>NW_006292534.1:0-293 GCF_000327345.1 Myotis davidii
TGGGTGGATGGATGGATAGGTGGATGGATGGATTGATAGATAGATGATGGATAGTGGATGGATCAATGGATGGGTCAGTGGATAGATGGATGGATGAATGAATGGTAGGTGGATAGATGGATTGATACATAAATGATAGATAGATAGATAGATAGATAGATGACGAATGGATCAGTGAATGGACAGGTAGATAGATAGATAGATAGATAGATCAGTGGATGGATGATGGATGGATAGAAAATGGATGGATAGATGGATGGATGGATGGATCAGTGGATGGATGGTGGGTGGAC
>NW_006292535.1:0-886 GCF_000327345.1 Myotis davidii
CACATATGTAATATCTTAATCAACAACAACAAATATATATAAAAGAAAGTATTCTCCAGGCTGAGGAGGTCCTGCATTTAAGTGGACACCAACTGTGTATTTGTGTGTCTGGTAGCCATGTGGGCATTTGCATATGGGAGGTGTCTGCACATACAAAGGGTAAGAGTTGAGGGAGGTCCTGGTCTCTGGGCTTCTCCTGGAAGGAGGTGATGACTGTGCCCTCAGAGAACCAGGCCCTCCTTTGGGTCCTAGTCACCATGCCCAGGGACCTCTCTTTCCACACCAGGGGCTGTCCTGTAGAAGGGGGTCTGGGAAATAGGATGTGGGAACAATCAGTGACTCCTTAGGAATAAAATCTGGGAATCAAGCCCACACTCAGGTATGTGCCCTGACCAGGAATGGAATCATTGGTTGAAGCTCAACCACTGTGCAACACCAGCAAGACTGCATTCAGTTTTGAAATATATTTTCAGTTAGAATTCAGCCTTGATGGCTACTCAATTTTCCTTCAACACTTTAAGTCCTCATTTGTTGCAGGAGGTTCATGTTCAGGAGACCAGAATTCCCATCTGACACTGTTTCCCTTACAAAGTGAACAGAGGATAAACTAAGGCCAGAGAGTGAACCAGAGAATGTGCCTCTGCTCCCATGGCTATACATAGATAGATAGAGATATACATATTGATTTATATATAGGTATAGATAGATATAGATATAGATATTGATTTAGATATTGTTTTAAATATGTGTATAGCTTAACTATAGATGTATTTTTAGATATAGATTAAAGTATAGATAGATTATATTCTTTATCCTTACGAGGATATTTTCATTGATTTTTAGCAAAATGGGTAGGGGAGAGAGAAGAGAGAGAGAGAGAGAGAGA
>NW_006292536.1:0-289 GCF_000327345.1 Myotis davidii
CAGGAGCGAATGACGGTCCCACCCTCTCCCGCCACAGCCTGTTGGCACCGCGTGGTTCGTGTGGCTTTGACAATGTCCCATCCTGACGCCAAAGCAATAGTCTCCCTTACATCCACAGCTCCTCGCTGCACTGGACTCAGTCCCTCCAGTCAACTCACTGCTGGACTCGCGGAGAACAGTTTGCTGTCACCTCTGCTACCCCGCCTCACTCAAGGTGGCATCACTGACCTTGGCACCACACAGCCTGGCCCTCGCTCTCTGGGAGTCAGTGCCAACCTGGGCGTCCAGG
>NW_006292537.1:0-247 GCF_000327345.1 Myotis davidii
GCAAATTAACCTGACAAAGATTGTGGGCCTGTGAGCAACGTGCACGTGCACAGGCGCCAAGCAGCTGGGGGCGGGATGGGCCACAGTCCTCCCCAGGACGCCACCTGCTCCAAGCCTGTAGCCAACACACGCCGGCGCCGAGGGGCCGGGGTCCTGGGGACACTACTGGAGTGTCTGGTCTTGTCTGCTCGGCCTGGGGGCAGCTGGAGTTCCGAGTCCTTTTGATTTTTGAGTCCCTGGATTGGAA
>NW_006292538.1:0-747 GCF_000327345.1 Myotis davidii
ACCAGGTAGGGACATGTTTTAACATTCAGGCTTCTGCTCTTTTTATGAGATTATAATCTCCTCCTGGTTTTCTGCTTTTTATTTCACTTATTGAACAAAATTAACAGTTATGTTTGCTAGCTATAATTTAGTCCAAGCTTTGCCTGTATCACAGGTTATAAACCGAGGCTTTACTTGGTTTGCATAGGATGTTGTTTTGAACTAGTTGATAATGTTTAATAATTGGGAGTTGTCACATAAGTCCAGATTTCAGCTTCCCCTAAACACGTCAGCTGACTTGGTCACACTTGGCATAGATTCCCACAGGCACTGCTCACTAGATGAGAGCAGCCGCTTGCTCCTGAGGCTGAGCGCATGGTATTTGGTTCACCGTAGTCCACCCGGCCTGTTTCACTATTTACATTTTCCCTTTAGCCCTTGGTCATTGAGGTTATAATCCTGGGCCTATCGAAAATATAAAGCCAGCATTTATAGTATCCTGAATGTGTAAGTAGTATGTTTAGACTTGTAAAGAAGTAGATATAATCCTATATCATTACGGCTATGCCACTTGAGATGAGTATTGCCACAAGCAAAAAACTGAGAAGTGGAAAGTAAGGTGGCAGTGTAGAGTATTATAATTACTGTTCTTAAAAATGTAATACTATGCTTTTACTTTCTAATTCAGAGCATTTAACTTTATCACTATTTTTTTTAAAAAAGGTAAATCAGTTCCTTCTTGAGACATTATTCTTGGAGCCCCTGACT
>NW_006292539.1:0-341 GCF_000327345.1 Myotis davidii
CTGGTATAAATACAGATGTAAAAAGACAATAAAAGACAAACAGAACTTGGTTGGAGATCCTGGCTTGGCTGCTGATCAACTGAACACTGTCTCCATGTCATTACTTCTTTACCGACTCTGTCCACACCTTTGGGGACCCCTGAACCTGCTGGAGTTGGACCCCAGCAACTGGACATAGGAATGGGAGGGGCCAGTCAAAGCCCAAGCCCAAGCACCACAGATAGAAATACAAAGGGGCGCTCTGGCCCGATTGGCTCAGTGGATAAAGTATTGGCCGTGGGTTTGATTCCAGCAGCACATACCTCTGCTGCAAGCTCGACCCCCAACCCCCAGTTGGGTGC
>NW_006292540.1:0-210 GCF_000327345.1 Myotis davidii
AACCCAAACTTTGTTTAGATTTCTCACTAAGGAACGCCCAAACCTAAGTGTCTTTGTCCTTTGTCATCCTAGCAGATATAATGTTTGTCTAAAAAGGATAAAAAGCTGCTGGTTCACCCTGACTGGTTTGGCTCAGTGGATAGAGCGTTGGCCTGTGGACCAAAGGGTCCCGGGCTCATTCCGGTCAAGGGCATGTACCTTGGTTCTGGG
>NW_006292541.1:0-522 GCF_000327345.1 Myotis davidii
GCTGATGAATGAGGAATATTTAAGGATTTCAGGATGGGCTTACCCAGGTGTTTGATATCTCACACTTTGCGGGGGGCAGGCTTACATCAGAACTTCCATTGGCATTGGGTCGACCAGATGTCCGAAAATGAAAAGAATTTGCTACCGCACCTTCCATGAAAAATTCCTGTCCCTGCTGGGGATTTCAACCCAGCAAGTTGGAGACGGACACTTATATTCTTTCCAAGGAACTTAGACATTTGCCTGATTCTGGGTTTTTCTATGCACTGTGGTTCAGTTGTGAATATTGGGGAGGCAATTTGATTTTTTCCCCAAGTATATTTTTAGTGATTTCAGGGAGGAAAGGAGAGGGAGAGAGTTCTAAATATCCATGATGAGAGAATCATGGATCGGCTGCCTCCTGCTCATCCCTCTCTGGGGATCAGGCCCACAACCTGGGCATGTGCCCGTGACCAGGAATCGAAACCAGGACCCTTCAGGTCGAAGGCCCTCACTCTATCCACTGAGCCAAACCGGCCAGGG
>NW_006292542.1:0-263 GCF_000327345.1 Myotis davidii
ATGGAGAGAACATGTGACATTGAGGGACTTTACCTACCAAGACGGTGTCTAGCTGGGGAGGCATGGAATGAATATGGGCTCTCCAGGCAGGAGAACTTCCGGTGTGTGTGCCTGTCCCTCATCGGAGGTTGGTGTGTGTCCCACCCTGTTAGTTATTAGGTTGACCCAGAAACACACTACCCTGGTGTCAACACACCCAGGGTGGGGCTGACTCCTTTTCTTTGGGGATTATTAATGAGGTGTTCAGAAAGCCTCCACAAAAG
>NW_006292543.1:0-519 GCF_000327345.1 Myotis davidii
GGGCCAGATTGCAGGCCAGGCATCAACCCTGGAACCCCACCATGGCAATCGAGGGCGGGTTGGAAGGAGCGCAACCCAGCCCCCGCCATGGCAATCAAATGGTGGGAGAGCCCGGGGCACAGGCCAGGTTGCAACCCCAGACCTCCCCATGGCGATCGAGGGCATGCGGGTCGGAGCACAGGCCAGGCAGCAACCCAGGATGTCCACCATGGCCATCGTAGGCAGGAGGGCTGGAGCGCAGGCCAGGAAGCAACCCCGGAATCATGCCGTGAATATTGGAGTGTGGGAGGGCCACAGCGCATGCCACGCTTCAACCCCTGACCCCCACCATAGCAATTGAAGGGCTGGAGGGCGGGGATACAAGCCAGGGAGCACTCTCGGACATCAACTATGGCAACCTTAGGGTGGAATTGCCTGCATCCCTGGATTACCATGGCAATCAGAGGGCGGGAGGGCGATGTAGCACTCCAGTCAGCAACCGCGGATTCCCGGATGCTGGGATTGCTGGCTGGTCTGCTT
>NW_006292544.1:0-1344 GCF_000327345.1 Myotis davidii
GAGAATCATGGATCGGCTGCCTCCGGAACGTCCCTCCCAGGGGATCAATCCCACAACCTGGCCATGTACCCTTTACCGGGAATCGAACCCAGGACCCTTAAGGTAGAAGATTGACACTCTATCCAGTGAGCCAAACCAGCCAGGGGCAATTTGACATTTTCAAAGGGTGGAAACGCCTTGAAGCATCTCAGCATTCATGTCACAGCGGGAATTATAACTCACCTCCCCATTCTTTCCACATTGTTTCTGTAAATACAGACTCTGACAAATAATGAAGCTTGTAGGTAAACAGCATGTTTGTATAAGATTCCTAGGAATTAATTTTAGAAGATATAAACTCTGACCTTCCCAGTTCTGGGAGATTTTCTAACCTTTGACCTTAGAACCAGGAGGACAAAGTCTAGGATGACGCACACTGTACTGTCACCTGACCACTTGTAAGATCCTTATCAGATTAGATTGTGCTTGTTGACACATAGAGAACTTCTCAAGCCGTGCCCATGACCTCTTTGCTCTGTTTGGCCTCTCCCTCCTTATAAAAGCCTCTGCCTGCACTGAGATGTGCAGATGGGTTTTTGGACGAGCTACCCCATCTTCTCATGTTGCCGGCACCTGAATAAACCTCTTTCCTTCCTGACCACCACCTGTCTCATGGGACTTGTTTCTGGGGGGTTAGTAAGTAGTACCTTGTTTTCCTGGACACATTCCTGGTACATGGACTCCAGGGAATATGTGTATCATGGTCACGTTCTTTCTTCTGCAGGTGAGAGGGGGTAGCAGAGACCGGTCACAGAGGAAAGGAGAGAACAAGGGTGATTTTCCTTCAGAGCAAGAAGAACAGGTAAGAAAAAGGTGGATGGGAGGAGGAGGAGCAAGGATTGGGGATGGGTCTGATCTGAGGGAGGAATTTGGACTTTGTGGACTGAAGTGAGTTTAGCAACAAAACCATACAGCTCTTGCCAAGAGCATGGCTGAGGTTTGGGGAAGGGAGAGATCATCTATAAGTGATGTCATGAGACCTCAGGAATCCTACTTGCTCTTTCACCTGTCACTTTGCTTCTTGTTTGCCTGATCAGGTATCCCAAGTATCTGTCTGTCCCTGAATATTTTGGTTTGCCTCTCTCACTAGCAACTGAGAAGCAAGACCGCTGTTAAGAAGCCAACCTGGATGCTGACATTAGCTGTGTTATTCGGGCCAGCTGTTAAAGGTAAAGCATATTATTTGCATACTATTTGCATGCGGTGGGTTGTTCTATGGTTTTTGAGTTCCTTCTGAGATAATAGGAAAGAAGGTGGTGGTGTTAGGACAAATAGAAAATTAGATCCAACAACAAAGTTTTAATT
>NW_006292545.1:0-446 GCF_000327345.1 Myotis davidii
GAGCCACCATGTAGGTATCTGTTGACATTATCAGAGATGGACAGAGGGTAGCCAGTCTCAGTGTTTCCAGTCCTCTGTTAGTGGTGATAGGCTTCATTCCCATATTTCTTGGGTCAAAGCACATCACAGCGCTGCAGCCAACCTCAGGGAGTCGCAGCAGAACCTGGTATACTTTTTTAAAAAATGTATTTTATTGATTTTTTTACAGAGAGGAAGTGAGAGATATAGAAAGTCAGAAACATTGATGAGAAACATCGACCAGCCGCCTCCCGCACATCTCCCACTGGGGATGTGCCCGCAACCCAGGTACATGCCCCCAACCGGAATCGAACCTGGGACCTCTCAGTTCACAAGCCGATGCCCTATCCACTGAGCCAAACCGGTTTCGGCAGAACCTGGTATACTTGATGGGTCTCATTAAGGCGACCATATGGTGCCAACCTCTT
>NW_006292546.1:0-322 GCF_000327345.1 Myotis davidii
AAGCAAGCATACCAGATATTTAGCCACCAAGAATGCCTGGAGATTTTGTCCATCAAGGGTCTGCCCAACAAAAGACAGAATTCCAAACATCGTGTTGCTGAGACAGCCCTCGTGAGGCTGAGACGGCCCCTGAGAGGCTGAGATGGCCCCGGTGAAGTTGAAACGGCCCCAGTGAGGTTGAGATGGCCCTGATGAGGTTGAAGCAGCCCCTGTGAGGTTGAAACGGCCCCTGAGAGGTTGAGATGGCCCCGATGAGGCTGAGACGGGCCTGGTGAGGTTGAAACGGCCTCGGTGAGGCTGAGACGGCCCCTGTGAGGCTGAG
>NW_006292547.1:0-1700 GCF_000327345.1 Myotis davidii
CTCTCTCCCTCCCTCCTCTTTTTCTTGTTCTCAATCTAGTTCTCCCTCTTTCTATTTTCCATATTTAATGTGTAAAAAACTTATGGTCTTTCTTCTATGCTATAGATCTAGATCAAGTTTCTCAACGTTTTCACTCTTACTATTTGGAGTAAAGTAATTCTTTGTTGTGTGTTGGGAGAGGAAGGGGTGGGGGACTGTAGAAGTTTAGCAGCATCCCTGGTCTCTACTCACCAGATGTCAGGAGTACCTACCCCATCATCTGACTGTCCCCCCCAAAACTATCAAAAACATCTCCACATATTTCCAAATGTCCTCTGGGGAGCAAAGTTGCCTCCATTGAGAATCACTGATCTAGAAAATGTAGTCCAACCTCAAGGCAAAGAGGTGACAGCTGCAATGGAAAGCTTCATGCAGAATCTTTCTGACACCATGGGGGCCACCCTCCCCACCCCTATCCTCATCTCCCACCAGCCCTCTGTCACCACCAGGTTCAGGACTAGGAGGCACTGAGTGAGGCACTTGTCTCAGGTGCAAAATTTCAGGAGGCAGTAAAGAATTCAGTAGTCAAGATAAATAATGCTTTCATGCAATCTTTCTTGGAAATAAAAATAAATGCAAAAACATCTCTGATGAATAAAATATCAAAACTCTAATCAACCCAGCTCCAGCTACATTCACTGCAGGCCAAAGAGAGGCCAACAAATGCCGAGCCCTGGCATTGCTGGAAATCCCTGCCGGGAGCTAGCAGCCTTGGCAGGGTGGGTGACCCACTCTGTGACATTTCCCCTGGGCAGTCATATTTCTTCCTCAGACCCTGCTCAGCCTTCCAGGCCTCAGGGCACCAGACACAGGTAGCCCAGACGGTGAAAAGGCCTTCCCCGTCTCTGCTGTCCCAGGGGACCTACAAATGGAGAAGTATCTGAGAGGTCACTTCTGGGCATGATTGCAGGGTAACGGTCTTGGCTCTTATCTCTCTGGCCCAATGGACCAGATCCTCAGCTTATCTACCGCCATGAGGTGGTGGTGTTGGGTCCATTGGCCAATTCTGGGGCCCAAAAACCTGGTGTTGGACTTTCAGCTTGAGTCCACCCTAGTGGGGGAGAGAGGAAAGGGCTAAACGCTTCCCCAGCATTCTCCTCCCTGTGGGGCCCAGACCAGGGGCATCATATCACTCAATGGTAGGGATGCTCAGCTGCTCTCAAGAGCCAGCCTCACCATAGGCTTTACACACACTTTCCCTTGAACAGCCCTGTGGTACAGATGTGGAAATGGCACCTCAAAGAGCTTGACAAGTTGCTCAACATCACACAGCAAGTCAGAGACAGGCCTAAGGGCAGGTCTTCCAGCTCCTTGTCCCCCCATGGCTGCCTGCCCTCTGCCTCCTCTCACTCACCTCCCTTCTCTACAGCCTGCCCCCCTGCCACCCTGTCTTCTTTGAACTCACACCCAGGCAAAGACATTCCAATGGCTTCAGTGACCACAGTCATGTCTGATTTACAACTGGAAATAACATTTTACCCACCCCCTGCCCTATCAAATCGCAGGCAAAAACATTCCAATGACTTCAGTGACCACAGTAATGTCTGATTTAAAACTGGAAATAACATTTTTGAAGGCCCACCACAGGCCAAACACTTTGCTACAGGAAGGCTCTGATATCCATCACTCCACTTAATCTTTACAATCATCCTACAAAATAG
>NW_006292548.1:0-231 GCF_000327345.1 Myotis davidii
CCATCTTCTCCCTCCCATCCCTAACCCTAACCCTTGGCAACCAATACTCTATTCTCCATTTCTATTACTATGTTACTAGAGACTTGGTGCACAAAATTCGTACACAGGTAGGGTCCGTAGGCCTAGCCAGTGATCAGGGCTGATTGGGGCCTTCCAGCTGCCACCCAGGGCCTTCCTTCATTCTGTGCCACACCCTGCTGGTCAGCACACATCATAGCGAGTGATTGAACT
>NW_006292549.1:0-579 GCF_000327345.1 Myotis davidii
GGGTTGTGGGCTCAATGCCCAGAGTGGTGCCCAGTGCAGGAGGCAGCCGATTCTCCTCACTGATGCTGCTCTCTCCCTCTGCAATCAACAAAAAAGCCCCATTAGGATGACACCACATAGAAGTAAAACGCAATGTGGCACTTGTTAAAGAAACATTTAGGTATGTTGGGGCTCTGTGGGCAGCTCTCACCCCTTTCTCTCTACATAGCACTGGCACTTCCGGTAAAGCCGAAGTTGACACAAGGCATGAGGTATTCCAGCAGAGTGTCCAACCCGGCATCGTGGAGCCGGGCAACGCCGGGGTATTTGGGGTAGATCTGCGCACATGTAGGTCCTAATAGGCCTGTCCGCGTCCAACCAAGCATCTCATCTCATCGCCCGCTGGCCAGGAGGCTGACCTGGCGGTCACGAACTTCCAGCCGCCCCAGTGCTGTGCCGTTTTCCTGTGACTTGGGTGGCTCTTAAAAGAGCCGTTGGGTTTATTTTGTGTCGTTTTTCTTTGGAGATGGGCCTTTCACTTCTTAGAGGCTCCCTTCCTGGGCTTGCTCTTCTGCTGGGTCGCCTTGGGCCTCCCGGCCG
>NW_006292550.1:0-632 GCF_000327345.1 Myotis davidii
GAGATTAACCAAAGAACTTATATGTGCATATGCGTAACTCATGCACACAGACAGTAGTGCGGTGAAGGCCTTGGTTGGGGGCCTGAGGGGTGAAGGGGATCTATTGGGTGAGCCAGGGTCATCTATAATACTTTCAACAATAATGATGCATTTCTAAAAATTATAAAAATGTTATCATTTTTCTTTATATTTCATGCATGTTCAGTGAAATTATAAACCTTTTAATAATAAAAAACTAATACTACATTACAAAAATAAATAGTCAATAGATTTTTAACAAGGGCACCAAGAGCACATCGTAGGAAAGGGTAACCTCTTCAATAAATGGTAGTGGGAAAATTGGTTATCCACATGCTAAAGAATAAAATTGGACTTTTATCTGAAACCATACATAAAAATAAACTAAAACATGGGTGACAGACAAATATAAGACCTGAAACTGTAAAACTACTAGAGACAAGGGAAACATCTAGATGTTAGTGTCAGCAATGAATATTTTTGGCATATGACACAAGAAGTACAGGAAGCAAAAAAACAAACAAACAAAAAAAGCACACACACACACAAAAAAACAAAACACTGGAAAGCTTCTACATCTTAAAGGAAACAATGAGCAGAGTGAAAAGGCAACC
>NW_006292551.1:0-278 GCF_000327345.1 Myotis davidii
CGGCCCGCCCAGGCATCCCGTGTGCCACCCAACCTGGGACAGCCAGGCGGGGCAGCAGCAATCCCCCAGCCTGCCCAGGCGTCCCGTGTGAGACCCGACCCAGGGCAGCAGGGCGGGAGAGCGTGGCTCCTCTGTCACCCCAGCTTCCTCATCACAGCTTCCTTGGGGGACTAAGCCTTTAGTCGAACATCCCCCGAGGGCTCCTTGGCTGCCAGAAGGATGTCTGACTGCAAGCTTGGCCTGATCCCCCCGGGGAGTGGGCCTAAGTCGACAGGTGG
>NW_006292552.1:0-265 GCF_000327345.1 Myotis davidii
TATGAGGGTTACATAAGACAAACACATAGGGGCCTTCCACAGCGCCTGGAATAAACAATGGAAAGTTAAGATTGAGGGCAGGCATACGTGTCAGAATTGGATTCTCTTAAAATGTAGCAACCACCCTAACTGGCTTGGCTCAGTGGGTAGAGCATCGACCTGTGGCTGAAGGGTCCCGGGTTTGATTCCGGTCAAGGGCACATGCCTAGGTTGCGGGCTCGATTCCCGTAGTGGGTGTGCAGAAGGCAGCTGATCAGTGATTCTC
>NW_006292553.1:0-824 GCF_000327345.1 Myotis davidii
ACATACAGATGGACAAGAGGTACATGAAAATGTATCGGGTCAAGGTGGGGGCAGAGTAGGTACAAGGTACACTCATCCCCTACCAGGAACAAACTGGAATTTATTATTAAAATAAAAAACAACCAACCTGAATAACCAACTGAAGTGTAGCTGCTCAGAAGTCTGATAATCAAGGGTTTAGGGAACAAGCTCCAACCAGACTGAGAAAAAAGAGTGGAGACACGAAAATGGCTGTCCTCACACTCAGGGGCAGAGGCTGAGATTCAGGAGGGAATCCTCAGCTTCAAAGGCTCCTACTGAGGATCATGGGGATCTCAACCCCCTGCCAGGCTCTGCAGCCCAGAGAGCCAGAGCCGGGAAGAGGTGCACACATAACACCTGGCTGTGAAAATCAGCGCCCGCATTTGGTTGGTCCTTTCAACAGAACCAAACTATTGAACAGCTCTGCTTCTCTTTTGAAAGGACCTCTTTGCCTTGGTGACACTGTGGACACCAAGTGACTCATGAGCCCTCAAAGGTTTTTCAAGGGAAGAACATCACAGATAGTTGGTTTCTGATTTTGGTTCGTGACACAATTAAACATCCTTGAGGAGACACCTTGTCACTTTTCAGTCAAAGCAAAGGAAGAAGTCTTTCCCTTGGAGGAAATAACTTTATCTCCCGCCTTTGGTGCTTATGCAGACACAGCATCTAAGAAAAGTTTTTTAATTTTTTTTTTATTTTGGGGCCCCATGGGATCTGAATTTTTTGGAGACTGCAGACAATGGAACAATTTACTTAATGAGAACCTGTGAGAATTCAACCCTTGAGATGCTAGAAACTTT
>NW_006292554.1:0-662 GCF_000327345.1 Myotis davidii
GGCCTCTAGTTTCATATAAAAGGAATCATATACGTGAAGCCTTTGGTGTCTGGCTTCTTTCACTTAGTATGACGTTTCAAGATGCATCCGTGTTGTAGCATGTGTCAGTGCTTCATTCCCTTTCACGTACTAACTAGTGTCCTGGTGCACGGATTTGTGCACATTAACAGGAATTCATTAGAAGAAATACTTTAATATCGCTATTTGCGTCTTGCTAATGAAAAGAAAATAGGATTCTACCGAGTCTCCTATCTACCTACTCCAGGACTTCTGTGAGGATCAAATGAGATGAGGCATGGGAAAACGCTTCACAGACATTTGGTTAAACTGTAAAATGTTTGCACCTGGCTATAAAGCAAGCCGGGTTCCTGGGCTGAAGAAACTCCAAGGAAGCTAGTCGCTAGGGAGAGGAAGCCGGGCGTTGCTATGTGACGTCATTACTCATGTCATTACTCGGCGCCCACAGCCATCGTTTCCGAACTGGGCTGGGCTGTGGGCCGAATTTTGTGCCATGGGGTCTTGGCAGCGTTGGCTGCGATTTGGTGGGGTGTCGCCCAGGGTGGTGGCAGGGCCTGTGTCCCACTTGGGGGAAGCCAAGTGTTAGTTTGTTGGTGCCAGGTCCGTGGTGTCATTTATTTTACTAGTAAACGGCCAGTGCGCGT
>NW_006292555.1:0-241 GCF_000327345.1 Myotis davidii
TTGACAATGAGAATTGTATTTGTTGTCAAACTTGGTGACATATGAAGACTTAGTTGTTATTAACCCTATCTTACAGATGAGAAAACTGATGTTAAAAGAGGTGAAGTGACGTACCTAAGATGACGATCTTGACTGAGCATATAAAAGTTGTAAAATTTCTTATGGATTAATATCAGAATTCTTAAGAATATAAAATTGTACTTAGGAAACTAAGAATCCATATTGCAATTGAATAGAGAGA
>NW_006292556.1:0-842 GCF_000327345.1 Myotis davidii
AGGACTTACATGCAGGCATATAGGTCTAACCAACGGACACGGACATGCGGGGGGTGAGGGCTTGAGCGGGGGGTGGGTAGAGGGTAACGTGGGGACAATGACACATATGTAATATCTTAATCAATAAAAAATATATTAAAAAATATACTTCTTTGTGACCAGAATATTGATGCCAAAGTTATTATCCATCAAAACCACCCTCTATACTACTTTAGCACCTGTGTATTTTCTTTCTCAAATTGGTATCTAAGATCATTGAAGCTATCCTAATAGTTTACCTTTCATGTGGAAATTTCTTAATCAGACCCTTTACAGTTTAACACACTCATGAGTTTTCTGCTCTAAGGTAGTTTATCTAACCTTTTGAGGAACCTGAGCAAGGGCTGATGCAATCACATTGGCTCTTTCTTCTGTCATGTTAGTGACCATCGACCCCAGGGAAAACACCACGATACCATTTTCTCCAGAGCTCTGGACAAACTCTTCCATTTCCTGTGAAGGAAGAATTTTTTCCATTACAAAAGACAATAGCATAGTGAACACTATTGAAGGGATGGATACAAACAGCCAAAGGGAAAATGAAGTATCATAAGGAATTATTAGTGTAGTTCTTGTTATTTTAAATTGTGTTAAAATACACATAATATACTTACCATCTTATCCATTTCTAAGTGTACAGTGCAGTAGTATATATATTCTTATTGTTGTATAATTCATCTCCAGAACTTTTTCATCTTGTAAATTTATACTGTATATTTCTTAAACTGTAATTCTCCACTTCCCATTACATTTTAACAGTCCCTGACAACTCTTCTTTCTGTTTCTATGAATTTGACTAGTCT
>NW_006292557.1:0-246 GCF_000327345.1 Myotis davidii
TTGCCAAATTTCAAGGAGTTGATCAATTTGCATCATATACCATGTTTTTTATTTTACATATGGGACCCAGAGGAGGACCACAGAAAATGAAAATATCAGGACAATGATAGCAGATTAAGATGACGATAGAAAGCAAATAGTTCTGACTGGTATTTTATGAATTATTGTTTAGATTGAGGTACAGATTATGATAAAAAAACAGTATACACACATGTCATGTGAAAATACATACTTTATTTTATTATG
>NW_006292558.1:0-223 GCF_000327345.1 Myotis davidii
CTCCTTTCTCTCCTCTTTGCTCTCTTGGATTTTGGAGCTTGTCCAAAAGTCGAAGTTGCGCTTTTCGAAGAAGCTTCGCTATGACTCGCTCGTTCCTCGCGTCTATTCTTCGACTACGCTCCTCGCTTCGCTTGCTGACAGTGTCTTCCCATATCTCTCTCAAGCCCGGCGAAGCACCTCTTACAGCGAGTCTGAAGTGAAGGTCCTCCCGCGTTAAGTTGTC
>NW_006292559.1:0-260 GCF_000327345.1 Myotis davidii
CCTTCCTTCCTTCCTTCCTTCCTTCCTTCTTATATTTTTCTTTCTTCTTTAAAATTCTTAATGTTGAAAATTTTACATATGTCCCTTTAATTCCCCATTGTCCTCTCCCTACCCCCCCGCCCCCACCTCAGTTTTTTTTTTCTTTTCTCTCTCTCTCCTTCTTTAATTTATTTATTGTTAATCCTCACCCAAGGATATTTTCCCAATGTTTTTTAGAGACAGTGGAAGGGATGGAGAGAGAGAGAAACATCGATGTGAGA
>NW_006292560.1:0-424 GCF_000327345.1 Myotis davidii
TAAGGCTGGAACTAAACGGGATGCTCCTCTCACAACCCCATCTGCTCTTTGGCTGCTACCACATGCTGGAGTGGGGGCTGGACCCCAGCCATGAGCAGAGTCCTAAGAGGTGAGTCAGGGGTGGGATGGGGTGGCTGGTTCTGGGTCATCCCTGAGCCCTGGGCTCACAGGGCTATTGCTCCCCCCAGTCCTGGCTTCCTGGCCGAGATCCAAAGCAGGTGGCAACAAGATGGCGCGAACTCACTGGGCTACACGCTGCTCTCCAAGGAGCTGCAGCCTCTCTACACCAACCTCACCGTGGACATCACTGTCCCAGCACCAGAAGCCCCAGTGCCAAGCTGAGGGTTATCTGGAGGCTGGAACAGAATCCCCAAGATGGGCTGCGGGGAAGCCCTCTGACCACCTGGTTTCTTATTAAAGGAGA
>NW_006292561.1:0-383 GCF_000327345.1 Myotis davidii
GGCAAGCTGCTGGGCCTGCAAGGAGATCTGATCAGTCCTTAGTTCCTCCCATATCAGGTGTCTTCTGGTTATCTGAGCTGTGCCCAAGGCTACAAGTTTTCTGCAAGATATCTGCTAAGCATACTGCCCCCATCCCAGCACATGGAGTTTTTTGTCTTTATAAGCTAACCCTTAAATTCATTCATGGTCGCAAGAATTTGAGAGACCCAAGTCCGCCAGCTTTTGAAATAAAGACTCCAAGTTCAGCTCTCTGATTACAGCAACTTCTGTTTAGCTCACTGAATTACCAATATAACATTTGTGTTGGCTATTATAGGTGTTCAGTGGCCTCCCTCCAGGCATGGACAAACATCCCTTAGGGCAGTGATGGCGAACCTTTTGAG
>NW_006292562.1:0-364 GCF_000327345.1 Myotis davidii
GATAACACCTGTTCATATCCTGCATACAAAGAAGACCTGTATTGGTGCATCTGATTCCCAAAACGGGAGGCCACAAAGAAAAGATATTGACGCTTACCTCCTTTTAACAACCAACCGAAATCGAGAGAAACGGACGACATTCAGCGACAATTCAAGAGCTTCAACACCCGTTATGTTGTCGTATTTTAGTTGATCCCACAATTCCCTATTCAATAGCGATGAACGACCCCTACACGCCCTGTTATGCGTCGCTCACCTTCTGGGAAGCACACAGAACCAGCTGACAGCACATAGAAATATGAGAAGACGAACAAATCGACAGAAACAAATAATTCTCTCCATACCGAATAAATAATAGTAATAA
>NW_006292562.1:542-2820 GCF_000327345.1 Myotis davidii
CAGAGTGAAAATTTCAAAAATCAGTAGCTCACCTTCTAAGCGTCAACAGCAATACTCAGGAGATGCTAAAACTATGAAGAGAAAAATAGATAGGAGCATTTCTACTTTGAAATAAAGCATCCCAATTAACGCGACATGTACAATTTCGTGAAGTAACAGACACAGCAACAGCAGCCGTTCGGGATCAAAAACTAATCCAGAACAACATAGACCGAACGAAAAAAATAATGTAAAAGAAGAATAATAGAGTTCAAACTCACTTCTCTATTTGAAAGTGTGGGACACTTCCGTAGAATTTGCTGCTGGCAACAAAGCTCAATCGATGCAAGAATACCACACTCACAAACTGAATATTGAGAGACACCAGTCGAAAAAACCAAAATATAGTAAGAGAATGACCTCGGCAACAGTTGTGAAACACTTAACAGAAAATCATCTATTGATGCGGTGCATTCGAGTTTCAAAACAAACGATGAGCTGTAGCACACATTCAATCTTACCTTCTAGAAACATCGCGCAAGTTGCAAATACAAAAATATATGATAAGCTATTAAACAGATTAAACATCCATTATTACAGGATAGTATCTCAGACGTCGTACACACATATACCAGAGAGAAACAAAACAAAACCGAGTCAAGCATGCAGTCCTCACATTCTGAACGTTTACGGAAAACAAACAAAGCCACAAGCAAATACGAGCATAACAATTGATACCATCTGTTCGTTTCCTTCATGCAGGTGAATTAATAACGCAAAGGCTATATGAGAAAAAACTAACGGCCAGCCGAAGCAGTCCTTCCAAATCCTATCCCGTTCATCAAGGGCAACACGGATCGAAAACAACAAATCACATCCATCAGAAACGCAACAAACTAAACATCCGAGAATAGTTTATTTCTTCTGGAAGTATCTGCGTCAGCATCCAACATTCGAGGAAAAATTCATAATGCTCAATCATATTACGCTCACGTTCTATGTTTTGCCAGACACACGTCAAACAAATTTAAAGAGGAAGTAAAAAACAAGATACGGGCGTTGTAACCCTTGTGTATAAGTTGATCGGTGCAGAGATGTCTATGCGTATGAGAAGAAACGAAGAAAGTCTCAATCCTCCTCTCTCACTTGCTTGAAACATACAGCAAGGAACCCAAAAAATATATATCAAACGGCATTCTAGCAAAACAATATCCGTTCTACTTTATAATTCTGGAGCCCTTTTGACACCTATCCAATCCTCGAATTCGAATCGACCTGGTGTGAAAGAGTCTTGCTCACATTCTTAGCGTTTGCCGCGGAAGAGACAAAAACACAAGATATGATGATGAAAAAATATCGAGAATTTCTGTTCATATTCTGCATACGAAAAAAATCTGAGTTGACGCACCTCGTTCCCATAACGGACAGATACATAAGGTGAATACTCAGACTCACAATCTATTCAAGGCCAACGAAACACAACAGAAAAAAACACACCCAGCTGCAATAAAAAGATCCTACACCGGTTGGTACTCGGTATTTCCTGGAGATCTCCCAATAGCCGAATAGATGACGGCGAACAAATCGAACTCTCTCCAATATGCGTTGCTCACCAGCTGTTGGTTTTCCCAAAGCAGACAAAAACCCTAGATGATATAATAGAAATGAAGTATCAATAGCAAAAATTCATTTTGTTCATGCGGGAAAACAAAATAAATGAAGGCTCTGACAACGGGATTCAAACACCAGAAAAAACAGGCTTCCGAATCCTATACCGTTCATCATGGAGAGCATGGAGCGAAAATAGAAAATCACTTCTATCAGAAACACAACAAACTGGTCATCAGAGAATAGTTCAGTTTTTCTAAAAGCATCTCTGTCATCATCGACGTTCGAGATGAAAATCAAAGCGTTCGGAAACATTTCGCTCACCTCCTGAGTGATCCCAGACACTCGACAAAAAAATAAAAAATATAAGGCAGAAAATCAGGATATGAATAGAGTAATTAGAGTTGGAACGACATTAGCTGTTTTCATCCACGTCCCAGGATCCAAAAAAAAGGAGAACCAGTCAGACATTTATCCTCACATCCTGGTAACACCAAACAAAATCATCAAAATAAATAAATACTAATAACCAAGAAATATTGCAATATCCATTGCTACTTTATGTTTCTCGATCTTTTTCTGCCAAATATTCCCTGTTCTAAATCGTGTCGATCTGATGCGAAAATGCATTGCTCTCAAGAAGATCGTTGCCACACAGCAGCCAAACACACTAGAAAATATGATGATGAAC
>NW_006292563.1:0-295 GCF_000327345.1 Myotis davidii
GTACGTTCTTTCCTGTCCCTGCTTCACCTTTCATTAAAGGTCCCGTCCAGGTGCACAGGAGGGCGGGGCATGGAGGTGATGAGCAGACACCCGAGGGAGCAGAAATCCTGCACAATCCGGTGTTGGAGGGAGAGGGAAGCCCAGCTTAGCTCGGGAATAACGTGCTACAAACAGTAAACGCCCTGACCCGGTGCACAGTGGGTGGAGCGTCCTCCATACACCAAAGGGTTGCAGGTTCAATTCCCGGTCAGACACTCACCTAGGTTTTGGGTTTGATCCCCTGTCAGGATGGATA
>NW_006292564.1:0-337 GCF_000327345.1 Myotis davidii
TCCCCTACTGCGGATTGAGCCAACAACTGAAGCATGTGCCCAGACCGGGAATGCAACCAGTGACCTCTTAGTTCCTGGATCCACGCTCAACCAATGAGCCACACCAGCTGGGCAAGTCGTTAATTTTTTTATGGTCACCCAGATATAATAAGATAACACTTTATACAGAGTTTGTTATGTGCCAAGCATTTTTTAAAAAATAAGTTTTTACTGACTTTTTTAGAGAAAGCGAGAGAGAGAGAGAGAGAGAGAGAGAGAGAGAGAGAGAGAGAGACATAGAGCCCACAACCCAGGCATGTGTTCCAATCTGGGATCACGCTCAACTAAGTGAGCCACG
>NW_006292565.1:0-530 GCF_000327345.1 Myotis davidii
GCCTAGGCTTATAGGCGTGGTGAGATGTTAATAAAAATTTGGATCATTAATGGGATGAAATACTTGTAGGTGCTCATTGAGAAATGGCAAGTCATGTGGCTTTCTAGATTTCAGAAATACTTAATTCTGGAGCTGAAAGACCTTTCTACTCAGTAATTGGCAGTTCTCTTGCTATCTGCTTCATTTGTTCTTATCTCATATCTTTATTGTCCATGCAAGAAATGTCCAAACCTATGGAGAATTTTTGTGAGTTTATTTGGGCCAAACTGATGACAATTGCTGGGAAGCAAAATATCAATGAATTGAGGAAATGCTCCAGGAAATAGGCAGTTTTACCATTTATTTTACACATCAGAATCAAAGGTGAAGACATAAGAGAGCTACACAAAATCCATTGGTGGTAGATTAGGGAGGTGGGAGAAGGCAAAGAGGGGAAATCTCTGTGGATAAAAGGTAAAATGGATAGACATATGCTTCTTTTACATGGTGGTCATAGGATAGATAACAATGAACATTTACAGCACATAGAG
>NW_006292566.1:0-6086 GCF_000327345.1 Myotis davidii
AGTGAGGAAGGGGAGAAGAGAGAGAAAGAGGCAAAAGAGAGGGAAACATCAACGTGACAGAGACACATCTAATGGTTGCCTCCCACACATGCCCTAACTGGGGATGGGATCAGACCTGCAACCCAGGTAAGTACCCTTGTCTGTGAATCAAACCTGCAAGCCTCTGGTGCATAGGATGATGCTCTAACCACCACTGACCAATGATGGCCAGGGATGCATGTCCATATTTTATATTTTTTTAATTTACAGTAATTTAATGTCTGAGAATTTTTAGTGTTTGAAAAGCTAAATTTTCAATGATAATGAAAAATTAAGCAACCACTATTGCCTACATGGACTTGTATTAACTTTTTTTTTAATTTAGGCACCCAAAGATCCTTGCATTATGGCCATTTTAAGATGAGATTTCTAGTGAAATCACCTTATTTCTGTAAAGTCCTTGCCAATAATAGGGTTCCTATCAGGAGTATTATTGAAGGCTGGGGTCTGGGAGTTTCCGGTCTTGGAGGCACAATTTCCCATGTAAATTGTAGTGGGGTTTTTTGAACATTGGCAGTCTGAGAAAATTCTCTAGGGCGGCTATGAGTGGGTCAAAGTGTGCAGCTTATAGGTTGAGCTCTTCGAGGCTCTCAGCCCGTGAGTGGTATTCAACTCTCTTCTGTGCCTCGGTTTCTCTCCTCAGCTGTCTAATGCAGCCATGAGGACTGGGAGCACTAGGTGACCAACCTTTATATGTGCGTCCCTGGATGAGTCAATTTCTTCATTAGAACTGAGTTGGAGGTTCTCTGTGAAGCCCTTACAGGTCATGAGGAATAACCTCTGACACCTCCACCAAGATTTTTAGTTTCCTAAGAGCATGAGAAATTCAGGCTGGAGAGAGGATGTGCCCCTTATCTTAGGAGCTGAACTAGTTCAGCTCTCATTTACACAGCAAAGTCATTTGTTCAAACTCTCAGAAAACAATTCAAATGGAAAAGCCAAATTTAAAAACCAGGCACCCATTTTTCCTCTCTCGCCTTATAGCCTGGGTTCTCATAACCTCTAACCTTGTCAGGTTAGCAAGTGGCCTGTTTTCATCCACAGAGTGAAACAAAGGCAGGGATTAAAATAGAAGAGACAAGATCAAGGGACCCTTGGAGACAGGTTCAGGGAGCTAGCCCGGATGAGGTACCACTGCCCACTGCTCCCCCGTTGCAAGTCTCACAGGGACAGGGACCTTTAGAGCTTAGAAGAAAGAAAGTAAAAGCAGGAAATAAGAGAAGGGAAGACACAGGAGTGAGGAACAACGCACACCTTTGTTTTAAGGGTTTTACCTGTTTTATTTATTTGGGTTTTTAAATACAGTTTTATTGATTTCAGAGATAGGAAAACAGAGGGAAAAAGAGAGAAACATCCATGTGAGAGGTATGTCAATCACAAACGGTGAGATTCATCAGTTGCCTTTTGTTGAACCCACAACTTGGGCATGTATCCAGACCTGGAATTGAACAGGTGACCTTTGGATGCATGGGACGATGCTCAACCAAGTTAGTCACAATGGGTAGGGCAAAGGTTTTACCTGCTTTGGTTTTGTTTTCTTTTGTTTTTTAATCCTCACCCAAGGATATTTTTTCATTGCTTTTTAGAGAGAATGGAAGAGAGAGGGAAAAACAGAGAGAAATATCGATGTGAGAGAAACACATTGATTGGTTGCCTCCTGCACAAGCCCCGACCAGGGCCCGGGCCAGGGAGGAGCCTGCAACCGAGGTACGTGCCCTTGACCGGAATCAAACCCGGGACCCTTCAGTCCACAAGCTGATGCTCTATCCACTGAGTCAAACTGACCAGGGCAAGGTTTTACCTGGTTTTTAAAGGTGACAACTTTAGGGGAAGTCTCAATGGAATATCTCAATACAATATTTATCAACTCTCCAAGTCTGTCCTTTGATATGCTGATGCATTACAAAGAGCATAAACAGTGATAAGAGTCATTCTCTGATCAGTTTCATCTTAAAAAATGTCACTGAAAAGGGATCTGAACCAAGGTGGATCTGCCCAGACATGGTCTGGAGCGTGTAACCCATTTGCTTCTAAGCATCCTAGGTTAGGGAAGATACGTTTTTGTGATTTATTAGTTGTGCCTATAAATTACTAGGCCCTGTTAGAGTCTCAGATTTTCCATTCCACTTGCCAAGAACTTTTCCTAGCTTTTTCATAACCAGCCACAACTCGATAAACTTGGGAACTCTTACTAGTGTTGAATTCAACGCAATGACCATCAGTGGACAGACACTAGATGCCATAGCCATAATCAGGACCCCAGACACACACCCTGCACTTCAGAACCTGGACCCTATAGAGAATCACACACCAAAACCTGGATGCCCTAACCCTGGCACTCAAACTCAAACAATTCCCCCGACTCAAACATGCTATGCAGCACAAAAGCCAGAAACTGATACCAAAGACTGACAGAGGATTCTTAAGAAGAGATTCCACACACCGGCATCTGAATCTATAGTTGCACTCGGACCCCACACAAGAACCCAGGACACAAAGCCACACCCAAAGACACCCAAAACCCCAGACACACACTTGAATATATATTTGACCCAAAACCACAGACCCTGGACATATAGCAGAGATCTATGACTAAGACACATTAGCCACAACCCAGAGCTGGACACACACACCAGACCTCAGTTGCCAAATGCATGAACTGAACCAGATCCTCATGTTGCACAAAAACCCGTGATTCAATAAAGTGAACCCATGTCACTCTAAGTCCAAGCAGCTAGTTTCACAAATACGTTTTTTTCATGCCAATGTCAATGTATAAGAGAAAAAAATAATTCCAGATTTTCAAAATCCTACCAAACCCTGCAGTGTCACACACATAAGGTTAACAGAATGGAAAAGTAATGATACTGCTTACCTTTGCTGGCAGGTGTCATTGATCTCTTGGCTTCAGCAGTGTCAGAAGTTAGCTGTGTCCCAGCCGATAATTACACAAGGCCGGCTCTTCAAAACTGTGGGAGATTTAAAAAGCAATTATTTGCCTCATACCTCGTACATTCTAACAGCTGGGCTAATAACCAAATTAACATGATCAAATTGACAAGAGATGCACTACATCTAATACAAGCCCAAGGAAAACTCACATACAAATGAATGCCAAAGACAAGAAGGCAATATTACAAGGAGGAAATGTTGGAAAATGGGGAACCAGAGTCTTAGACTGTGGAGGTGAAATGGGTGATATTTAGGAAGAGTGCAGGATATGTGGTATGTTAATTTCTGTTAGGTGATCTCAAAAACTATAGGATGGCAAGAAGGGGTAAGATATGAGTATCAAGAAACTCCTGGTAGCCTGGCCAGTATGACTCAGTGGTGGGCATTGACCCATGAACCAGGAAATTATGTTCGATTCCCAGTCAGGACACATGCCAAGGTTGTGTGCTCGATCCCCAGTAGGGGGTATGCAGGAGGCAGCTGATCCATAATCGTCTCTCATCATGGATATTTCTCTCTCTCGTTCCCTCTCCCTTCCTCCATGAAATCAATACAAATATATTTGAAAATAATAAAGGAAACATCTGAAAAAGCAAATGAATGAATAACAGCTACCCTGACCAGATAGATAAATATATTGTGTTATAAAGCTACAGTAATTTAAAAACTTGGGTAATGTCCTATGAATAGAAAAGTTGATGGAACAGAATGCAAAGCCAAGTAATAAACTAAAATACATATGGAAATTTGGTGTGATAACAACATCTCCTTAGAGCAATGGAAAACAGTGTTGGAACAACTGAATGGAAAAAAAATGTTGAAACAGAAGCAACTCATTTCACTCATAACTACTATAAAAACTAAAAGCTACCTAAAACATAAGGGTACAAAGAGATCAAAAGTGAAAGAATGGAAAAAGATATATTAAACAAACATAAACCCAATAAAAATTATACAATAACACACAAGTCCTAAAGGCAAAAGCTTAACTATAACTAAGGAAGATCACTTCGGATCAATAACTTCATTTTACCAGGAAGATCCAAATTCCCAAGCACTTCATAACATGGAATCAAAGTACAGAGAAGAGAGCTACAAGGGAAACTAGACAATTCTATAATCATAATAATTTATAACCATAATACATATAACACACCTCTCTCATTCTGAGACAGAGCATACCTCTTTCAGAACCAATAGCCCCCCACAAAGACCCCAGTAAAGATGTAAAAACTTCAACAACCTGAGCAGCAAACTGTAGTCAAGGTTCTGAGACCCACTGTACCCAACAACCTTACTTGCTGAAAGGCACGAAGGTGTTTTTCCAAAGTGCACACGAGGTGGCAGCAGAGGGGCACACTTCAATTATAGTTGATCAGACCACGCAGTGCTATGAAGCAAGTTTCAACAAACTTCACAGAAATGAAATTATATACAGTACGTTTCTTGTTGTCATTGCAGTTAATCTACAAAGCAGGAACAGAAGGCACCTAGAAACTCCTAATATTTAAGATTTATCAAATACACTTCTAAATAACCCCAAAATACATCACAATTCAAGTTAGAAAATAATTTGAAGTAAATGATAACAGTACATACCAAAACGTATGGTGAAAAATGTGCACTCATTTATGCACATATTAGGAATAAAAGCTGAAAATTTACATGTTTTGCATCCATATCAGAAACCTAGCCTGTCCGGTGTAGCTCAGTGGTTGAGCATTGACCTGTGAACTAGGAGATCACAGTTTGTTTCCAGGGCATATGCTGGGGTAGTGGGCTCCATCCCCAGTGGGGGGTTTGCAGGAGGCTGCCGATCCATGATTCTATCTCATCATAGATGTTTCTTTCTCGCTTCCTCTCTGAAATGTATATACCTAAAACAGTAAAATAAATGGAGAGAAAACAGAACAAAGAAAATGTGTGCATGTATAGATGTCTGAAGGGGGATATACTTAAAACCATAGCAGGTTTTGTTTTTTTTTACTCTTGGGGTAGAATTTTGAATTAATTTTATTTTTTCTGCATTATTTACGTAAATTGCAACAAAGGCATTTTCATTTTAGGAAAAAGTGTTCTTGAGGAAAACATGGGATAATCTATAATAATAAAAGCATAATATGCAAATCGACTGAATGAACAAACAGCAGAATGACCGTCCAGACAACCTTCCGGACAACCACGCTATGACATGCACTGGCACCAGGCCAGCCAAGGCAGGTGCAATGCAATTGGTTTGGGGACCCCACCATTGCCCCACAATCACCCTGCAGAGGGAGGCCCCAGCCCCCGGCCGGCGGGACGATTGATGGGGGGTAAGGTGGGGGTGGGCCTACACGGTCGCTCCAAAGAGAGAGGCCAGGCCAGCCAAGCCATTGCAACCCATGCCTGTCACCCGCAGAGGGAGGCAACAAGTGGCGGGGGAGGAGGGCAGCGCAGCACAGCAAGCAATGGCAGCGGCAGGGGTAGGGCCAGCTGCCAGCAGCCCAGCAGCCAGGGAAGGAAAGTACTGAAAGGTCCTGATTGCTGGCCAGGCCTAGGGACCCGACCCAAGGGGTCCCGGATTGCAAGAGGGCACAGGCCAGGCTGAAGGACACACACCCCCAGCACGAATTTCATCCATGGGGCCTCTAGTCCTATCCTATCTAATAATACCCAAACACGGTAATTGACCATACCTTTGCTACACCTCCCATTGGCTAATCAGCGAGATATTCAAATTAGCCACCAACAAAGATGGCGGCAAATTTGAATACTGCCAGCAGGGCAGGACCACATGAGCCGCCAGCGCAAGCCACCATCCAGGCCCCCGTGGACGACTCCAGAAGTCGCCTGCCTGCCACCCTGGAAGCCCCAGAAGCCACCAGATATGGCAGTCACTCTATCAGTAAGCACTCTGAAAGTCAGTGGCATAAATGCACCAATTAAAAGACAGATCATGAGGGTGGATCAAAAACAAAACCCACTTTAAATATAAAGACACATATAGATTAAAAGTAAATGAATTAAGCTGCAGCCTGTTTTGCTCAGTGGATAGAGCATTAGCCCTTGAAATGAAGGGTCCGAGGTTAGATTCCAGTCAAGGGCATGTACCT
>NW_006292566.1:6916-7857 GCF_000327345.1 Myotis davidii
ATATATGCCAAATTTTGTTAGTTGTATAATGGTTATGTTTAAATTATTAACACCTAAGAAATTGGGTGAAGGGTACATATAATATGCTGTAGTATTTTATAGGGTTTTTTTTACATGTATGAGATTATTTGAAATTAAAATATTAAAACAATAAAAATATTAATTGAAATGTGTCTGCATTACATGAAAAATCTCCTAATTGCTTCTAGCATAATTTATTAAATTGTGCTAAAATTTACAAGGCTTCAATTAAAAAATATCTTAATTCTAAATGATATAATAGAAAATATATAATAGTGCAGTTATAAGCACTTATCTGAAAATAAAAATTTAAAGAAGTGAGTTTAAAGAAGGGATTAGCCAAAGAAAATATATGCACAACCCATGGACATAGACAACAGTATGGTGATGGCCAGAGAGAAGTGGGGGCCAAGAGCTGGGTAGAGGGGGCAAAAGGGGGGAAATAGGGACATCCTATCCTATCTAATAATAGACAAACATGGCAATTGACCATACCTTCGCTGTGCTTCCCATTGGCTAATCAGCGAGATATGCAAATTAACTGCCAACAAAGATAGCAGTTAATTTGCATACAGGGGCACAATGCTGGGAGGTGAAAGGGGAAGGACGGAAGAAGCCGCCTGTGGCAGATGGTAATCGGAAACCCAGGTGGCAGGCAAGAGCCAGGTGGCAGGCCCGCCTCTGCCCTGCCCCGGCCCGTGATCGGAGAACCAGGGCCACCTTTGCCCGCCCCCTGGCCAGTGTTCGAAGAAGTATCTGTATTTTTTTTTTCAAAGTACCTGTATTTTTAATAATTTCTTGACATGGTAAAAGAATTTTACATTATGATCCAAGGGTGGTGGGGTGAGGAGAAGGAGCAGCAGAACAATCCAACAAACAAAAAGGGAAACAGAAATGCATTGGTGGAAGGGATTTGAAGG
>NW_006292566.1:13379-15030 GCF_000327345.1 Myotis davidii
CCAAGAACCCAGAACCGAGGGCGTGGGTCGGTGCCTCGCTCATCCCCGCAGGCCATTTCAACTCCTAGGTGCGGCTACACATTTCACATGCATCGTGGGACGGGGAGGCGTTATGTTTACCCCCCACATGGGTCAGGCTACAGGTTTTCTAAGTACTGTGTGTGGCACTAGAAACTTCATGCTGTATCAAGTCAGTATCAGGTTAAGCTACTAGACTAGAATATAATAGATAGACGTTTACCGAAAACCAATATAAAATCTGGCCCAGAAAGACCAGAACAGAAATATGCCATTTTCTTGATTTAAGATGGTCAAAAGTATGTTTTTAAAAAGCCCCGCACACGGTGCGTGTGCAGGAAGCTTTCTGCGTGCCGACGGCACGTGACCTCTGGCTGACGCTCTAGGAAGGTTGGGACACAGCTCCGCAGCGCACATGGAAATGGACTCTGACAGGCAGTTTCTTGGGTTTAGGAAGGACCGGATTCCAGGAAGAACTTCAGAGGGACGGACAGCAATTCTAGGGTCAGAGCCAGGAGGATGGAAGACTTTGGGGACGCTTCTCAGCTTCTTCTGGACTTTGAATGTTGAATAAGCCAATGAAGTGTGATATCTATATTATCCTTTTCTTTGCAAGAAATTGAATAGCAGCAAATTTCTCTATCCTGAATAGCAGACAGGTTCATTTTCTCAATGAGCTGTTTCTCATCCAAGGCGTTGGGAAGGTCTCTCTTGTTTCCGAGGACCAGCACTGGAATTCCCTGCAGCTGTGGTTTATCTAGAAGATTATGGAGTTCGTTGAGGGAGGCTTCTATCTTTTCTCGATCCGCAGCATCTATCATGTAAACGATGGCATTGACCCCTCTGCAGTACCGCTCCCACATGCTCCGGAACCGCGGCTGCCCGCCTATGTCCCAGATCTTTATGGTGACGTTGCCTTTGGTCACCTTCCTCATGTTGAAGCCCACGGTGGGGATCATGTCCTCGCTGAACTGCCCTGACGCGATTGACGAAGGTGGTCTTGCCTGAGTACTGCAGCCCCACGAGCGTCAGCTCCACCTCCTCCTTCCAGAAGAGCGAGCGGAACCAGTCCAGCGGGCGGGAGATGAGCGCCAGCATGGCAGCGGCGGGCGCGGGGCGGGCAGCGGCGGCTTCCACGCCCGCAGCCTCGAGCGGGTCCCATTTACTAACACTTCTATGCTGTTCCATTAATTCACACACAAGTTAATGCGAAAAGCAATGAGGTAATATTTGGAATACAAATGATTTGGGAAACGGTGAGGCAGGGTGATATTTAGGAAAAGCGCAGCACACTGGGCAGGTTGTGTTTATACGAAAACCCAAACCAACGGGACGTGTGCGGGTGGGGGGCCCGCAGGCTCCTGTCTGCACCTTAAGGTCTGAAGCTGAGGCCATTGGGCTCACGCTCCCTCTTGACACCAGGCGTCGCCATGGAAACCTCTTGGGGAGAAACTACATCATCGTGCGCGATGCACAGCTGTGTCCTCTTTATTCCCACCTTTGGACGGTAAATAAAAGCTTAAACTATCTACGTATTTTTATCCCTTTAATCCTCACTGATTTCAGCGGAAGGGGCGGAGCTGGAGAAACCCGGACACGCCGGGACCTGGGATCAAAGCCTCGACATTCTTTG
>NW_006292566.1:15190-20277 GCF_000327345.1 Myotis davidii
CTTCCCCCCTCCCCTCACGCCTCACCCCCCTGTGCCCCCCTCACCTCGTGCCCCTCTCCTCATGGCCTCCGCGGTCTCACCTCAGCCTCAGCCTCACGCCCTCCAGCCTCTCCTTGAGCCGCTGGCCCCGGCCACCTCAGGACCCGGCCACGCTGCTCCCAGGCCACCACTCGCCTCAGGCCTGCCAGTGCCTGCCTCGTACCTGAACCCCAAGTGGCTCCACTTGGGCCCCCTTCCCCTCCTCAAGTCCACCCTCCGCTCCCCTCAGGCTCAACGCGCCTCTCGCCTCAGTTCCCGCTCTGCCGCACATCATGGCGGGTCCTTTGGTTGAGGACGCACAGCGAGGCCACGCCCCTACGTCCCAGACCAGCTCCAGCCTCAAGTGCGGGCCCCGCCCCTCATTCCAGCCTGGCCCCGCCCCTCCAGAAAAAAGCTTTGTGGCTTAGCCATTTTTCAGTTCTTAATCCTCACAGGAGAATATTTACATTGATTTTTTAAGACAGAGTGGAAGGGAGCCCTGGCCGGTTTGGCTCAGTGGATAGAGCGTCACCCTGTGGACTGAAGGGTCCCGGGTTCGATTCCAGTCAAGGGCACATGGCCAGTGTGGGGCGTGCAAGAGGCAGCCAATCCATGATTCTCTCTCATCATTTATGTTTCTATCTCTTTCTCCCTCTTCCTTCCTCTCTGAAATCAATAAAAATGTATTTTAAAAAAAGAGAGAGAAAGTGGAAGGGAGAGGGAGAGGCTGCGAGAAACACATCCATCGGTTTCCTCCCACATGCAGCCCACCCAGGTCAGGAATGGTGCCCTTAACCCAGGGCCGACGCTCTAACCACTGAGAAAACATGCTAGGGCTGCAGCTAGACTTTTATCTGTGACCTGCTGCTGGCCTCAAGTCCCAACTCCATTTATTATATAATGCACATTTTTCTAATGACCTGAGGAGACCTGTTTATCAGACAAAATTTATCTTTGGATTTGGGTCTCTTACTACACCTTCTATTCTGTTCCATTAATTTATCTATTTGGCCCAGCTGGTGTGGCTCAGTGGTTGAGTGTCGACCTATGAACCAGGAGGTCACAGTTCAATTCCTGGTCAGGGAACATGCCAGAGTTGCAGGCTCACTCACCAGTAGGGGTTGTGTAGGAGGCAGCTGATCAATGACTCTCTCATTGATGTCTCTGTCTCTCTATCCCTCTCCCTTCCTTTCTCCATAAAAATCAATAAAAACATACATATTTTTTAAATGTGTCTGTTGGGAAGCAGTGCACTCCTGAATCCTGTCCGGAGGAGGTGATCATGAAAAGGGGTCCAACTGGAACCAGGAGGATGCTCCCCAGGAAACTGGTCCTGAGGAAGCGCTGACTTGGAAACACGGGAGAAAGTGCTCACAGACTCCAGCTGCCGCTGTGCACCACCCCAGGCATCCCCTCTGGTTCTCAAACACTCGCTGGCACTCGACCCTGATCTCAAGCTCCCTCTCTACCCCCCACACTGTCTGCCCCAGGACGGAGACATCGCATCCAGGTCTCTCCTCGCCCGTTTCCCCAGGTGCCAGGTGCCCATTAGATGCCAGGCTGGAGTCGGGACACCTAATTCATCTCAAGGTCTCTACTGGCCCCTCATGTTCCCTGGCCCCTTTCCTCATGTCCTCATTCCCATCACATCCTGGTGAAAGCAGGGATGGAAAATTCAGCTCCAGATCTCTCTCCTTTTGCCAGGCAACTGCTGTAACCACACAGCTGGCTAGAACCGAGGTACAGAATTCTGCTCAAGGCCTTTCCTGGCCACGTACCCAACAACCACTGTGCTCTTCACAGCAGGTTGAAGCAGGGAGGGAGAATGTGCCTGCAGGTCTCTCCTTGCCCATTGACTCATGACCCCTGACAAGGTATGTGGAAAGGAGATAAATTATTTGTCTCCAGTTCTCTCCTCACCTCTTAGCCAAACACCTGCTCTGCCCCTCACATACTGGTCTCAAAGCAGAATGGAAATGTGGCCCCAGGTCTACTATGTTCTTCCCCAGGCATCCCTCATCTCCTTCACAGCGGGTTTGAGCCAGAAAATCTGCCTCCAGCTCTTTCCTCGTCCCTTACCCCAAGACTCCCCATGCAACTCACACAGCATACGACAGATATATGGATAAGAATAAAGATCCCTACCATAAAGAGCTCCTGGTGAATAAGTGAGCTCAAATTTAGAAAGAAAGAAAAAAAACAGAGCCTCGTGTTCTACACAGGAGCTTCTCATACAAACCTCAGTTCAGGGAGTGACCTGCCAATGTCCTACCACATTGAACTGACTGATCCGTCCTCTGGACTGAGCACAGAGGAGGTGCCAGGACCAGACCAGAACACGTAGACTGGAGCAGAGCGGAGCTGAATTGTGTAGCCTGAAAGGGAATTTACTCAGGGCAGCCTGACCCCAGGGCTCCTCAAGCCAAGACTCCAGTTGGCATTGAGCTAAAGACAAGGACCAACATTAACAGACACCAGACAGCAGAGCCAGGCTCAGGACCCCAGAAACAGACCCCGGTCCCCACAGCAGACCATGAAAGCTAAACCTCAGACATAAAGCCAGGCCCTGGACCATGAATGCCAGACGCCAGGTGCCAGAGAATGACACAGGACACCTTCCATCAAGCCCTGATGTCAGAGCTGCACATGGACCCCACAGAGGATGCAGGAAACCAAGCCACACCCAAAGAGAACCCAGAACCCAGACAAAGACCCACATACAATTCACCCGAGACCATAGACACTGCAGTCAGAACTCAGGTCTGCGTTTAGGAACCCAGGTCCCTAAGGAGGCACTGGACACCGGACACCAGTTACCAGATGCAGACACAGGAGCTGAACCACAGGCCCCAGGCCTCACACTGTCAGCAGGGCTCCAGAATATGGGCCCAAGGGTTAGAAAATAATTAGAACTGAATGATAATAAAAATACTACATTACAAGACTTACAGAAAAATGTCTAAGTGCACATATTAGGAAAAGAGACAAGCTGACTATTTACACGTTTTACCCCCTTCTTGGAATCTAGAAGAGTAAATTAAATCCACAGAAAGTGGAACTGTGCGTGTAAAGTTGTCTGGAAAGGTATGTACTTAAAATGAAAGCAGTTTTTACCTCTTGTGGCAGGATTCTGAATTAACTGTATTATTCTAAATAGTGTAAGTAAGCTGCAACAAACAAAACCATTTTCATTTTAGAAAAAAAAGTACGAGAGGAAAACATGGGACAGTTAAAAAAAAGTATAAGAACCTAGATTGCTGTGGTGAGAACACCACAGGCCCCACAGGCCTTTTCTTTGGTCACTCAGTTTGGTCTGTGGACGAAAGGGGCCACATGCTGACCTGACAAACTCAGGGGAGGCCTGCATGGCAGTCTTGCAGACTCAGACCTAAAGTCACCACAAAGGATGGTCTGAGGTTAAACTTTAACTAAAAGCAGTTATGGTAGGTAGTTATGTCCTAGGCCGGTATCTTCACTGACAAGGTCAACCTTTACCTTAACTGAGCCTATTGTCTTTTTTGCATCTATGATAAGATACCCTTGAAATGTCTGGGTAACGTGTAACTTTTCTGGACCCCTTGGGGGTAAACCTAATGTGCCTGGGCACCTGGACAGAGACCACAAATTTCTTCATTATTATCATGTTAATTGTTCCTGCACCCACCTAAGCATGTGTCCATCATTTTACTTTTTAATGAATCCCAGGGATTTCCCCCCCTTTGCTTTCTCCCGCCTCCCTTGTCTATCACCAATGGATTTCATGGAACCCACCCACGTCCCTTTCCTTTGATTGGATGTATAAATACGGGTGTAACCCGCCATTCTCCAGACATTATCTCAATTCGTTGAGGTTCTGCTTCCTGGCATATGATGACAGCTTGGCTCAAATAAACTCACAAAAATTCTTTACAGGTTTCAATTTTTTTTTTTACATTAACAGGTCTCGTGAGAGTCAGAGGGGGGGAAATTATTACATTTTGACCAAATTCACTCCTTTTCTCGTTTGTACTTCTTCATGTATAATTGCAGCAGTTCCAATAGAGGAAATTCTCTAAACCTGATCTGAGCCTGGGTCTGCATTTACAGGCAATGTTCTTTTGGACACAGAACAAACCTCTTAGGGTCTTTTTATTACTAATAAATTTATCATTTTTATAGCTACCACATTCATTGTTGAAAGACCTAAGCTTGAGACACGGCTCTGCTCCTGAGAGCCTGTGAGGTTGGCCCTTGCAGTGCTCCAGTAAACTGAGACCAGAACTGTACACTCCGAAATCCCGTGTCCAGTATAGACGATGTGCTCACGGAAAGGTAGTCCCACAAGAATTCCTCACTTAAATTAGCACCTGAGACTTGTACCCCAGACACAGTCCAGGCACACACTTCTGGTCCTCACAGTCCAGGCTATACCTGCTCCCCAGCCCCAGCTCACCTCATGTTTGGTCTCACAACCAGGCCCCACCGCTTGCATGGACACACTTCACCTTATGTCCACCTCGTTGCTCTCCTGTTGTGTGGACTGAGGACTCTGCATCCTGGCCCAGCTTGTCATCTCAGGTCCCAATTGCTGTTGTCAACAATTGGCAGGAAGCAGAATTTCAATGAATTGATGGAGAATGGAGGTTTTCCACCAAGTTCTATAAATTACCAACAAAGGAGTAGATATAAGTGAGTTACATGAAATCCATTGGTGATAGATTGAGGAGGTGGGAGAAAGCAAAGAGGGGAAACCTCTGCAATTGGGTAAAAGTAGAATGATAGACACAGGCTCTTTTACTTGGGTAGTTCAGGAGAGTTAACAATCAACAATTAACATGATAACAATAACGAGGGAAATTGTGGTCTCTGCCCAGATGCACTGGTTATGCCCTGAGGGATCCAGAAGAAGGGAAGTGAAAAGTTACCCTCATAAGCCAAAGGTATGTTATCAGATGCAAAAAAGACAATAGTCTCAGTTAAGACCAAAGTTGATCTTTGTCATGGAATATACCAGCCTAGGACATGTCTACCCACCACAGACTGCTTCTTAATATAATGATGGGGAAAATAAGACATGGGGGGGGGGGGGG
>NW_006292566.1:20336-26972 GCF_000327345.1 Myotis davidii
TCCAGTAACCTGCCTTCTATTGCACACTCTTGCTGGCCGATAATTAACTCCATTGATGCCTGTCCTGTCTTGCAGAACCTTTTTCCCAGAATACTCTCCTTTTACAAAGGGCCATAAACAAAGACTGTAACAGCTTAGCTAGAGGGGAGGTCACTGGCACCACCCAGACCAGGCCTATAGATACAATCTAACTTCCCCATTCTAACTGACTCAGGAGTGGCTGTGGAAGCCACCACAAAAGCCTGGTAGTTAGGAAACAGAAAACAAAGAAACCAAAGGGTATAAAGGGAAAGCTTCCTCCATACTCACTCACTCAGAATTTGGAGAACTAACCCCCTGAGTCACTGTACTAGTACATGTGAAACATCTGAAGATAAATGGGTTTATCCTGGATCTCCGAGTATTCCCTGTGTATTTTTCAGTCGCCTGGTAAATTCTGTAACAATAAAAAGTTTAATTTCTTGTCCTATCCTATATAAACAGCTGGCTTCTGGTGGTCTGCAGAGCAGATTTTTGTGGATGATCTGCCGCTCTCCCATACTGCTGGCAGTATTGGAATAAACGCTCATAAGTGATTCAACCCTGCTTGATTGGCTCAAGTAGTGACAGGCAGCCTGGACACATTGATTGACCAGTTACCATGCCATCCTCCACACGGAATCTCGCTGAGACTTCCTTCTTGTTTTTTGTTTGTTTGTTTGTTGTTGTTAATCCTCACCAGAGGATATTAGTCCCATCTTCTTGAAAGTTCAGAAATGAGGTACACTGTGATCATAGTTTTATTATCAACCATGTTTGTATTTCTATTTCTATTGGTAATGTGAATAACAGAAATCTACAGTAACAGGAAGAACAGACCTCCCTTACTTCCCATGAACCCAGTGAAGGCTTTTCTCCTATCACATCTTTGTTACATATTACAAACATAAACATAGAATGCATGATTATAAGACCTAGCACTTAGCACTTTGGAGAAAAAATACTTATGCCCTTTTACTTCTCTTGTGAAGGGGTATTCATTTAACCTTGATTTCAGATTCCTCTTCCCAGCTGGAATTTATTCTAATAGCAAACTCGCACATGATTTTTCAGACAAATGAAGGTCATTTCCCCTGTAGCACCTACATGCAAGGCACTATGGGGACATAGACCCCACTGGTCCCACCCCCTTTTGAAGGACGCAACGTGGGAAGAATGTGTAGTAAGAGAGCCAGGCCCTCAGTCAGAGGCACCAACCCGGCAATGGCATAAAGTGGTGGTTCGGGGATGAGCCAGTCCAGTAGCCCCCAAAACCCAACAGGTAAGAACAACTCATCTCAGGTCCAACCTCGTCCAAAGTCTCCTTTCAAACAGGTTTTTCCCAGTCACCTTCTGGAATGTGGCAGATCTGAAATTCATCTTTTCAAAGCAAATCCACCTTTTACACTTCAACTTTTCCGCTTCAAATTTATCTTTTGTCAAGCAAATTCAACTTTTGAAAAGCAAAATCACCTTTTGCAAAGCAAATTCATCTTTTCAAAGCAAATTCACCTTTTTCACTTCAAATTCCTCTTTAGTGCCGGGGGTCCAACCCCAGCAGGTCCAGGGGTCCCCAAAGGTGTGGATGGAGTCGGCGAAGAAGGAATGACACGGAGACAGCGTTCAGTTGATCAGCAGCCTAGGCAGGATCTCTAGCCAAGTTCTGGTCAGGATCTCCAGCGAAGTTCTGGTTAGGATCTCCAGCCAGGTTCTCTCTTCTAAGTTCCATGTAAGTTCTGTCTCCTAAGTTCTGTCTCTCGAATCTTCATCTGAGTTCTCTGTGTAGGTTCTGACTTCTGTCTGTAGGTTCTATCTTCTCTAAGTTCTAGGATATTGTTCAGATAAAGTGATTAATTACCCGCCTGGCACTTAGTTAAGAGGTTTTATTCCCTCCCTAACTTCAGGGGAAAATCCCTACCTGGGGAAACAACCTTTCTCGGAGAGGTGACCTTGGTTAAAACACATAGTGCCAAGAAGGTGAGCAAATATATTAAGAACAGTATGCCATATATGCCAGGTCCCTTGAAACAGCAAGGATGGACCAGCTCCCGGCACTTTAGCAAAGCAAATTCACATTTTGCACAGCCAATTCGACTTTTGAAGAGCAAATTTGTTTTCCACTTCAAATTCCACTTTTTCACTTCAAATTCACCTTTTGCAAAGTTATCTTTTGCAAAGCAAATTCACCATTTCCAAAGCAAATTCACCTTTTCCACTTTTGACCCTCACCCTCACCCCCACCCCCATCCTAACCCTCTAACCGTAATCCTAACCCTAATCTCTAAACCCTAATGCCTAAACCCTCATCTTCACATCACCCCCACCCCCACCTCCTACCTCTCCATTCACCCTCACCCTCACCCTAAGCCACTTTTCCCACTTCAACTAACACTAACCCTAACCCTACCTGTGGGAAGGCTGCCCATTGTCTTCACTAGCAAGAAGTGCAAACAAGGATCCTGGAAGGCTGGTGACCCGTGAACCCACGGGAGGGCCCGAGTTATGCACCAATTGTCTAGTCCTGACAATGGGGGCTCAAACTATTTCCTGATTGAATAGTCTCAGAGTAAATCCTTCTAATATTTACTGACCTTTAAGATAGTCTGTCTGCTACCGCAATTACCTGCCTGACTAAGGGCTTTATGTGTAACCAAAGTTGAATAAAAGGCTGGAGAAGCCTGGGTACTGGTGGAGGTCCTTCCCCTTGAGTTGGACTTGCCCACCTGGCCCCCCAGTATTTCCAAATTATCTCGTCTCTTCTCTTTCATTTGTGTGCGGCTCCTCTTCCAGATCCTGAACTCTAAACCACACGGGACGTGGGGGAACACACATACAACACTAACCCTCACCCTAACCTTATGCCCTAACCCTAGTCATAGCCCTAACCCCTAACCCTAAATCCCTAACACTAACCCTAAAACCTGAACCTGACTCTAAAATCAAACCCGAACACTTGACCTCTGACCCTTGACCTTTAAGCTCTGACCCTTGAAATTTCAGCGCTGATCTTTGACCTTCAACCTCTGACCATTGATGTTTGACCTTTTGAACCTTGACCTTTGGACTCTGAACCTTGATCTCTGACTCTTGACCCTAACCAATGACTCATCCCTAACCCTAGCCCTATTCGTAGCTCTAACCCCAACCCTGACTCCTAATTCTAACTCTAACCCTAAAACCCTAACCCTGAAACCCAAACTCTTGACCCCTGACCTCTAACCCATGACCCATCCCTAACCCTAACCCTAGCCACAGCCCTAACCCTAAAACCCAAACCGTACCCAAACACTTGTCCTCTTATAGACCCTTGACCTTTAAGCTCTGACCTTTGACCTTTGAACTCTGATATTAGACCTCTGACCTCTGGCCCAGAACCCACTACCTGGACCCTCTGCCTCCTTGATCTCCATTGCAACCAGGCAGCGGCCGGGGGAGCGGCTTGTGAGCTGGCTGAGTGGAGGGGGAGGAGGGCTGGGGGTAGGGACCTCTGCTCCCCTCTCTGAGCCTCAGTTTTGGCGTCTGGAATATGGGGATGACAACCCAATTGTCAGCTCCTGTCAACCCAGGTGCCCCAGGAAGCCGAGACCCAGGCTGGACTCATGAGGGAATGACATAAATGGAGGAAGGCAAACTACTGGATATAGAGTTCAAAACCACAGTTATAAGGCTTTTCAAGAATTTTCTAGAAACTGCCGATAAATTTAGTGAGACCCAGGAGGATATGAAAAAAGACCAACTAGAAATTAAGCATACACTGACTGAAATAAAGAATAATATACAGAGATCCAAGAGCTACCCTCCTGCTGGGGAGGGGGCGGCTCAGCAAGGCAGCGGGGAGTCCCTGAGCCCCGTGGCTGCGCTTCCCACCCAGCAGCCTGCCTGCTGTGCCCACTGCACCGTCGCTGCCGAGGAGCCTGGGGGAGCGGGAAGCAGAGCCGAGACACAGACACAGGGATGGGTCTCCCTGTGAGCCCTGCAGAGAGAGGTCTAGGGGGTCCCCTCTGCGGGGCATAGGGCTCAGCTGTTCCCAGAACCCGGTCAAAGCCCCAAAAGGAGGGGCAAGGAGGGCACTATTTCCTGGGGCTGCTGCTCCCATGACAACAAACTGGCCTAAACCAACAGGAACATGTGCTCTCCCTGTTCTGGGGCCAGAATCTGAAATCAGGGGGTCTGGGGCTGTGCTCCCTCGGAGGGCTTCAGGGGAGGATTCTTCCTGCCTCTTCAGCTTCTGGGGGCTCCTGTCCACATCCCTTCAATCTTCACGTGGCCCCGCCCCCTTGTTCACGTGCCCACTCTTATATGGCCCTGCCCCCTTGAGACCTCGATTGGTTTCTTCTCCATTGCAACCAGGCAGCGGCCGGGGGAGCGGCTTGTGAGCTGGCTGAGTGGAGGGGGAGGAGGGCTGGGGGTAGGGACCTCTGCTCCCCTCTCTGAGCCTCCAGTTTTGGCATTTAGAGACTATGGGCACCCAGGTGCTCCAGGAGGCGGAGGCCCAGGCTGGACTTATTAGGGGTAAGGCCTGGGAGTACGGGTGGGGCTGGGTGCTTGGCAAGGTGGCGAGGAGTCCCTGAGCCATGTAACCTGCACTGCCCACCGAGGAGCCTGCCCCGGTGCGACCATTGCATTGTCCCTGACTGGCTGTCTGCCCTGCTCTCACACCTGTCAACAGTCCCTTTGCCAAAGTCCTTCCAGAAAATAATTTGCACGTGTCATCTCTCTCCTGCTGGGCCTGTGACAGCTGGGATTGAAAGGAGACAGGAGAGCAGTGGCTCCTCCAGAGAAAAAAGCAAGAGTCCCAGAGGGGCCCATGCCATCCCTGGAAGCTGGGGGAGGGAAGGGTGGTGAGGCAGGGGTGCTGACTGGGAAGTGGAAAGCCCCCAGGGCAAGTGGGATACACACACAATCACCCCACACTCCTGTGAGGAGCAGCTGTGGACCACTGTACAGGTGAAGCTACTGCAGCAAAGAGGGTGAGCGACTACCTTGAGGGCACACAGCAGTCAAAGGGCGGAGCCTGTGACCTCTCCTTTACCTGTGACGTCTGGGAAAGCAGCCCCTCACCCTGTGGCTATTTGCTCTGATGAGCTTCACTCTTCCCCCACCCTCCCTCCTCCACCCCCAGTGGACAGGGGTCCTGTCACTGCACCAGTGCCTCTGAGGTCCCTCCCAGCTGCTAACCTGAGTCCAGCTGCCTTTGGGCGAGGGCCTTGTGTGGAGAACACCCCACCTCCCCTAGCATTCTGTGGCTTAAATCACAAAGTACCATCATTTTTTCTGTGCCTGGCTATCGCCACCTGCCTCCCCTGGCAGATTGTTTTACCTCGAAAAGAAATTGATTCAGGGTCTGAAAACCGGCTGACTTCCTGTATTCGCTCTGAGACGTGGCTCTGCCCTGGTGCCTCCTGGTCCACATCCCTGATGCCACCCCACCTCTGTGGCAGCTTCTCTCATCCCTGGAGCCCCATTCAGCTCACAACACCCTCAGCGCTCCCCTGCAGCTCCAGGGAGATGCTGAGTCATTAGTCCCCCAGGGTCCTCCAATCAGCCTGGGCAGGGCCAGTGGGTTGATCCCTTTGACAGAGGGGTGCAGACACCAGGTGGGCACTCTGCCCACCCCCAAATGCCATGAGCATCGAGTCTGTGCTGCCAACCAGCTCCTGGAGGGCTTGGCCTGCACAGTGAGCCCACTCATCTGCAGAGTGGCAGGCAGAACAGGCTTCCCAGGGCATCTGGTTGGCCAGCTGGCCCCAAAGCCATCCTTCAGCCTCCCACTCACCCCTGCTGAAGGGAAACCAGGCTTGGTTTCCACCCAGCCCAGCTGCCTACCTGGGGTCTCTTGGGAGCTGGCAGAGGCTGTCGCCCTCTGCTGGTCTGTTCCTGTTACTGCAGATGGCAAAGTCAACCCTGCAGCCCAGTGGAGGAAAAAACCCTGATTGAGTCGTAGAGGGCACCTTGCAGAGGTGATACAATAGCGGCCCCTTGTGGGTATTCTGAGAACAGCACCCTAGTAAGGAATTCTAGCAGCCTGAAAAGAAAACCCAAGTGTCAGTCCTATTTTTGTTGTTGTTCATCCTCGCCTGAGGCTATTTTCCCATTGATTTTGGAGACAGAAAGACACATCAGTTGGTTGCCTCCTGCACTAGCCCAACCAAAGTCCGTGCCCCTGAGCGGAACTGAACCCAGGACTTTTAGTCTGAGGGCCAACGCTCTATCCACTGAGCAACACCAGCTAGTAATGAATTCCCGGAGTCTGAAAACGAAAACACAAATGACAATCTCACACAGTAAAGTAGAGCAGGGCCCAGCGAGCCACGGGTGCCTTTTGTGGCTCTGAGCTTCAGAGCCAGGGGCCCATCCGGAGGGCAGGAAACCCAGGACCCTGTGGGAGGGCACAGGAGCCCCCTCAAGCTGGGAGACAGACACCAGCCCCCCCCCCCCCCCCCCCATTTAAGGGGTGAGCGTGACTGAAACCAATCATCAGAGTAGGCTGTCCCTGCCGGAGGCAGGTTCATCCTTGTTGCTTGACACAGTTGCTACAGGGAAGAAACATCTGCACAGCATATGTTTCAAGGGACCTGGCGTACTGTTCTTAATATGTTTGCTCCCCTTCCTAGCACT
>NW_006292566.1:27019-46531 GCF_000327345.1 Myotis davidii
GAGGAACCTGGCTAGAGAACCTGGCTAGGTTGCTCACCAACTAAACGCTATCTCCGTGTCATTCCTTCTTCGCCAACTCCACACCTTTGGGAACCCCTGGACCAAGATGTCCCCCATCACCAGGTGTGATGTCAGACAAGGGGGGGACCTGCCAGAGCCCCTCCTCTGCCCACACAGGGCCTGGACACAGCCCCTCCCCCATTTGTTCCTCATGCGCTGACCCACTGTATGCATTCCCCACTCCCTTGTCCCGACCCTCCCTCTGCCCACCCAGCATGGCCCCTGCAGTTCAGCCCATTGGGAAACCCCACCATTTCTCACCCACGCTCTAGAGTCCCTGCCACCTGATGGAGGCCCAGCACAGGGAGAGTGGATCCAGCTTCTGGAAATGGGTGACACGGGTGTGCCCTCCCTCCAGGGGTCAGTGGGGAAGCCTGTGGCTGTCCCGGCAGAAAGGGCAGCGTCTGCCATTGGCCGCAGCCAGCATGGGTCCTGGAAGCCAGTGAGAACTCTACACCCCAGGCCGCAGGGAGGAGGTGGCCCCAGGGGGGTGTGGGGACCTCTGGGGGGATAGGGTGGGATAGGGGACAAAGGGAGGGAACCAGTAGTGGCTGCAGGGCCAGGCCACCCTCAGCACAGGTCAGGAAGACGCTGAGGACACACAGGCGCTAACCTGAGAGAATTCTTTTTATTCGAGCAAACAGAGAGGAGCAGAGCGTGCAAGGCTCTGCCTTCTGCCCACAGCTGCTCCGCACAGGCTGCCGCCCCCGATGCCTCGGTCCCAAGGCCGGCTAGTCCAGGGTCCCTCTTGGGCGGCAGGGGCAGGAGGAACAGGGACATGAGCTGGGGGGCCCTACAGAGCATCGCTGGCCTCCCCCTTCCCCCCAAGCTGAACTGCCAACAGCCAAGATCCAGTCGAGGGGAGACAGGAGGAATCTAAGATAACCCACCCTGAAACAACACAACCAAGAGGAACCCAGGTCTGCAGCCCAAGGCCTAGGAGGAGCCCCATCTCACTGGCGACTTCTCAGAGTGGCAGAGCCGGGGAGGTGGGGCCGGGCCGCAGAGAAGACAAGGAAAGGAAGCCCGGAGGAAACAGCAGAGTCCCCTTGGTGTGCTGAGCGAAGGAAGGAGTCCCAGGTGCTTCTCGACAAGCGGCACTTGTCCATCCAACAGGAAAATGGAGCGGGAAGCAGGCAGACGCCGGCTCCGGGGTCCACACTCTGCATGGCCTGGCCTGGGCAGCGTCACCTCTCCAACTGCGTGCCCAGCACATGTGCGCACACAGGTGGACACACGCAGGCACACATGCCACCGTCTCTGCACACGTGCACGCCTGTCTGGCCATGCGGCTCACCTCTCCTTCACATGGTTCTGTGCCCCTGCACCCCCACCGCTGGCCCCGTCCGTGCTGCCCCCACCGTGGCCCCCGCTGCTGCACAGCACCTCCGTGAGGTCGTCCATGACGGCGGTCTCTTTGGGATCGAGGAGATTGAACTCCCTGGTGAAGAGGATGAAGTGGATGTAGAGGGTGTTCAAGTGTCCATGCAGCTCAAGCGCCAGGGTCTCCTTGAAGTGGGACGAGTAGATGTGGGCCAGCACGTGGAACAGGTACCTGCAGATCTTCTTCACCAGGGACTCGAAGGAGCTGGGAAACTCTCGGCCTGCGGACAGGGCTGCGTCACCCTGGCCCTGCTCCCCACAGCGCCCCTCCTGCCCCTCAGAGCCCTCACCAGGCATGCAGGGTCACCCCCAGCAGCCCTCACTGAGCAGCCACCAGCACACATTCGAGTGACTTGGTCCCCGGGGCCCAATCCCCAAGAGCTGAACCCCCCGGGCCACCTCTGCGACCAGAGGTCAGAGACCCACCACATGCCGCCCACACCTGGATTGGCCCCGGGGGCCCTCTACGTGGCCTGGACCCAGGGGAGGCACATGGGGACGTCCTGCCAGCCAGATTGAGGCCCCTGGAAGCTCAGGATGACCCAGAGCACCGCCAAGCCCTGTCCAGCTGGACACACCCACACCGGCTGCTCAAGGCCCACAGGTCCCAGAGCCTGGGACGATGGCATCTTGACCCAAGGTGGCAGATGCCAGGTCAGGCAGCTGCCTGCTCCTCCTCATCTGCAGCCAGGCCCACCCAACACTGAGGGGCACTGCTGAGAGACCTACCGTATTTCGTGGGGAACACGTCCTCATCCGTCACCAGCTTCTGCACAGAGCTCATGACAAAGTCGACGTACTGGGGGGCAGTGCACTTGACCTTCTTCCCTCGCTCGTCATACCAGTAGTACTGTCTGTGGGGACAAAGAGGCTGGTCATGGTGCCACCCCAGCCACACAGCTGCCCTGGTCCGGAGGCGAGGGGCCTGCTGCAGTCAGAGGTGGTGCCAGGTGGGTGGCCACTATTGGAGGAGGTGTGGCAGGCACCCAGGCTTCTCCTCCAAGGCCCTGGGGACACACCTGTGGGACCTGAGCTGTGTCTGATAAGGGGGCCGACTGGACCGGTTCTGACAGAGTCCAGGGAAGAAGACCCCGTCCTTGCACACCTCCCGCCACACTTGCTGCAGGAGCCACTTCTCTGTGGCCTCCTGCCCAGCTCACCCGCCCTGCCTGCCCCATCCTCCCTTGGGCCATGCCTCACAGTGGGACATGAGGGACACCTCAGCCACCTCATGCTCTTCCCCAAAAACAAGGAAGAGAGAGCTGGTGCCATGTGACCTTGTTCCCACGTGATCTGGCCCTGAGCTGGGACCCAGTGGGGCCAGGAGAGCAGGACCCAGGGGCTGAGAGCCAGCACCGTCGTATGCAACGTGAATGCAGGGCGGTGTGCTCGAGGCCGCAGAGAGGAGCTCCTGGCCTCCTCCTTGGCGACCAGCCTCCTGTCGGCCTGTGTCCACGTCCCTCACTCCTGCTCTGAAGGCTGGGGGCAAGCCCTGGCCACGTGGTGGCTCTCCTTCCCACATTGCACTGAGCCAGGGCAGTGCTGCCAGGGGCTGTTTGCTGAGGACACACATGGCACAAGGTCCCAGGGAGAGCAACCAGCACAGGCCTGTAGGGGTCTCCCTCCCTGTGCAGTGCAGGAGCCCCGAGGAGGAGCCTCTACTGGAGGACGGCCGGCGGGAGCAGGGACCGCCTGCAACTTCGCGGGGCTTGTCGTCTTGGGAGCCCCACCGGGCATGTCCTGTCCCTAGGAATCCGGCCTGTTAGCCTCAGGCCAGCCCCTGGCACCCACACCCCAACAGGACCCACATGGTCAGTGTCCCTGCCCTGGCTGGGCTCTCTTCCCGTTTCCCTGCCAGGCCCTGGGCCCCGTGGGGACAGGAGAGCACGGCTGAAGAAAGCCCTGTGCCGCCGGGAGACCTCACAGGGACCGTGAGCAGGTCTGAAAGGCGGAGGTGCAGCCGCAGGATCATGGCCCCACAGCCCACCGAGTCCCCAGGGCCAGGCGGCACTCACGTGTTGCACACGGCCATGGTCTGGCACGCCTCCCCCGTGCAGAACTCCGAGATAGTGCTGTACTGCAGGTTGACGTGGTGGAAGAACGTGGTGGCTGCGAGAGGAGAGAAGAGCAGCCGTGAGCTCCACCACCTGACGCGGCCACTGCCCAGGGCAGTGCTCTGTGCTGGGATGGCCAGCACGGGTCACACAGACCAACGCCCCGTGGGGAGCACCAGCCTGGGGAGCAGCCACCAGCCACCGCCAAACCAGCAGCAAATACCAGGCGGGCGGGAGCTGGTGGCCATCAGGCCTGAGTCAACAGAAGGCCACTCCAGCCCGCCACGCTTCAGAAAAGAGCCAGTCCCCTGCAGAATCCTACCACATGTGCAGGAGGCCCTCGTGTGGCATTCTATGAGCCCTGAGCCCCAGGCCTGCTCAGGGCCCACACCGAGGCCCCTCAGTGCACTGCAGGGCTGGCCATCCATGCCTCAGCATCCAGCCCTCCTTTTTGGTGAGCAACAGCCAGGCTGCTGGCCACATGGACAGCACACCCTCTGCAGACAGAGCTCTGGGGATCCCCAAGGACCTGGAGGGCGGCCACCTGCACTGCCTCCCTGCCAGCTGCAGCTGCTGTGGCTCCCAGCCCACCAGCTGCCCGCCCACCGTCCCCACGCACTATTGCTGGCCAGCCACTCGTTGAGGTCGATCTCCCGGGGCAGCACCACCAGCTCTCTGAACTCGCAGTCGGTGATCCTGGACTTGGCGTACTCTGGCTCCAGGTACACCTTCTTCTCCTCGGCCGCAGGCTTCTTCCCGTTGGGCTTTGCTTTGGACTTCCTGCCGAGAGAAGGAGCGCCGTCACTGCCCGGCAAGAACCCCAGGAGACAGCTGGTGGGACACCAGAGAAGCCTCCTGGAGATGCCTTGGGGGTTCTGCTCCCACTGGCACCATGTGCCGTCCCCCAGCCATCGTCTGGCCACTACAGGGGAGAGGGGGACACAGACACATGAACCGGCAGCCTGGCATCATGGGTTGAACCTGGAACTCTGGGCTCTCCCCCACGTGTGACGCCACAGCCCTGCATCAGCCCGGCCCACGCCAAGGGCCTGGCGCCCAAGGCAGGACCGATGAGCAGGACACAGGGTTGGGCATCACTCACCCTGACCCATGAACAGAGTCCCAGAGGCAGGTGGGTGGTGGGCAGGCGTCCTGAGCACTGTTGCCGCCGACCCCCCAGCCCCATCATCACGGCTGCAGGCTCAGCCGCACGACCCCTATCCCACTTGCCTCTCTCCCTCGAGTGCGGGGAGCAGGTTCCCAGGGAGAGGGAGGTGCCAGCCAAAATCTGCAGAAACGGCCTTTTCTCACTGAGGTTTTTTCTTATTTAGGAAAACAGTTCTTTCCACAAAAACGTGCCATCATTTAACACAGAACAGGTGTGTGTGGCTATTTTTACATGAACGAGTCCATATTTCTAACACGTCTTGCTTCCATCTGAGTATGAACATCGGTGGCTAAACACCACGAACCAATGCTCGCTGGTGCTGAGGGGCTGCATCCCCTCCTCGGTGGAGGCTGTGGCCCAGAACCAGCCTCCTGCCACTGCCCCAGGCCAGATCTGGGGCCAGGTCCCTGCGGCTGAGGCAGGCCAACGGGATGGCATGTCCCCAAGAAGGAAAACTGCCCAAGGAGTGGCCTGGAGCCGCAGCTGGAGCTGCCCGGCCAGGCTAGGTTAGACACAGGAAGCTGCGTCTGTCACACCTTGCAGTCCATGGGCAGGATGTTGGGAGGGTCCCCCTGCGCACAGGACCCCCACCTCGGCCCTGCCTCCTGCAACCCAGGAGGGGCGTGTGGTCGGGTGCGGGCCCAGCCCCAGCAGCCCTCTCTCTCGGGTCCTCAGACCTGCAGGAGAAGCCAACCCACTCTCTCCTGGCCCCTGTCGCTTGCCCCCACAGCTACAATAAAAACATACGGCCCTGGGGCCTCGGCGGCCCTCCCCCAGGCCCCAGGCGAGGCCCATGGGCGGGGGCGGGGGGGGGGGGCACAAGCTGTGGGATGAGAGGTCTCTGCAGCTCCCTTGACCTTGCCCTTTTTTTGTTCTGTTTTGAAAAGTTTCTGGTGGTTTATTTGAGAAACAGGAAGAAAAAATGGTTCCTGAACGCCAGGGAAATATTTTCCTTTCGGCTTCTCACAGGAGATCTTCGCCTTAAAAGGCGGCGTGTGCTGGCCTCCGGGGCAGGGCCTGAGTGGCCAGTGCCAGGGGGAGGACGGGACAGACTCAGACCAGGGCCCTGACCCTGCCTGGGTGGGCCAGCTGGAGTGCGAGCACGGATGCCACACACTCAGTGGGCACTCAGGGGTCCCCGTGGGGGCGAGCTGTTCACTGTGGACACATGTGCCCAGGCAGGGAGGCTCCGTCTTCTCCAGGTCGGAGCAACAGAGGGAGACCAGGCCCCAGGAAGGGCTGGGAGCACCGGGGGCTCTGCGGATGCCCTGAGACACTCACTGGGAGTGGGTGGGCAGGTGGGCCATGCCACTCCTTGCCCGCAGTCCTTCTCCTGACCCTGGGCCCCTGCTCCCGAGTGATGCACCACCCTGTCAGAAAGCCACAACTGGCCAGGAAGGTCCCCGTGCCTCCAGCCCCAGGCAGGTAGGACATGCCTGCAGGACACACCTTGCACCAGCGCCAGCCTCTGCTCAGGCTGCGCACCGTGTCCAGCGCCTGGACCAGGCTGCTCCGCCCTCCCCCGCACTCGCACAAACTGGCCCACGGCCACCACAGGCTGGTGCACACAGCCTGGGCCTCCGGGTCTGGTGACCACGGTATGGGGACGGGACGAGGTGGGGCCCAGGCCGTGGAGCTGGCTGCTTGACCTACCTCCACGCTTTGCTGCTTAGGAGCAGTGTCACCTAGTGACTCACAAACATGCCAGAGCACTAGCCTGCAGTGGCCATTACAGGAGCGGCCACGACCAGCCACTGCCACCATCGTGGGCATCGCACAGGCCTGCACGCTTCCTGTCCACGAGACCCATCCAATGTCACAGCCCCCGCTCACCAGGAGGGCCCTGCAGTCGTCAGTGTGGCCCATCTGTGCTGAGCTAGACCATGTGCGCAGGTGTGCGTGAGGCCTGCTGGGCCCACTGGAGGTGCAGTGGGGCTGTCCCCCATCGGCTAAGAAAGGAGTCTGGCTCTAGGAACACACAGAGCATTGGTGGGCTGGCCCCAGCTGAGGGGACACACCGAGTGCCAAGTGCCAGCCTGCCCCACAGCCCACGGGACACGGCCCTAGGCACCTGGCTGGCATGGTCCCACCCTCTGAGGAGCAGCAAGTAACTTCCAGGTTTTGAAAGTGGGATGAATCTTCAAGGCACCAGTCAGGCTTGGCGAAGGCTGGTAATCCCCAGGTACAGGGTGAATGCACTCCCCTCTTTTCCTAGGGTCCCCCTCAACCTGGTGTGCGTGCATTATCACTCCCTTGCTCCCTCGCGGATGCTGGGATAGCTCAGGCCATTGCCAGGAGAGGGATGCGGGCAGGTCTGGAAGGGGCGCCCGTGGGAAGTCAGAGAAGGGTGGAGACCCTGCGAGCAGGAAGGTCCAGAGGTGGCTGTGTCTGGAGACAGCCTCGTGGGACATGGGGTGTGGGAGCTAGAAAGTCTGGAGGAGGGAGCAGGGTTATAGAAACCTAGGCTACGTGAGCAGTGCTCAGGTGCTGGGAGCCCCCACAGAAACTGCTCCAGGGAAAGGGGTGCTGTTGGTAGACTAGAAGGGGAGCCACAGAGAGGAGGGCCAGCAGGACCCCACCCTGAGCCTCAGCCACTGCTCCTCACTCCAGGCTATCTCAGGGCAGGCGCCCGACATGAGGAAGAGCTGTCTGGGGGGCAGTGTGCAGGCAGGGGCGGGGCAGCAATGTTCCTCGCGGAGGCACAGGCAGCTCCTGCCAACCTCCTCCGTAGGGCACAGGGACTCAGCCCCACCCTGGCTGGAGCTGTGGGGTTACCCTGTCACCCCTAACGGCCAGGCACCGACATGCTGGAGGCCGCTGGCACTGGGGCTCTCCGCCTTCCATGGACACCTCACACCCGAGTTTTTGATGCAGGGCCCTGGGGTGGGGCCTGAACTGTCCTGAACCTCAGAACTTCCCGGCCTGGCTGTTCTCTCAGGTCCCAACCAGCCTGGCGCTTCTGCACCCCGATGGGCACAGAGCCTGGGAGGTGCCATGGACCCCTGTCCGGTCCCCGTCAGACCTCCACAGGCTGTGGCGGCTGGACTGCTTCTCCTGGTTTGACTGCCCACGGTCAGCACCCCAAACAAAGGGGGCTTTCATAAGCTAATGCCCCACCAGGAGGGAGACTGTCCACAGGCAGCCAGAAGAAGGCAGGGCAGGAGCTGCACACGCCGCTGGCCCCAAATTGCAGCCACCATGTGGCCACGGGTTCCGCTCTCACTCTGCCTGTGAAATAAGCGGCTCTTCCTTCAACACCGGGCCCAGGTATCACCTTCGCCTGGAGTCTTCCCAGGCCCCAAGTGAGAACAGCGGGCTCGCCCCAGCCCCGACCAGCCCCGACCACCCCCACCCCCCCTAACCCCCAGAGCTCACTGGGACCTCTGGAGTCCCATGTGCAGCTCAGACCATGGGTTCTACCCTGTCTTCCGTGGGGCCATTTCCATGGCCAGCCCTTTTCCATCATGCACACTGGTGTGCACACACCCACAATGCACACAGGTGTGCACACACCCACAATGCACACTGGTGTGCACACACATGGCCGCCTACGCTGTCCAAGACAGTCACTTTCCCAACTGGAACCAACGAGCTGGAGAGGGCCGCCAACTTGCTCACGTTTCCAAACCCCCTGGTGAGCTGACCTGCTGCAGAAGGGAGAGGTGGACACCAGAGGTGCCCAGAGATGGCCAGAGGCACGGACCTCACTGGTTCTAGAACTCAGCGGTCACTCCACCAGGACCACCCATCAGGCTTGGCCCACACCCGGACCCTCACCACAGCTGCTATTCACTTAGAGTTACAGACAGAACTGGGAAAGCGAGACGCTTCCACTTGACAGAGGACCCACTACAGTCACCTGAAGGAAAGCAGGCTTGAGCTCAACTGTGACACATTCCAAGTGGCCGCTCCTGACCCCCGGGGCCCCTCCAGCACCGACCCTGACCCCCAAGGGTCTTTCTGCTCCAGCTGGGGCTGAGCCATGGCCCTCGGGCCCCCCATGCACACGCACAATCATACTGGGCGAGGAAAGGTGATACCCATGTGGGGGCACTGGAGGCCTTGCAGTAAAAGAAGAGGTGCAAACGATCGTGGACAGCCGGCCACAGCCTCGGTCAGCTCTCAGGATACGGCTACTCATAGGCAGGCTCCAATCACTCGCCTGGAGACAATAGGCCACACACCCCCACAAAGAAGGGCCTGTCCCGCAGGCTCAGCGGGGACGAGGCAGGACTGCTGTGGCCAGAAAGACTCACCAGTGGGCCCTTCTCACCTCCCAGGTACAGGCGCCCCTTCCTTGCAGGGGCAAACTCCCTCCCTAGAGCAGCAGGATGCAGGCATTTAGGGGAACCCCTGACCACGTCCTGGGGGCAGCAGACAACTGCAGCCTGACCCAGGGCAGGGACCAGGGATAGTCTGACAAGCACCCCCAGTGCCCAGCGTTCACCTGAGCACTCTGCCGACCGCCTGAAGCACCATTTTGCAGCTGAGTCCAGTCTTGGGGGGCTGGCTGAGCAGAGCCCGGTCTGCGGGGAGGCTGCTGTGATCCCCCAGCATGCTGGAGCAGCGCAGAGGTGCCGAGGGAAGTGGGAGCCCCAGCACCAACTTCGCTCCCTCCCTGGGCAGTCTGCCTGGAGCAGCGACACCAGCCAATGAGGACGCGCAGGGGAAAGGAGGGCTCTGGCCTGGCAGACACACAGCTGCTCCTTTCACAGGCCAAGGCCAGCCCGCCTGGTTAGATGAGGGCGTGTCTCAGTCAACTTTTCAAAGTGGCGCCTTGCGGGCGGTGCTGTAGGGGAGGGCAGAGCCCCAGGGAAGAATGCGTCAGCCGGGCCCTGGCACCTGGAGGCCCTTCTGACACAGCTGGGAGAGCTCTTCTGAGAGCAGGCGGCAGCTCTGCCCATGACCTCCTGGGGCTGACAGCACCCCTTGCCTGAGCCCAGCCCTGTGTGGCTGCAGACACGGGCTGTCACCTGCAGAGTGACGCCGCCCGAGGCAGGAGGAAGACACGGCTGGCAGCTTTGGGGCATCCAGACCAGGCATGAGCTGCCCAGGGCCTTCCAGTGGGGGGAGAGGCCGTGTGGCCACGCCTTCCTGACATTGCTGGCAGGTGGGAGAGCAGGAAGCACCGAAACCCCGAACGGCTAACCACAGGGGCAGCAGTCCACAAAGATCCCTGAGAGGCCCCACCCAGCCTGGAGCCCCATGCTCAATCCCCACCTGCTCAGCCCTGCCCTCCACCCCCGTCTCCCTCCCCAAGGCAGCATCCCATACAGGGCCCCACCCACCTTCTCACCTGTCCAGGCTCAACCCAGCTCAGCACTGAGGACGGAACAACAGGCACGACGGGGACCAGGGCAAAAAGCCCCTCTGCCCCCACAGCCACCCAGACTGTCCGGCCACAGCAGCAGGCAGCTGGAATAACTGAGCACTCGGGGTTGCTTCTAGGCTCACCGTGTCCCATCCCCTGCCCTGCCCTGTCCTAGAACCAGCCACCTCCGCCTTGGTTCCTTCACTGGAGAAAACAGCCTCTCCACTGGCAGCACAGAGCTGTGTGCACATCTGTCCACTTCAGACACAGCGTCTGCGGGCAGATCACGCTGCACACGAGTCCCTCCCAATGCCCCTACTCTGGTCCCTCACCCATGGATCACTGCAACCTCCTCCGGGCTCCTCTGTAACCAGCCCCAGACATCAGAACAGCGCAGAACTAAAGTGACATATGGAGAGATTTGAACAGAGGCGCAAGAGCTCTGAGAATTGGGAACGAGAGCTCCTGAACAACGGGGGAGCTACCAGAGGCTCAAAGCGACACACGGGAACACAGAGCTGAGAGAACACACAAGTGGGACTCACATTTCCACTGTGCGATGATGGAGCAACAGGCAGGGGCCCAGACCGCCAGCAACGCAAACAGTGAAATACACAAAGCAACTGGCGACGCAGGACAGCATGCTGGCGCACAGGAGGCTGGTGTGGAGCAGGCACACAGCTGGGGCTGCTGACAGGATGGAGCTGCCTCATCAAGAGACTCTGGCCCTACGGACAGAGCCACCCAACCCTCTGGCCAACCACATGGCTGAGGGTGTACAGAGCCTCACAAACAACAGCTCCAAGGAGCTGTGAGCTCAAGCAGCATTCCAGAGGTCATAAGGGCAGGAAGACAGCGTGCTCCCACACCCAGAGCCCCACTGCAGGCTCTGCAGGGGGAGCAGCAGCCCCAGAGGAAGGGTATCTTTAGACTGGCCCCCAGAAAGCTTTTGCTAAACCAACAGCAAATGAACGGCCCGCTGGAACCACCACCACCACCACGAGGACGTCGGAGGACCTTCAACAGGATCGCCACCCCATAGCTAACACAAACAGATGTGCATATCAGGTGAGGAAACAGAAAAATGCAACCATAACCAGGAAAACAGAAACAGACTCAGACACGACAAAGATGCTGAAGGTGAAAAAGACTTTAAACAACAAAAATAAATATATTCAATGATTCAAGGACTTAAAGAAAAGGATGAATACAATGAGTGAAAAGATTAGGGTCCTCGAAAGATATAGAAATCAGAAAAATACAAGCAGAAACTTTTAGAACTGAAGATTACAATATCTGGAATGTAATTTTATGGGATAGACTTAACAGCAGATTAAACAACGCAAAGAAAAGATTACAACAGCCCTAACTGGTTTGGCTCAGTGGATAGAGCATCGGCCTGCGGACTGAAGGGTCCCAGGTTCGATTCCGGTCAAGGGCATGTACCTTGGTTGCGGGCACATCCCCAGTAGGGAGTGTGCAGGAGGCAGCTAATCGATGTTTCTCTCCCATCGATGTTTCTAACTCTCTATCCCTCTCCCTTCCCTCTCTGTAAAATATCAATAAAATATATTTTTTTAAAAAAAGATTACAACAAAAATATAACATAAAATTTGTAGAAGCCCCGGTCAGGTGGCTCAGTTGGCTGGAGTGTCAACCTGTACACCAAATGGTTTTGTGTTTGATTCCGAGTCAAGGCACATGCCTAGGTTTCAGGTTCAATCCCCAGTCAGGGCACATGCACGAGGCAACTGATCAAATGTTTCTCACATTGATGTTTTTTCGCTCTCTCCCTTTTTCTCTAAAATCAATGAAATAAGCGAATAAACATACACTTGGGTGAGGATTTAAAAAAAATTTGTACAATGCAGCTAAAGTTGGGGTTGGGAAACATTTATGACCATAAATGTTTATGTTAAAAGAGAAGGCTTAACCCTAACTGGTTTGGCTCAGTGGATAGAGCAGGGGTGGGCGAACTTTTTGACTGGAGGGCCACAATGGGTTCTTAAACTGGACCAGAGGGCCAGAACAAAAGCATGGATGGAGTGTTTGTGTGAACTAATATAAATTCAAAGTAAACATCATTACATAAAAGGGTACGGTCTTTTTTTTTTTTTTAGTTTTATTCATTTCAAACGGGCTGGATCCGGCCCCGGGCCGTAGTTTGCCCACGGCTGGGATAGAGCTTCAGCCTATGGACTGAAAGGTCCCAAGTTCGATTCTGGTCAGGGGCATGTACCTTGGTTGCAGGCACATTCCCAGTAGGGAGTGTGCAGGAGGCAGCTGATCAATGTTTCTCTCTCAACAATGCTTCTAACTCTCTATCTCTCTCCCTTCCTCTCTGTAAAAAATCAATAAAATAAATTAAAAAGAGAGAGAGAAGGCTTAAAATCAATAATCTATACATCCACCTTAAGAAACTAGAAAAAAGAAGTTCATATGAAACCCAAAGAAGGTAGAAGGAAATAAAGATACTGAAAATCTATGTCACAGGAAATGGACAAATGAAGAATTAAATTAAACCCAGTCACCTTTGAAAAGTTTAAGAAAACTGATAAATTATCCAGCTAGACTGATAGAAAAGGGGAAGAGGCAACCAGTATTAAAAATAAAAGACGTCATTACAGACCCCACAGACACTGAGAGAATAACGAGGACTACAGTGAACAGCTTTATGCCAACAGAAAATGTAGACGACCAAACACAAGCTACCAAAACCGATACAAGGAATTAAAAACTTAAATTTATATAATTAAAAACCTTTCTACAAGGAAATGTTAGGTACAGGTGGCTTTAAGACTGAATTCTATCAGGCCCATAAAGAACAAATAAGACAGCCCTAACCAGTTTGATTCAGTGGATAGAGCATCAGCCTGAGAACTGAAAGGTCCCGGGTTCAATTCGGGCCAAGGCACATGCCTGGATTGCAGCCTCGGTCCCCAGTGTGGGGCGGGCAGGAGGCAGCCTATCAATGATTCTCATCACTGATGTTCCTATCTCTCTCTCGCCCTCTTCCTTCCTCTCTGAAATCAATACAAATATATTTTTTTTAAAAGGAAGAAGAAATAATACCATTCTTACACATGCTCTTCCAGAGAACAGAGGGAGAAACAATACCAAACTAATTCAATTAGATAAAAATAAGGCAAGAACACACAAGACAAGTTACAGAGCAACATCCTCCATGAACACAGATGTAAAACTGAGTGTGTTAGTAAACTGAATCCAGCCTATGCGTATAAGTATACATGTGTGAGAGGTGTGTGTGAGTGCGTGTAATGTAGGTGTGTGTGTAACTGCTGGGCAGACGTGCTCCTTTCCTCCTAAGCCCTCCACCCTCGCCTCCCCAGCTCCTGACCACCACACTGGGCTCAGCCCCCGCCATGCCCACCTGCTCCTCCTCCAGACTGTCTTGTTCTATCCTCTCAGGTTCTGCTCATGGCCAGCATCGGCTGCTGCGCTCACTCCACTTCTGGCACACACAGCCTGGCACATGCCTTACCAGCACCACACCAGGGAGTCATGTCCGGAATGTCGCCCGGTGTGCTGACAACTGCATCCCAGCACCCACAACCATCCTGGGAATGTGTGGGACCCCCGTGCCGTCTGATTCAGGGACTCTGCTACACAGGGTCGTCTTCCCGGAGCTCCTCGCTGGACCATCAGACAATGCCTGGTGGCTCGCCCTTTACCTGGACAACTGCCTGCTTGGCAGCCCTCCTCTCATGGGAGGGATCGCCACATCCAGTGATCGCTGCTACACTAACTTCATCCTACGGTTTTTTTTGTTTTTGTTTTTTTTTTAATATATTTTATTGACCTTTTACAGAGAGGAAGGGAGAGAGATAGAGAGTTAGAAACATCGATGAGAGAGAAACATCGACCAGCTGCCTCCTGCACATCTCTCACTGGGGATGAGCCCGTAACCCAGGCACACGCCCTTGACCGGAATCGAACCCGGGGCCCTTCAGTCCGCAGGCCGACGCTCCATCCACCGAGCCAAACCGGCTTCGGCCATCCTACGGTTTGTTTGACCTGCTACGCAAGAGGAAGCGCTGGTGGTGGTGGTGGGGTGTCCAAGGAGACAAACGGGGCAGGGATGGTCTGGGCTGTGGGGACGCTGACTCTGGAGTCATTGGCGCAGAGACTGAAATAGCCTCCTGAGGTCAGAGGTCCCACTCCACACGGTCCATGGCAACCAAGGCATCTCAGCACCACCCCCGCAGGTGAGCCACCAGGGTGACCATGGGAACAAGGCTCATTGTGGGTCTGGCCACAAGACCCAAACCTGGCATGTCCCAAGCTGGGTAGAAAGGCCTTCACCTGCTCCCGAGACCTCGCTGGGCTGGGAGCCCTGTGAGTGTGAGGAGGCAGGACAGAAAGGCACTGGCCACCTGGAATCCCAGCTCCTGGGCCTCATCCTCACCCATTCCTATTCGCCTCTGCGGCCCAGGGTGACGCCACGTGCAGGTGTGACACCTTGTCTGGATCAGTCCACGGAACTGCGCCCCCAGCACCCTCCGACCACTCTCCAGTTGTTTGCACCTTGAGCCTCAACTTCCAAGGGCGAGCACGTGCTGCCTCCCTCCCAACCCAACAGCAGAGGGAGGGATCAGGAAAGGAAAGGAAAGGCCCCCAGTGCACCTGCCCCCAAGGCCGACAGGCCTCACACCACAGAGACGCCCAGAGGGACAGCGGAGAGGTGACAGCCCTGCCTGTCCAAGACACGCCTTGGCACCGGTGTGTGGGCAGGGCCAGGTCTGCCGGCAAGGCAGAGACAGACACAGGGTGGGTCTCACCCTGTTCACCTGGCACACTCACCTGACAGCTCTGTACAACCAGGCCCCAAAGGTCAGGGAAGACCCTCTGGGTGGCAGGCCAAGGGGTAAGGCTGGAGGCCAAGTGCCCACTGAAGCCCAGCCATGGAAACACCGGGACACTGGAGCCCCCGGAACTGGTAGGAGGGCGGCCACAGACCCCAGGGCCAGGGTGTTAGGTCACAGAAGGCAGGGGAACACCGGTGCACCCCAATGCCACCTAAACCGTCTGTTTCAAGTTCAAGTCAAGGCACAGTTCAAGCAATCACAGTGCCTGTTGGAGCTGCTGGGTCATCCCACCTGACTCCCAGCTACCACTGACCAAGGGGCAGGGTACCCAGGCCATGGGGCAGCCACCTCTGGCAAGTCTCCCCTCTGACCCTGCACTGCATCTGCCGAACAAGGGCCCACCAGCCTCGGGCACGGACACAGTGGCTGAGATCCCGGAGTAAACAGCACCCTGTTGAAATGAGCAGAGCCCTTGCCCACCCAGGGCACAGGCACGGACAGAGGCTGGTGCTTGCTGCTCTGCGGTGAGGTCACCTGGGCTCAGAAAAGCCAGTGGACTCATGGCAGGGGACAGGTGACACTGCCTCTCTTCCCTCCCCTGGTGTCACCAGCCAAGCAGGCACCGAGCCCAGGCAGCCAGGGTCCAGGCTGCCTAAGAAAAGGGCAATGTGGGTCCTGCCAAGTCACTCCACCCTCCCTGTGGGTATAAAAACCTTGGCTGCAAGATTTAGCCCAGGCTCAGTGCACAGGAAGGCGGCTCAGGCCACAGGGAGGGAGCAGTGACTGAAGCAGCCACTGGCAGACCCAGGGGAGCCCTGGGAGAGGCAGGAGACCATGGCCTCCCAGCACCCAGAGCTATCCCTCATCCTATGGACCTGGCAACCTGCTGATCCTCCAGAAACACTGGGAATCTTCCCCCCCACCCCCCGAAAAAAACCCCACTGAAATCTAAGAGAAAAACATCCTGGCCTGGGAAAATGCCAGGGAGAGAGCAGTGCCCTCCCTGTGCAAGGGCAGTGGAAATGTTCCCAGAGAGGGAGGGAATCCCAAGAGGCACAGGCTGAGAGCCCAACGAGAAGAGGCCTTCCCACCCCATGGTCACCCTGCAGACCCACAGGGAAGGGACCTTTCGTCCCTGAACCCAGGGCCCAGGCTATCCCCTCACAGCAGATCCACCCCAGGAAGTACAGACTGGAGGTGCCCCATGCCCATGAGCACACACAGGCACACGGAACCCGGTCTGCCTGGGCTGCAGCTCAGCGAGGGCGTGAGGGTCAAAACCCACTACAGGGCTCTGTCCCCAAGAGCTTGCTGCAGCCACCCCGCCAGGCGGCTGGCCGGGCCTCATCTACTTCCCTTCCTGCGGTACCACAGGCCTGGGCAGGGCGTGTCCCTGGTTTTTTTATGGAGGGAACGACACCCAGCAGGTCACAGGCAGAAAATGGGGGTGGCCGTGCTGGGACAAGGACCATGGTCCTCCTCCTGGACGCCCTGGCAGCCAAGGTGAAAGGGCACATTCCCCTTTAATTGGAAACGCTGTTTTCTCTCTGGAATGAGAGGGGAGGCATAAGATGTGGGTGTGCCCGAAAGGGAGAGGAATTCCGAGATGCCATGGTCCATACTTGAGATTCCCGAGGGGAGACCCAGAGAAGCCCAGGGGGGAGAGCTCAGCACGGAGCAGGGGCCAGGGCCAGAGGGTTGGGCAAGAGCCAGGACCAGCCCTAGGTGTTTTAAGTGACCGAAGGCAGGCCGCAGCCTTGGTTCTTCATGATGGGGCATCCGGCATGGGCAGGGCGACCAGCGGATGCTCCCCCGCACCATGGTCCCCTCCCTCTCCCTTCAGCACTGGTCCCCTCAAACGCTTCCTGAAAGAGGTTCATGGGAGGAAGGGGTTTCCAGGAGGAAAGGGGTCTTGGGAAGAATGGGGATCCCAGGAAGTGCTCTCTCCTGAACTGCACTGAGGAGGGTTCCCCCAGCGCATCCTGAGGACTGTGGTTAGCATGTGGGTGGGACTGTGCTCAGTTCCTGGGTCCTGTCCCTCTCTGTACCTGTAAACTTTCCCTGGACCTGGTGTCTGAAACGTCACAGCTGTGACCCCAGGCCCTTCACACGGGAGACTGTTCCACCCGAACTCGCTGCCCGCGGATCTGGAAAACTGCAGAGTTCCTTTAACTCATCCCTCTGCTTCTGGCTCCTGCTGGGCCCACGTGGCTGCAGCTCCTGCACAGACGCGGTTGCTCTGCGCCTCCCCTGCTCGGCAGGTGCCCATGCCAGGCTGATCTACTTGCTGAGAAGTGCACCCAATTTCCCTCCGATCCTTGAGTCAGGATTTCGGTTTGCTGTGGCCTCTCATCGCCCTGAGTTCTCCTTCGGTCTCTGGCTGCTCTTCTTGTGGGGGCTGCGCAGTCCTGGCGTCTCCAAGGAGAGTGACCACAGTGGTTTCTGCTGCTCAGCCTGCGCCCTCTTCTGCTGGCCTTGCTCTGTCTTATGCAGGTTTTCCTCAAAACACACAGGGAGCCCGCCACCCACTCCTTCTTCACAGTGGGCACTAAGAGCTCCCTGGCAGCTCCAAGGCAGGGGAGCTCTCGGGGGTTGTCACTGGGCGCCACCTGACTCCCTGGCAGCACACGGAGGATGACCCCTCCACTCTCAGTTCTGGGGGCCTTTCTCTTGGGCTGGTCAGAGTCCCATTCTTCTGCCTGGAGAGGAGACCGCAACACTGAGGTCTGAGACCAGAGTGGCTGGGGCACATCAACAGGCTGGCTGTAGGACGTCCTTGATGCTGTATCTGCTTGAAGGTGCCCCCTCGGGGCAGATAGCAAGGGTGGGGGGTGACTCACTGCTGCTTCTCCAGCTCACCCTTCCCAGCTCCTGGGCCCTAGCAATGCGGAGCCGGTGGAGGTCTCTCAGCGACCCCCACTGGCCCTGGCTCATCTTTCTCAAATTCACATTCCACCCCATCATCAGCTTCCCAACATCCAAACTTGTTTGTGCTGTCTCCCATCCTGTGCTTCTGTGGTTTCTACCTCCCAGAATTCCCCTTGCTCTCATTTCAGTGGGGTTGGGAGGGAGCAGGTCCAATTACAAGGCCAGTCCACTCGGTCCCAGCAGCAGGTCCAAGTGTGATACAGGATGTGGGCGGATAGCCCAGCTCCCTTCCGGGCAGCACCGGCGTCTCCAGCACACAAAGGGGCCGCTGGCATCAACAGGAGCTCTGCTCACGGATGGCAGGACCTCCCACCGGCTCAGGACCACTCACAGAGGAGGGCCCAGCCCTGCCTGGACGTCACTGCGCTGGATGGCAGGGCTGGACGGTGCCCTGACAGCCTCTCCTGAAAGGCTCAGCCCCACTCACTTCCTGCCAGCATCACAGGATGACCCTCCATGTAGGCCCTAGCCCCACGCCACCAACCAGTCAGAAAGCCATGGCCTGGACCCAATCCTGAGGGTCAGTGTCCAAGGCCATGACTGTACCCAGGTCCTAGCCCAAGGCTTCCGAACAAACACCACAGTCTCCCTGGGGGTTCTGAGAGTCCAAGAACAAGCACAAATCTGTCCTCTACTGGACCCTCAACAACACACTACTAACTGGGCCTCATCGCTGCCTAGAAGGGGGCCTCTGACCTGCCGGGATGCACGCAGCACCTCGTGTTGGGGGTCCCCACCACCGCTACCCATGCCCACCCCCACATGAGATTCCAACACCACTCAGAGAAGGTTTGTGTGGCTCAGGAAGGTCCCGATCTGCTGGAGTCACAGGCACAGTCCCTGATCCTGGGGGACACTGGCCCCAGAGCCCAGGGTGTGGTAGTGGGGTGGGCATTCACACTGGTGGAATTTATCACACGTTTTGGCCTGGGCAGTGGGGGTGCGCCCCCTGAGGTTTCACTTTGCAGTTACACGTGCACAGGTGCCTAAGGTGGGCCTGGCCAGTCCAGCCCGCAGCAGGCCTCGGTCTGGCCCCGTGAAGCCAACCTTGCTACACTCACCCTGGCCTGACCCCTCCGCTCCCAGCAGCCCATGGCGGCATTTGTGGGTGACATGGAACCTGTTCCACACTCATGTGGTCTGGTACAGAGCCGGTGCTCGCCACCACTGTAGTCACCTGCATGGTCGGCAGCGCCCCCTGGTGGACCATCTACAGGGACCTGTCTTCCCTGGTAACAGGACAGGGGAATAAAGGTGACTCTGGAGTTCGGACAGACCTCCTCTCTCTTCCTGAGAGCCCTCGAAAGTTCCCTCATGGCTAGCCTGGTCTGCACACCCTTAGCCTCCGGAAACTATGTGGGGAGGTCCTGAAGGCAGCGGTGAGATGGGGGCAGAGGCCAGTGGGATAGTGGACTTGGAGCAGAGAGCAGGGCACCGACCCGGCACCAGCCTCCAGCTTCTGGCACCAGTGTTTTCCTCTACTACCTCACCCATTATCTGTTTCTTGATCAAGGCTCCTGCAATTATCCATGTATTCCCCAGCATCGTCCATTTCTCCCACCCACATCCCCTTCCAGCTACTGTTCCATTTCTCCTTGAAAATATTGTCTTTATTGCCTTGAATACCTCTCCTCACATTGCCCATTGTCTTCACTCCAGTTAGGCTTCATGTCCCTCTATCCTCCTAAAATGACTCCTGTCAAGAGATCCCAGGACCTCCACATTTCAAATCCAGTGATGAGTCCCCAGTTTCTACCTTATTCATCCTGCCAGCAGGAGAGA
>NW_006292566.1:46546-53188 GCF_000327345.1 Myotis davidii
TTCTGGCACCAGCCTCCAGCCTCCAGCCCCTGGCAGCTGCTGGCCTCTCGGCCTCGATTTCCTGCCTGTAAATGGGACGCCGACCTCCAGCCCATTGTCCTGAGTGAGCAGAGGAGCCCACCACCAGCTCCTGGATGCCCTGGGCACTCAGGGTCTGCTGCCCAAGAGCCGGGCGCCTGGGCCGCCAGGAGCAGCCCCTGGGAAAGCCGAATCTCCTACTGTGCAGTGACGAGGCCAGTGCACACAGACAGAGCCAAGCAGTGCTGCTGCTAGGGCCCCACGACATGGGACTCTGCTGCCCTCTGTCTCCCTAGCGCCTCTGCATGGCGAGTGCAGCTGAGGAGCGATCAAGAAAAGTCCTTTCTCAGCTGTGACCAGGTGACTCTAAACAGCATCCGGAGAATGCCAGGAGCAGCCTGCAGAGGAAAACTCACAGAAGGTAACGGAGATCACAAACAGGCTCACCCCACTAACAGCGAAACACAGGTGACAGACAGTAGAGCCCTTGAAAACTGGCAGCCGCCAGGGCAGGCCCTTGGCCACCCAGCAGGCACAAGCTAATAGAAAGTATATGACAAAACGTATCAACGAGGGTAGGGCCACCTGACTACCCTCAGATGCAGGTGGCCCCTGCTACACTGTTTCCAGCCACCACACATGGAAACAACCTAGTCTCCCAGGTTACAGTCCCTCTGGGCTGGCTCCCAACCACCAGCTCGCGAAGAGGCCACAGCAGGCCTCAGCGAGACCCAGAACAGGGAACCAAGACACAGACACAGGAGAGAAGACTCCTTGTCCAGGCCTAGGGGTGGAGGAGGCGACGGGACACTGGCGTCTCACCTTCCAACAGTGGAAGGTGACACAGGTATCACTTTACTTTGCGTCTCTTTACACAGTGAAGAAAGGTAGGACATCAAACAAGGCCCGGACCCCCGTGTCCGGACCACCTCGCAGAAGCACCGCATGCTACCCTGCCTCTGGCGGCTGATTCTCAGTGTGGTCCCCGAGTGCAATGAGAAAATGCAAATGACGCCGGGGGAAGAGCAGGGTGCTCAGGAGCCCTGAGGGGCACTGACCCAACAAGCCACAGGCTTCTGCCCTTCAGAGAACTGTCAGGATAGCACGAAGTCCTCCCAGGCCGGTCTGCTTCCCACACGGCAGTGCTGCTGTGACCTTTCAGCTAAAACTCTTCTCTGATTTCCTTTACGGGCCCTTCTTTGTCCCACTGGTCAATCAGAAGTGTGCCTCCTAACTGCTAAATACAGATGATCTCTGTGGCTGAGCTCTGGTTTGATTCACTTTGACCAAGAACATGCTTCGGAGGGTTTCCGTCTGCTGAAATCCACAGAGGTTCCGGTCAGCAGATGTTCGAGTGCTTAGAGGCTGTGCAGTCCGCCGTTGGTGGGCACTCTACTATCTGCATTAGGTCAAATGTGTGCACCGTGGTTTTCGAGTCTCTGCTGCTGCTGGCACATGTGGTCAGAGGACAGCTACGCTGAGCCTCTGTGAAGAGCCCCTCCCGCCGCTGCATGAGTGCAGGGCAGGTGGGTGGGTTCAGCCCCAGCACCTTTCTGGGCCCCGGGCCAGCACCACATCCTCCCAAGGGCTGTTTTTTCAGGCTGAGTAACTGCCATTGTGTATACGGACCACGTTTTCTTTATCACCTGTCCACAGACACTTAGATGTGTCCATGTCTGGGATGTTGAAAATAATGCTGCAATGATCATGGGAGAGCAGATAGCTCTTCAAGATAATGATTTTGTTTAAAAATAGATCCAGTAGTGAGACTGCTGGATCAGAAGGTAATTCTTTTCTAACATTTTTTGAGGAATCTCCACACTGTTTCCACAGTGGCTGCACCAAATGTACATTCCCGCCAAGAGTGTGGGGGGCTCCCTGTTCTCCACGGCCTCACCAGCATTGCCTCCCGCCTTCCCAACGAGGCCCCCGAACTGGAGCCTGCGGGCTGTGCTCTCTGCAGCTGTTCCCAGCTGTGTGGTCAGCCTGGCGGTGCAGGTGTGGGGTGAGAACTTGGCCACAACATGTCCCCAGTCGCCTGGTGGTGCCCTCTGCACCAGCTCCACCGTTGGGGAGGCGGTGGTGCCCCATCTCAGGAGAGAGCAGACACTGCCGCTGAACCAAAGGCCCTGCTGCCTTCCTGGGGACAGTTCAGATCTCAGGGACAAGCAAACCACCAGTGCTCTTCCCTCCCTAAAAACATGAGTCCAATGAGGAGGCAGTAAACGAGGAGAAACTAGCACCAAGCACCCCAGAGGAAGCACAGCTCCTCCGTGGCCACTGCCTGCTCTTCAGTCCTGTGCAGAAAGTTGGCATGGAGCATGGTGGGGCTGCCGGCTGCCAGTCAGCCTGGAGGAGGCCCTGAAGACAACTAGGGCACCACAAGACCACACACTTGTTTTTACATGAATTATACGTGCCAGAAACTCACAGCAGAATTCAGGGAGTCCAGCATTTCTTCAGCCAAAAAGGTAGGTCGCCCCAGGGGGAACACAGAATGATCCTGAACACAGGTTTAATGACAAAACGTGTCTGAGCCCCGCAGTGACATTCCAGAGGACGGCCTCTCTGCTCTGACTGCAAATGTAGGAGCCAATGTCAGGCCACAGCCCCGGCCCACAGCACTGCCAGCCGCGGAGCACACAGCCACGCTGCTTCCCGGAGGCCAGGAAGGGTGGCAGCAGGGACAGCCTGCATGGTGACAACGTGACCACAGGACACACGCCCCCGTGCCCTCGGTGCCTCCGCGCTCTGGGGCTTCAGCACATCAGTGTGCCTGACACTAGCAAACCTGACTGCCACGACGACGCTGTCATGACCAGGGCCTCCAAGAAGCCACGTCAGCCACACCACTGCATGCAGGGCTGGGAGTCCTCCCCAGAGCGGGGTGCCGAGGCTCAGAGAATTGTGACTCCCGAGACAGCCTGACACATATGGCATGCCAGGTGGGCACCCATGCCTCCTGTCAGTGCCCATCCCAGGACCAGGGCCTGCAGGGCAGATGCCCACTGCCAGCATTCACGTGGCGGCTGCCAGAGGCAGGCTCAGGGTGCAGCGTGCGCTCCTGTTCCCCACCACAGACAAGCTTTACAACGTCACACTAAGTGACCCAGCCACAGAAGACCACATGTGTGGTTCACCTACACGAAATGCCCAGAACAGACACATCCACAGACAGAGAGGAAACAAGTGGTTGCCGGGGACGGGGAAGGACAGGGGCGGAGCGGGGAGGGACTGCTGACGGACATGGGGTTTCTTCTGGGGTGAAGGCAACGCTCTCAAATTAAACTGGTGATGGTTACCCAACTCTGTAATTTCACTAAAAATTACTTAATTGTATGCTCGAAACGAGTACACTTGATGGTATGTAAATTATACCTCAATGAGGCTGTTATAAAAATAGCCTAGAGACTGGGGCGAGCTCAGTCGGGTCCCCTCATAACCAGGCTCAGTGGCCAGCCACCAGCAACACCTGCCCAGGAGGGAGGCAACGTGTGAGAGCCACTCAGTCCCTGAGATTCAGGCAGGTAGGCTCCAACCGGCACAGGACTCCTGCAGGCAGAGCCACAGGCCACAACGCCTCGCGGCTCAGCTCAGCAAAGACGGTCAGCTGGCCGGGAGCTCCCAGGGCCATGCACTCAGCACTGCATCTCCTGGTGGTCGGCTTGTCTCCTTGGCCAGAGCCAGGAAGTTCTGACTGACACCTCACCCCACCTCACCTCAACTGCTGCTTGGAGGAGCAGGGCGTGGCTGTGTCAAGGTGTCCGCAGCCCCAGGATGGGGGAAGAGGGCTCCTGGGGTGTGCTTGCTGCCCCTAGCTTCGGGTCCCAGCCAGAGGGTGGGCTGTCCCTGCAAACAACACCCTGTGGGCCCCACCCAGGGCCAGGGGAGGGTCTCCAGGTTTGCCCCGCAGTCAGAAGAGGGAGGAAGTACATTTCCTCTTCTGTATGTCCAGAGCCGGGGAGCTGCTGCATTGTGCTTTCTGTTGGTAACGTTTACACTGCTCTTTTCTCGTCCGCTCATCAATGCCCACGGCTGCCAGTTAAGGGTCAGACACACGTTTTCCCCAGATGCTGCTGCAGGGCTCCTCGCCGCCGCAAACCTCGTTGAATCTGACGTGTCTGCTTCCTTCCCAGGGGCCAGGCTGCCACCTTGCCATCAGCTTCCCAGGGTGGAGACAGCCAGGGACTGAAGAGCAGACCACACAAGAAGCGGTGACCCTTTGCAAGGTAGAAAAAGAAAGTGCTACACACCTACTGCAACAGGCAGCTCAAGGCCAAGAACAGGAAACGCACAGTGACACAGACGCATGCAAGCCACACACCAAGAAGCTCCTCTCTAAGTCAGGCCGGTAGATTCCAGAGGCAAGTTGCAACGTGCGGCGTTGTTTCTGGCTTCCGAGCAGGTTTCCTGCGGGACCTCCCTTCCCTCAGACGCAGCCGGGAGAGCTGAAGATAAGGCCGCACCATTACTCAGCACAGCCCTTCCAGGGACAAAAGCCATGCTGGTATGACAGTGGTCAAAGCTGGAGGGAGCATTAGCGCTACGTTAGTGCAGTCCATACTTTGTCACCTGAGATGAACTGATGCAAAGAAACTCCTTCTTAGAAAAACAGAATAAACAGCATTTAAAACACAAAGAAAGAACTATATTGCAAACTACATGGTTGACACTGAATGGTGTGAATTAATAAAAGTAGTAAGGAAGTATAAAAAAATAACACATTTCCTGACATCTCCCAGGCTGAAACCCAGTTGAAGAATTGATGGCCAGCTCAAGCCCCAGTACTGAGTGCACAAAAGGCGTGCAACGGGTGCAAGCGCTGCTGGCTGGCTGTCCTCGCTGGAGTGGAGAAACGGGTTAAGTGAGAAGTGGACCCGAGTGGGAGACATCTCCAGGGCTCTGCTGCTCACCCACTCTGTGGCTTAGTCTAGGCCTCGCATCATCATATTTTCCAGTAGCTGCTCAATAAACACGTGGGAGGGACAGAGGGGCACCTGGGCTCTGCTGGCTCCAGCATCCTAGGATACCACATTGAAAACAAACTCTTGAGGAAGATCAGTACTTGACAAATGAAATCATACCCCTTTTTAAAATAGTGGGACGTGGTCATAGTTAAGGAATTATGGGAGAATTCATGGTTTATAGTGTCCACTGAATTTAAGAACACATGCACAAAGAACCAAACTCCACCAATGCCCTCCCCACATCTCAGTGTCCTCTTGGAACTGTCCATTGCACAGCCAGGCAGAGTGGACACTCCTTCCCTTCCCAGGGGACCATGGAAGCAGCAGCTCCAAGCCTCGTCCCTTTCAGAGCTGTCTTCTTGGACCAGCCACCCCAGAAGGGGACCCAGGAGATGGGTGCCCCGAGGGCCTTACACAGACAACTGCCTGGGTGCCAAGGTCTTGGCAAGGACCTCAAGAACCAGTCCCTTAGAAGCCTAACTGTGGTTAGTTTCTGCACAGTCACAGCGGTGACAGTGGAGTCCACAAAGCACAGACGTCTGTCCAGTTAAATGACTGTCTGCTGGTCAGTTTCCAGGCGCTGGAGTACCTGCTTCCTATGGACACAAGCACGCCATCTTCACAGAGAAGGGGCAAAAGGCCAGAATGCCAGCGGCTGCTTCCTCAGCAACTCAGCCGATTAGGCTGGCCCTTCCCACACGCACTGAGTGGACTCGGCTGAAACAGGCTTACTGGGAGGCCAGGTTTCCCCCCATACAGTCCCTCCCAGTAAGTGCAGAAAGCGAGTGTCTGCAATTCAAACCAAGGCAAACACAGCCGTTTGCCTTCAAAGGCCTCCTACAAAACACCTCTGGTAGGAACGGCCAGCGCACAGCAATGCCAAACACGGTGTCAGCACCCTTCTCCATCTCCTCGGCTCACCTTCTCTGAGAGCCATCCTGCAAGCACTACAGTTTCTATTTCACAGGAGGAGGTCAGGAGAGGAGTGTGACCACCTAAAGTCACACAGCTAACAGCAGCAGTGCTGCCTCCCCCAGAAGCCAAGTGAGCCGGCCACACCAAGGCTGGTCCCCAGCATCACCCACACGCTGCCCTGCCTGACCCCTGCACTCTGTCCCCCTTCTGCCCCCGCCCCCTTGACACTTCGCTCTGGCTGCTCAATTCATCCCTCAGGTTGCTTGTCCCCCTGGGATCCCCCTTTCCTAGACTCCACACAACCTGCAGGCAAAGGTGGATGATCTAGCCCCTTGGTTATCCAACAGCACACCCTCCACTCTGCCCTACACCCTGCAAGGGGAACAAACGCCTTCCCCCTCCTTCCAGGACTTCAGTGTCCAGACAAGCCTTTCCAGGAGCCGGGGGCCAACAGCAACGGCTTCCCCAGCCCAGCCCCTGAGTAAGGAACCTGCCTCCGGGGGGGAGAAGTGCTAATAGGATCAGAGCTAAGGACAGATGGGGCAGGGCCCGCTACTGGGGGGAAAGTGCCTCCCTTCTTGGTCCTCAAAAGGTAAACGGTTGGAACAATCACTGGAGCCAGTGAACTTTTTGGAGACCGTGTGACATTTTACCTCGTTTCTCTCATTTCCAGCGAAACACAAAAGCCACTGGAGGGGAAGCCCTGCCCGCTGCTCCCGGCCCCACGCTTCCTTCCTACCCC
>NW_006292566.1:53631-61520 GCF_000327345.1 Myotis davidii
CGCCGGAAGTGACGCTAGCGCGCCGCCTGCTGGGAAATGTAGTCCCGGAGGTCCCGCTCCCTTGCTTCGCCCGGCACCCTTGCATCTCCCCGCCCGCAGCGTGCACCCTGCTGTCCGTCCCTGTCTTGGGACTGACCTCACAGCCCAGACTGTCCTTCGCTCCTCGGACTGTCCCCCTGCAGCCCGGACACCCCGGACTGTGTCCTGGCGCCCTGGCTGTCCATTCACACTCTGGGCTGTCCACCGCTCTCCGAACTGTTTCTCCCTCCACCCCTCCCCGCCCCACCGCGCCCGCCGGCTCCTCGCACCAGAAGGAAGCAGCCCCCCACCCCTACTCTCAGAGGGGCCCCTCCAGCCCTGCCCTCTTCTCCAGATCTCCTGTCGCCTCGCTTTCTCTCCAGGCTCAGAAAGTCTCAGATATCATCAGGCAGGGCTCTCAGTTGCCAACAACAGAAAGGTCTCAGGTGGAAGGAGTTTATGGACGGATATAGGTGCCCGCAGCACTGCCAGGAGAGGTGGAGAGACGCAGAACTGAGCCCAAGCGCCAGTAACAGCGGCCTCTTCTGTGATTCTGAGCCCCTGCATCCTGCAGTCCCCCAGGTGGAGACCAGCAAGTAAACCGGTCAATCCCAGCCTCCCTCGCAGCAGCGGGAGGCCAGGGACGCAGTATGGTCGGTGAGGTGAACCCGAGATCCGTGTGGAGGCCTCCCTCCTGAGTGACCAGAAGAGGCTGGGGCTTCTGCTGCTTGGGCATGATGCCTGGAGGCACAGAGCCATCTTGGGACCATGACAGTGGAAGCCACTGGGAACAAAAGACAGACCTTGGGACATGGGTGCCTTCAAACAGCTGCCTTGCCAGCCCCAGGCTGCTTTCCTCCAGGCTCTAGACGTATAAGAAATGTAGGCTCTTCTGCCAGTCACAGCCAAGCCCTTCCTACCGACATGTGAGCTGCAGAACTGGGATGTTGAAGGCGGTCAATGCTGCCACTGGTGGTGCCAGAACCAATGTTCCTGGATGCAACCGTGTGACCCTGCACTAGGGTGGACGCTGGGCAGCAGGCTGACTGGGGAAAACTAGGTCCGTTGCCTGCACCCGGCTGCACCAGAGGCAGACAGCAGCCTTAGAGTGAGAGTCAGCAGGTGAGGAGTCCTCGGTAGGAAGCTAGTCCACCCAAGTTTGCTGCTTTGTACTGACAAATGCCACTGTTCCCTCACCTACAGGTCCAAAGAGAGAGAAAAAAAAGTGCTGCCCACCATAGTGCAACTGCCCCTTATATACTTGAAACTGCTCACCCCTCCCTAAGGGCCAGGCACAAGTGCTGCCAGGGACCGCCAGGATGCAGAGACCTCCCTTCTCCCTTCATTCCTCGATGACTGTGAAACTCCTGGTGGACACTGCAGAGCTTTCCACCAACAGCCACTGAGACAGAGCACTGAGGAGACACAGGGGAGAGGTTCCCTCCACATGTGATGCCTCAGAAAGGAAAAGCATGCAGGTACATGCTGGGGTCCCTCGCTACCACTGGGCTTCCTTCTCTCCAGTCCATGTTCACTCTGCCTCTAGCCAGCCCGCGGCAGGCTACATCTCCTCCTGGTGCAGTGACCCAAACCACCCTTCCTGAGAAATAGGGTCTTGGTGACCCCACCAGCCTGTGGCGCTGCTCTTCTATTAGCTGTGACAATAGCATGCGGTCCTAGGATTGCTTCAGGCAACCCCCAGGGCCCATCCATCTTCCTTCCTGTCCCCACTGTGCACCAGCAATCCTATGTCCCCTCCATAGTCTGGGGTTCAGATCTCAGCTCTTCCACTTACTGGCTGGTGGCTTGGACAACTTGTTTAACACCCTGTGACTCAGGTTTTTTTTATTAGTATAATGAGAATAATGTTGCCAGATGTGTCATAAGGAACTTCATGAGGTCACAAGTGTAGGTCGGGGATGGGGAATTGGGAGGTATGACTGGGCATATCTGGAGTGTGACCCACCTGTTCAAGCAGCTTACCTGTCCTCAAGGCAAATCCGAGTGCCCTTGATGAGGGTGCTGCTGGGCACACCCCACTTTATGGCATCACGTCACCCAGTCTGCAATGAGCAATTCAGATCACACGGGCACGTGTAATCCCAGGGTCCGTGTGCTGTCTGAGGTGGAGCCCAGTGGCAAGTCAAAACTTGCATCTCAAAGGATCACGAGTCATTCCCTAAGAAGATCCGGCTTTGCTCCTAAAAAGCCCAGGGCCCTCCTGCCTCACTCACCTGCTGACGCTTGCCACGGTCTCCACACATCTGAGCTCATAAGTGCCAAGCGGTAGAACTGCCTGGTCTGCAGCCTCAGTGACAGCTTCTCAGTGTGGGCACGGAGGGCCCTTGCTAATTGGGTCAGAGCTGAGCATCCAGGGAGCACTGGCCAGACTGTCAGTTCCCTGCCCTCCGTCCACATCCATTTCCTCCTCTCCTGCTCCCCTCTTTCCTCGATGGAACAGTCACCCCAGTGGTAGGGACAAAGAAGGCTGGGTGTCAGGGGCCGAAATGTGCCCCTCCCACAACAAAAAGACATATTGAAGTCCTAACCCCTAGTGCCTCAGAATGTGACCTTATTTGAAAATAGGGCCATTGCAGGTTAAATCAGTTACAATGAGTTCATACTGGCCTCTAATCCAATATGACTGACTGGCGTCCTTAGGACCGGGGGAACTTGGGGCCCAGAGAGTGGTGAGCACAGAGGGTGGAGGGTGTGAAGAACCACAGGGAGGGGATGTGTCTGCAGCCGAGGGGAGGAGGCCTGAGCCAACTTCTCTCCAGGTCAGAGGCCACCAGCCTGCTGACACCACACCCTGGGGGTTCTGACCTCCAGAGCTGAGACAAGGCATCTCTACGTTTTGAAGCCACTCATTTGTGGGACCTTGTTACCACAGCGCTAGGAAGCTAATCCAGGCTGCAGCTTCAGCCTTGCCTTTTCCTGTGGGTACCTGCCTCTGCCCAGGTTCCCAGGGGCACCTGGAGCTACCAAGCCAGGGAAGTGGGGGGCTTGGTTTTCTCAATGATGCTTTGCTTTGGATTGAGGACCCAGTGAAGGCAGGACCTGTAGGAATCTCCCCAAGGCAGCTGTCCTCCATTGGGGGGTGGACCATGAGACTTCCAGGAAAAGGGTGGCCACATGGCTGAAACTTAGGGGGCAAAGCTGACTCTGATCAGTTACCCAGGATGCAGGCTGAGCCTGCAGGATCCTCCCTTTTCTTTCCTGGCCTCTGGCCTGATCCTGTCTGTCCCACAACCCCACTGACTGCACCCGCCCCCCCCGCCGCCCCCCGCAAGGCTCCTGATCATTGTATGGGGCAGAGGGCCCTCCTCTCACTGCCTTCCCTTCCTCCCACAGCCAATGGGGCCTGGCCAGAGGGTCAGTGCAGAGCATCCCCTCCTCGTGCAGCTGTCCCGCCAAGAGGTCTTGGCACGGGGCAGGCCTCGTGACACACTCTCCTACGCTCCGGAGGCCGGAGATAATGGCTCCCTCTCCTCCTGAGCTGGTTCCTGTGCCTAGGACGGTCCCAAGCGAGGTGGAGGATGAGCAACAGCAGTGCCTGCAGCACAGAGGGTCAGCCCAGTAAAGGAAGCCCCTTTGCTTAGTCTCAGAGAGGCCTGGGGTCTGCTCTGGGGAAGGCCCTGCCAAAAGCCAGTCTCCCGGCGGGGGAACCACACATGCCCCTGCCTGCCCGCTCCCAGGGCATCTGCCCTTGGAGGCCTTTAGCTCCTGCAGCTGCACTGGGCTGGCGCCCTGGGCAGGCTCCTACACAACATCACCTGCTCACTTTTGGGGACAGTGATACTCAGGCAGGAGACCCAGGCTCCTACCGTGCAGGGACTTGTCCCAGGTCCCTCAACCAGCAGGTAGGAAGCTGCAACTAGGGCTCAGGACTAAAGTTTCAATAGGGACACTAGTCACATCACCTGGCATCACTTCTGGGACACTAACCTTTCATGCCCATGACCCATGGCCTCCCCTCTGCACCCTTCAGTGGGGGCCTCGGCATCCCTGTCTCCAGGTGTGGCTAAGCCACCTGGCCCAGGCTGTATGTGAGGGGAGTTTCAGCCAGTGCTTCTGCTTCTGGGTTCGTCACCACCACGCAGAGCTACCCTGCCTGTTGCCCTGGCATCCAGGTGTTCCTCCTCCTTCTCAAGCCCCCTCCATGGGACCTGCAGGTGTCTGAGAGCTATGCCGGGCAAGGTATCCTGAGAACCAGTGACAGGGGTACCTCTGCTCCCAGAAACCCACCTTGTTTACTTAGCTGAGGGCTGCTGGGACCTTTGAGGCTAATGACTCTTGTGTTTTCTTCACTGTCTGAGGCTCGTTCTTCTGCTCAAGATCCTAGGCTGAGCCAACACCCCTGTCCCCAGCTGTCAGTTTGGGACTTACTAGTATGTATGTGGGGATTTAACCTTTAGAAAAACTGAATCGAGGTGCTGGTGGGAGATGGTCTCCATCTCCTAGGGGTGCTGTAGAAACTGGCCACAAATGGGGTGGCCTACCTCAACTGGAACGTATTCTCCCGCAACTCTGGGGGCCGGGTATCAGGGTCAGGGTGTCAGTGGGTCCTGGGGGAAGACCCTGCCATGTCTTCCCAGCTTCTGCAGGCCGGCCTGGGCATGGAGCAGCATCACTCCAATCTCTGCCTCCCTTCCCATGATGCCCCCTGAGGGAATTCAGTCTCTGTATTCAAACTTCCCGCTTTTTCTAGCGACGCCAGTCAGTGGGTCCAGGCTCACGCCACGCCCGCATCCTGATGACACCTGCAGAGACCCATTTCCAGACACGGTCACAATCACAGGTGCTGGGGTGAGGACTTCCATAGATTTGGGGGGCCACACAATGCAACCCATCACAGCGGTGGTGCTTCAGTCACGTGACCCCAAGCACACCTGCAGTGCTCCACCTGAGACTTAGATGGGACTCTGTAAGTCCCCAAGGACTCGCAGTTACAGATTTGCTGTGTCATGACCTAAGTGTGACTCATTCCTGAGGTGACAGTCCAAGCTTCCTTTTTAGGAATTAATCCTAAGGTCTAACTTGGTCCTTTCCCCACCAATTCCCAAATTTCGGTCTTCCACTCGCTGGAACCTCATGGGGGACTTTCAAGAGCATCACTCACCTGGGTCCTCTCTGGCATTGACTGTGGGAGCCAAACTCCCTCTTCCCGGACCCTCCAGCCTCTGAGGAAGAGAAGGAACCACCTCCCCCTTTATGAGCCCATGTGTGCAGGTAGGGTTCTGCCCCCAGGAGGTTGTTTCCATTTTGTGACTGGTTCTGCCCTCCAGCCCAGAACGGCAGGAAACGACTTTGGGAAGGAGGTTTCTCCTGGCCCACTGGCCCCGCAGCACAGGGCAGCCAAGGAAACGATGACCTCCAGAGGCCTGAGACCACAGGCCCAACCTTGCCAGGCCTTCCATTTTCAAAAGGAGACATGTAGGTGTTTAGGTAACATTCCCAAGGACACCCCTGGGCCCAGCTCAGGGCTGAATGAGTGGAGCTGAAGGTGAGTCTCAGGCAGGGCAGAGAGTGCTAGGAGGCGCAGAGCGCTCGCTCTCAGGGTGGTGGAGGTGGCCTAGTCGCCTCTCTTGCCTCATCTTCGTCCGCCTTGTCCTCCACCCCCGCCCCCACTCCAGAAAGGGAAAGCCCTGGAGGGCGGTAGGCACCAGCCTGCAGAAGGTGCCAGAGTGCAGCCTGCACATGCCTCTGGGCACTATGAGCTTACTCCCGGCCCTGCCTTCTGAGGGTCCCGTGCCCCTCTCCCCCTCCCGTTGTTTTAAGTGTAGAGAACTCCTGCTCATCCCACAAAGGCCTCTCTCAAATGTCCCTCCCAAGGGGCAGTCTTCCTGCTGTCCCCTTCCTCTGATGTCACTGTGGCGGTGTGCCGCATGCCCCCTGCCACTCATCTCCACACACTGGTGCCCCAGGGTGTAAGGGGGTGAGGAGTCTGTCTTATGCAGATCCCCAGCACCAAGGGCTTCCAATACATGGTAAGTGAGATAGTTCACAATGGTGGGAGCTGGAAGGTCAGTCAGTGATATTGTCTCCTTGTTCCCTATCCCCATTTTACAGGTGAGAAACTGAGGCCCTGGGAGGGTGGCACTTGCCCAAGGTGCAGTGAGGAGTTGGTGGAGCCAGGCTGGACTCCTGGTCAGGAGGAGGCCACTGGGTCTGCTCCTGCTCCTTTCCCAGGTGGTGGACTCACAGGCTAGCTCTGCTCCCTGAAGGCCTGGGGGTGGGGGGACTGAAGCAGACCCCCCCGCCCCAGGAGCCAGCAGGAGCCGGATCAGAATGGTGGGTATAGAGGAGGCTATCCTGGTGGGAGTCTTGTGCCCTGGGAGGGGCACAGGGTGGTCTGGGGGTATTGGTGGTTTGGGAGGTTAGAGCAGCAGGGCCCGGAGTTTGCACCCCCAGGTTGGGCTGCAGCCTGGCGGTTGCTGGGATGGCTGGGCCTTTTGCTCAGAGACAGGCCTCAGCAGGGAGTCATAGGGCCACCATCAGCCTTTCTTCAGTTGGGTGGGGTGGGTGACCAGAAACATCTGCGGGGGAGGGAAAGGGTGAGTAAGGCAAGAGGGACTGCATAGGCCTCACTCCCTTTCACCCACCCCTTCCAGGGCTTTCACAGGGCCTCCCAGCTCTCCTGTACTGGGTTGCCTGCCAGTGGAATGCCATGACTGAACTTCAACAGAGAGTGGAGGTGCCTCAGGTCAGAGGTCAGGGGCCACTGCATTTCCAGGGCTCCTCTCCCCGACCCTGTTCCATGCAGGCTGGCTGGGGCCAGGCAGGCCGAGGGTCCCTAGGCCATGGCCCCTGGCAGGTGGCAATGGACAAGTGGGCCTGGGAGGAGCCAAGAGATTCAGCTCTCCTTCTGGCCCCCAAGGCCAGTTCAGGCTCCCTCTCATCCCCTCTGTCCAGTGGGCAGGGTCACTAGAGCTCCCTACCCATAGGTGCAGCCAACTCCAACTCCCTAGAACTTTGGAAATACAGATTCCTGGGCTCTGTTCCTCCGTAGTGTCTGACTCTAGGTCTGCTCTCGGGGGATCCTGACAGGCAGCCAGGTGAGAGCCCTGGACGAGATGAGCCCTATTGGCATTTCCTAATCAACCTGGTGCAGAGACCCAGACCATGGACGGTGGTGAGGCTGGCTCTGCAGACCTGTGCCGGAAGCCTGTTCCCGAGGCCGGCTGCTGAGCACGTCCGCGGGGCTTCCCATGGTCCTGGGGAGAGTGTGTGCCTCCCTCCCTCCCTCCCTCCACTAATACCTGGATGGGCAGGGAAGAGTTGGAGGAGTTGAGATGAGATGCCAGCCAGACTGTAGGCAGCACCCAGCTGCTTGGCAGTTCTGGGTCCAAAGGTCAAGGATGAAATCTGGCTAGAGAGCAGCTGGGGCCGCTGACTGCATTTGAGGGTCCCAGAAGCCATGGGCGTGGCGGCTCAGAGCAGGTGGAGATTGTGGGCAGTAGAGGCTGCAGACAGGCCAAGTGGGGGGCCTCGGGCTGGAGAGGGCAAAGGACCTGAAGCCCGGAAGGCCGCTTCCTCTCAGCCTGCAGAGCCCCTGAACGATGAGACGTGCAGAGCCTGGGAGGGGGTGATCCTTGGCCCGCAACGGTCTGCCTTCCCGGGCACGGGCAGCAGATGGCGCTGCGAGGTTGCTCTGCAGTAGAGGCTGCAGACAGGCCAAGTGGGGGGCCTCGGGCTGGAGAGGGCAAAGGACCTGAAGCCCGGAAGGCCGCTTCCTCTCAGCCTGCAGAGCCCCTGAACGATGAGACGTGCAGAGCCTGGGAGGGGGTGATCCTTGGCCCGCAACGGTCTGCCTTCCCGGGCACGGGCAGCAGATGGCGCTGCGAGGTTGCTCTTGGCCCTGGGTGCCC
>NW_006292566.1:61817-64891 GCF_000327345.1 Myotis davidii
ACCCAACCTGACCGCGCCCACTCCCCCAGCCAGAGGAGCAGCCAGCAGCCGCCAGTGGGTCCTGGCCTCGGGAAGGGGCGGGGCAGGCAGCCACCTGAGGGGAGAGGTCACGCCCGAGCGTCCCTCCTCCACCCGCCCTACTGCCCCAAATCCTGCCCCTCCCGCAGTTTCCGGTTGGGGTGACTGGGAGGAAGGGCCTGATCAGTGGCGCCGCGCCATCCCCTGGTTCTTTATCTTCCCCGAGGACTGCCGGCCCCCTCCCGGGCTGCCACCGGCGGAAATGGGGAGCAGAGAGGGGCGGCGCCTGGGGAGGGGAACCTCCGAGAGAGTGAGGGGTGGGACCCAGGGCTGAAGTCACTGGGGAGGGAAGGGACTCAGGAAGGAGGCCCTGGGTTCTCTCCCATACCTGCGTGTGGGCAGCTGTGGGCATCCCTGCCCCGTTGTGGGTTCAGGCCTGCAGGCCTGCAGTTGTCCAGTCTTGGCCTGGGGCCCAGACCCCCCAGGTCAGTGGGCAGGAGGAGAAAAAGGAGCTGAGCAGGAAGACCACCGGTGCTGGCAGCCAGGCTCCCGTCCCCAGAGCCTCCCCCTCAGCGCAGTGTGCGTCCTTGGACAGGTCGGCCGCGCCTCTGAGCCTCCTCCCAGTCGGGGAGGTTCCTACAGGATGGTGCAGGTCAAGGTGCAGAGGAGTCTCCCTCCTCCAGGCCGGGGCAGGCAGTGCCCAGTGATCCCTGTCCCCGTGGGTCTCCAGCACCAGGGGCTTGACCGGCTCCCGCGAGGAAGGGGCAGCCTGAATCTCCATCAGGCTCCTCCGGGAGGCAGAGGAGCAGGGGCCACCTGGGACGGGAGGGGGAGCTGTGTGGGCACAGGTAACCCTGCCCCTCACACCCCTCCACTCCACTGGCTGGCAGAGTTCTCGGCTTCATCCCGCTTTCCCGAATGTTCTGCGGACACTTCAGATCAGCAGGGCTTTGTCTCCTCCTAGATGACAGGCGCTCCTCCACACTGAGCTCCAGGCTAGCCCCCCTCCCTTCCCCCACTTCTATTTCAAGTTCTTGGCTATTTATAGCTACATCAGCCAATGGCATCAGGCCCAGTCTGGCTTCTGCTGGACCCCACACCAATGGTGCCACCTCCCCTTGGTCCCTGCATCACCTGCCCTGTCGAGTCCTTGGCACCGTGTGTGTGCGTGTGTGTGTGTGTGTGTGTGTTTGTGTGTGTGTAGCCCCGAAGCCCCAAAGCTGGGCCTGGGGTATCAGGGAGGAGCCAAGGAACACAGGTGCTGGTGTGGGATGGGAGACCCAGCGCCCTGCCTAATTCATGGCCAGGAAGAGTAATGGCAACTTCTTCTTCTGTTCCCTGAAACCCCTGCTGGGCCACCCTGAGGAAAGGCCTCCCTGCTTTAGTCTCTAGTTTGGATTTGAGTTCCCCAGGAGAAGACCTTTGAAGCGAGCTCACCAGGCACCTGCCTGGTGTTGGCCAGGCCTGCGGGGTAGCAGCCGAGAGCACTCTGTTCTTCCCCCAGCCCCACCAGGACTCACTCAGGGCTCTGGGGACTGGCCCCATCTCTCAGCCTCATTTTCTCCTGCCTGCCCAGCCTAGTGATGGCCCCCTTCTCCCCGACCCGTTCTCCCTGCATAAAGCCACCACCATGTCCTCATGGCCATGCCTTCCTAAAGGACCTTTTGTCTGGGAGCAGGCCCAGGGACTGCCTACCAATCTAGACCTCCACCCCACCCCCTGCCAAAATGGGTGAGATTCCTCTGGGGGTGGACGCCAGAGCCTGGTCAGCTGGGAGGGAGACCTGCACTTCCCAGGTGCTCTGCCAGCTGCAGGAGGCCCCTGGAGTAGCCCTGCCAAGAATCGGCCCACTCATACGCCTGTCTGTCCAGCACCCGGCCCTCTGCACCCCTTTTTGGGATAAGGGGACACCAGCTGCCGGGTTCCGGCTCTGTTCTCCAACTCCTCAGAGGCTCCGGGCTCCTCCTGGACGGAGAGGCCTTGCCCTCTCAGGACAGACCACGTTTCTGCAGAACACACGCAACTCCCTACCCCACCTGCTGTTCAGTCCATGCAGAGCTGCACCCATTTCCCATTTAACCTCACCTTGGGCAGAGGCTGTCAGCATGGCCCCAGTGTTGTGCAACCCCACCTCTGCCCTTTGCCCTCAAGGGCCCTGGTGGCAATGCCCCAGTCTCTCCAAATACAACCTGGCCTTCCAGGCCTGGCCCTCTTCTCTCTCCCCCACAGAGTCCCTCAGGCCAGAGCCTCAGAAGACCTTGACAAATCCATCCACAGGAGCACAGTCTCAGTTGGGAGGAGGCTGAGTGGTCACTGAGCTGGCGCCTTCCAGGGACTGTGTAGCCAGGCAGAGCAGAGCCTACGGATCAGAGAATGGAGCACCTCCACCCCCCCCGCCCCCAGCCCAACTCTGAGAGATGTTGAAGTCAGGTCCCCTCCTTGGGCCTCAGAGAGGGTTGACCTGGGTTTCTGGGGTGGTGTCCAACTCTGAGACCCATGGTTTTCAGTTTATTCATTAAGTATTCACTGGGCGCCTCCTATTGGCAAGGACCAGTAGCTTTCTCTGGCCCATTGGGAGCGTGCAGGTAAGCACACAGCTTTGATATAAGGGGACTAGCAGAGTAATAAATGTTACTACTCACCCACCTTCTTGCCCTCCCTTCCTTCCTCCCATTCACCCCCCATCATTTTCTACCCACCTTGCTCCCCACCCATCCACCCAGCAACCTGCCTACCCTGCCATCCACCCACCCACCTACCCACACAACTATCCACCCTATCACCCACCCACCCTACTAATCCACCCTACCACTCATCCATCCACCTACTCACCTTACCTCCTACCCATCAATCCACCTCCTATCCATGAACTCACCCATTTCCTATCTGCCCATCCACCTACTCACCCATCATCCATCCATCTATCCATCCATCCATCATCTATCCACCTAACCACCCATCTATACATTCAACTACCTACCCACCCCATCCATTCATCTGCTCACCCACTCATTTATATGCCCCCATTCACCCATCCACTCCTTAATCAGCCATCT
>NW_006292566.1:65093-69380 GCF_000327345.1 Myotis davidii
AAGGTAAACACCTGAGCTGCAGCTTTTGGTGGCTGAGGCATCTGTCTCAAAGGCATGGATCACCCATAAACACATTGTCTGCTACATCAGCCACCCCATCCCTGAACTTCCACAAAACCCTAGGCCAGTGATGGTGAGCTCGGCGTGTCAGCATTTTGGAAAACCCTAACTTAACTCTGGTGCCGTGTCACATCTAGAAATTTTTTGATATTTGCAACCATAGCAAAACAAAGATTTATATTTTTGATATTTATTTTATATATTTAAATGCCATTTAACAAAGAAAAATCAACCAAAAAAATGAGTTCACGTGTCACCTCTGACACATGTGCCATAGGTTCGCCATCCCTGCCCTAGGCACCCACCCCAGCCCCAACAAAGGCAGAGTCCCATCCATACTGCCCCCTACACCTCGCCGTGTGGCCTTGGGCAGGAGGCGGACCCTCTGGGACCTGACTAATATACCCTGTGTTTTCAAACCTCCCTGATGGTTGGTGCTGAGATGCGTCCTGCGATCAAAGTAAGAACCACGGGGCTGGGCCAACCACAGCCCTGGCTCTGGTCTGGGAAACGTCTATGAGGGGAGCTCAAGAGAGTGACCCAGGCATCCTAGCCAAAAGAATAGCATCACCATGGACAGGTCAAGATCCACACAACACCACCCCATACCCACCCTCTACCCACCACCCAGAACCCTCCAGTGCCTACAGTTCTTAGCCCAGAGCTGAGTAGACACAGAGACAGATACAGGGGTGCCCAGCATTTAGAAGACCAGCTGTCCCACTAGGATAGTGTGCGGGCTGGAGCGGGTGCAGGCCAGACCACAGGGTTCAAGTCTTGCCTCACTACCTGCTTGGTTCAGGCCTGGTCCACTTGCTCAGTGATTCCCATCCCCATTCAGTCTTTCACTACCTCAGGATTCCAGGCCGTCTGCACCCCAGGGGTCAACCCCCTCCCCCTCGTCCCCCGCAGCTGCAGGGGCTCAGGAGCATGAGACGTGGGGGAGCACCTCCACGCTGCTTGAAGCAGCACCCGCTTTTTCCAGTCCTCCTTTCATTGACTCCAAGGGGCTGCCAGAGTTATAAATAGATGTTCTTTAGCTAAAAATAGCCTTGCTGGAGCGCCAGCGGTGATTCTAGCTTTCGGCCTCTTCCAGAACTCTCAAGGGTGCAGGATTCAAGGACCCCAGCTCCTCCCACAGCCCCACCCATGTATGCGGACACGCCCACCTGTGCACCCACATGCGCACACTGCCACCCAGGTCTGGCCGGGGTCACTGGTGTGGCTGCCTCCCGGCTTGCACAGCAGGAAGGGCATAGCAGAAGAGAAGCAGGCCGAACCTCCAAGGTCAGGCCCCTGTGGGTCTCAGATGGTATTTGCACAGGACCGAGGGGTCGAGGGCACAGGCCTGCTTGGAGCTGCCTAGGAAATACCCAGCGAGGTGCCTGGCACACAGTGGGTGTCCAGCAGCAGGGCTGAGCTATACAACCGCCAAGCAAACTTGGGAGGGACCCAGGGCAGCCTGTCTAAAGCCTACTCTGTGAGTCCCATAGCATTGCACACACCATGCAGCCTGCAGCCTCTGCTGCCTGGCGACTGCGACAGGGGAGGGAGGTCCGAGGGCGGGCAGGGTGGCCTCCAGGGAATGGAATCTAGGGGGGGCCCAAGGGTGAGAGTGACACCAGAGGCCCTTGCACCACGTGAACCTATGACTTCAACAAATCATTTACATATTTAAAAAGCAGAGATGGCTGCAGACACTCTACAAAGCTGGACCCCATTTCTGATGAAAAGGAAGAGCCATCGTAGGTATGTGCACACCTGGGCCCACACGGGACCCAAGGAGGCCTGCAACCAATCATTTCCAGGGTTACTCCTGGGGAGAGGGAGAGGGGCAGTCGAAGGGCAGAGCTAAGTTTTTATTTCACTTGGTTCTAAGTCCCCAAGTCCTCACTAGCTCGTAACAAGAAGGGTTCCACACAAAACGTGGGAGGGGCCTCCAGGACCCCTCCCCACCCTCCCACCCCGAAGAAAGAGGCACCAGACGCGTGGAGAAAACATCCATCTCAGGATTTATTACAACACAATTTTCCCAAATACAAAAGAAAGGGACAGGATGGGAGCAGAAAGTGTGGCCGCGCTGGGGGAGGGTTCCAGGCATCCAGTCCAGAGAGACTGGAGCCGTGACGTGGGGGAACCTGCCTCCTCTCCTCCGCTGGACTTTCCAGCAAATAATAGGAGGGGGCCGATCCATTCTGGGGCCACCCCAAGGCCAGGGCACGGGGGTGGGGGGCAGGCAGGGGGGTAGAGAGCTGAAGGGGACTTGGAGAGGACTGAGGCCCAGCCCTCCCTGCCTGGGACAGGGGGTGGCAGGGAGGGGCCCCCAGCACACAAAGGGAACCTTCTCATTGCAGCTGCTCCTTTTGGGGTGACCAGTGCCTCAAGAGCAAGAGCACCTCTGCCCACCCGCCGTGGGACCTGCATCCAGAGTGCTGGGCCACTAGTGGCCCGGACCAGTGTCTCCTGGACAGCACTCCACCTAGTGTCACCTCAGAAACCCAACACAATAGACAAACAGGAGGCAATTTACATAATCAATAATAATAATAATTAACCAATATTAATAAATACTTAAACCTCTAATCCATAGATTGCAAATACAACAATGATAGCTTATTTCTTGGGGAACGGGGTGGGGACAGAGATCAGGAACAGGACTTCCGCTTAAAGGAGGTATGACAGGGACATGGGGCTGTGGGTCCAAAGAACAAATAGAAACAGCCAGAGGGGCAGCTGGGGGTGGGACTCAGTCCTGCCGGGGCCACCCCTCCTGCCAGCTTCCCTAGGGGCCAGCTCCACATCCTAGACCCTAGGACTTCTAAGGTCGGGGACACCTATTCCAAAAACTTTGGGTCCCAAGAACCCCAGTGGGTGTGGGCCAGGGTGGCTGGGCCTTTTCTCCTGCCCTCACTCCCAGGCCGGCCCACCTGGGCCCAAAGCCACCTGGGGTGGGGACTGGCATACCACTTGAAGATACTGGGAGACTTCAGAGGGGAGAGCTCTCCGGGAAAGGGGTGTGCAGGGGGTTTCTCTCCTCTGAGGCCCCAGTGAGGGCAGGGTAGACTTGGGGGACACGTCCTGCATCACCTAAGGCCCCCCCACCTGTCCAAGCATGGGGTTGGACAGGTGCTCACAGCCACTCCTCGCAGCCCTTCACCTGCAATGCACCTGACTTCCAAGTCTGGCCTGGGGAGGGCTGGTAGAGGGAGAGCTCAGAATAAGACCCTAAACTCATCTGCCCTCTGACCAGTGCAGCCAGCATGGCAGGCAGGAGAGCTCAGCTCCTCCTGCCAGACACCCCAGAGGGCGTTTGGGGACACTCTCAGAGCAGAGGGGAGGGAGGCAGCCTCTGAATAGCCTTGCTGAGCCCCTGAAAGTGGGCCTGGCTCAGGCGGGAGTGGGGGGCACTCCACCTCTATCCCTGCCCCGGGACCCCTTGCCTCTGACACTCAAGAGCCCCCTTCACTAATCCTCCCTGTTCTATACCCCAGCCCCTGGCACACTTGGCCTTGGCAGGCCCAGTGCTGGTCAGCACCTGCCAGGCACAGGCTGGGAAAACAGGTGGTGGAGGTGCCCTCCTTGGCACCAACACGCGGTGCCTGGAGCTGGCAGGGGTGGCAGGGACTCCTGGACCACAGCTCCTATGGCTTTGGTGCACAGCCCAAAAAAGGGAGGGAGGGGACGGGTGCGGAGAGGGGTGGGCGGGAGGGCAGGCAGGAGTTTCTGCGGCTCAGTTTGTGGCAAGGTTTTTTTTTTCTTCCTTTTCCCCCTTTTTTCTTAAGTAAAAAGTGCACGAAAGCTCGGCAGCCTCTTTGCAATGATCAGCAGTGTTTCCTCAGAGTGGGGCTGGCGGGGAGGGGACCCCGGGCCTGGCAACCCAGCTTGAGACTGAAGGGTGGCCTCATATTGCTTAGAAACGTGTCTCAGTTTAAATACCAGACTAAAAATAGAGCTTGGAGGACCACCCTCACTGTTGCCAAGTCATTGCCAGAACGAACAGCTTCAATAAATAAAAAAATCGAAATATTTACTTCTCGATAAAAATCGCAGTAAAACCATTTACCTTTCTTTGAATTATATATAATATATATTTATAGTGGGCCCGGCTGCTGGCGGCCCAGCCGAGGGCAGCGCAGGGCTCAGGGGCACCAGGTCCCCATGGAGGGGCCGACGCTGGCTACCATCAGCTCACCTCGATGACCTCCACGCTGCCCGAGAAGCTGGCCT
>NW_006292566.1:69749-81955 GCF_000327345.1 Myotis davidii
GCCGGGCAGTGTCCCCAAAATTCAGGCCAAGGCTATGTGCAGGGGAGCGTGCTGGGGAGCCCGCTGGAGGTCGGAGCCGCCGGCGGGGTCGTGGGCGCAACTCGGTTGCTGCATCTGGGCTGTCGGGGCTGGGCGAGGGCAGGCCTAGTACCCCGGATGGGCTGTCCAGCTTGCAGAGCTTGGAGGCCTCGCCAGGGTCAGGGGCCCCGGGGCCATCTGGTCGCTGGCTGGGGATGTAGGCCGACTTGATGTCTAGCGAGAAGGAGCGCTTGAGGCGGTTGGTGTCCTGGAGGCGGTCGGAGGAGAGGTGCAGGCCATGCAGGCCCTGTTGCAGCACGCTGGTAGCAGGGGCTGCAGCAGGCGAGGGGGGCTCCCTGCCTGTGCCCCGCTTGCCCTCCCTGGCTGAGCTGGCTGCTGCACTCCCCGTGGCAGCACTCTCTGAGGTAGGTGGTGGCAGTGGCGGCAGGGGGGCTGCAGGGCCTGGGAGGTGCTCGGGCATCCCCGGGAGGGGTGCCCCATCACCCTGCAGGGCGGCCAGCAGCTTCAGGCTCCGCTCGTACTCCAGCAGCTGGCCCAGGAAGTTGAAGTTGGGCGAAATGGATGGGCGCCGGTCCTTCACAAATCTGGGGCAAGAGGCAGCCGGATGGCCACGGTCAGGCTGGGCATCCACCCCTCCCCGGCCCCAACTGCCCATTGCTGGGCACACAGCGCTGTCAGACCCACACATGCTGGGCTGATTCAGGCCTCCCTCCCCCCTTTCCCTCCCCAGCCAGCAGGCCCTGAGCCCTGGGCCCCTCTGATGCTAGTGGGTGGAGGGAGGAGAGGAGGGGCAGGCAGTTCCCAGTCACAGAAGGGAAGCCTGGCTACCTGTAGGCGTCGTCTGAGGACATGCCCATGGTCTTCATGATGTAAGCGATGGCGATGGTGGCAGAGCGGGAGATGCCAGCGAGACAGTGGACGATGACTTGGCAGCTGGACAGCTTGGCTTTATCTGGGGGGGGGGGACCAGATGAGTGCAGGAGTGGCCAGTCCTTCCCTCCCCCAGGTAAGGAAACTCACCCTCCCTGCCACTAATAATAGCAGCTACCTCTCCGGGAGCGGGAGCGGCACCTCCTCCCTCCCCTCTCTCCCGCCCACCAGCCCCAGGAGCGGGCGCAGGCGCCTCCCTCACCGATGAACTCGATGGACTTGTCCAGCCAGGGCAGCAGCTTTTCACAGTAGTTGTCGTTGATGGGGATGCGCATGAAGCGGCTCTCGCAGATGAAGTCCGGCTTGGGGCAGGAGTTGCTGGCATTGAGGACGTAGCTTATTCCGTTTTGGGTCATTAGATCCTGGAGGGACAGGGGGGAAGGAGGGGCAGGTTGGAAGGGGGCGCAGCCGGCAGGACCTTGGGCGCCCAGATCCCAGAGCCTCAGAAGTCGCCGCGGGGCTGGGCCCCGCAGCCCCGCCCACTTCCATCCTGGAGCCCGCAGGCCTCGGCCAGCCCCGCCCACAGCCTGCCTGGCTCCCAGGAATTTTAGGGCAGCCTGGGCGGTGGCTTTACCCTCTTCCCTCGTCACCATTTTAAAAACACGGGATTCTTTCAGCGCTGGCCAGGGGCCCAGTGACATCAGTGGTTTGGCATGTGGGCTCTGCCGCTGAGGGGGCAGGGCACTACTTCCTCGCCCTGCCCTGCAGGGCCCTTCCCCGAGCCCGGCTCTAGTCTTGCGGCTACCCCTTGGGTCCTCCAGTAACCCCAACCCGTGCTCATCCATCCTCCCATCGGCCTTCAGCGCCCTCCTCCCCCTGCCGCCTTCCCCCTCGGCCTGTGCACACACCTTGTTCAGGACGTCCTTCTGAGAGCCCAGGTAGAGGTGAGGCAGGATGCGGGTCAGGCCCACGCTGGGCACTGGCAGGCAGGGCTGGGAGAGGCTCACAGGCAGTAGGGCAGCAGGCTTGCCCTCACAGAGGCCGGGGAAGCAGGAGGAGAAGGTGGCAAAGCCCCCTGCATAGGAGGAGCAAGGAGACGGTCAGGCATGGCTGGGGCAGGAGAGAGCCCAGGGCACTGATGCCACAGTGTCCCGGCCCCACCCAACCTGGCCCCACGGCCAACCCTCTGGCTTGAGCCCTGGTCTCAGCGCCGGGTGCTGGAGGCCATCTCCCCCCACGCTGCAGCTCGAGCTGGTGCTGTGCACCTACAGCCCCTGACCAGCACGCCCACATTCCTCCAAGCGCTAGTCAGGGGCTGGCCCCCCTGGAGACGCCACTGTGATGCTCGTAAAGTGGGGTCGAGGTGGCGGTCAGCACAGCACGCGAGGGCCCAGGCAGGAGCAGGCTCCCAGGTCGTGGGTGTGGACCACACAGCTCCTCCATACCTGTGGCTGGGCCAGGCTGGGCCTCCACCTCCCCCTGGGCTGATGCAATACCTCCTCCTCCCTCTGGCTGGGAGCCGTGGGCCAGGAGTGGGTGCCAGGACCAGGAGGCAAGAGCTTCTGAGGGGCCTCCCCTCCTCCTGGGCATGACATCACCCACTGGAATGGGCACAGCCCGCAGGGGCATCTGCGCCCCAGTGGTGGCTTCATTCCACCAGCAAAGACCAAGGAGCTGGGCACCCTGGGGACTGGGAGCATGCAGGGCAGGCAGCAGGCACACAGACGACATGTGGCTGGCACGTGCACTGCCACCGTCCTGCAGAGCACATCTGAGCCCGAGGCCAAGGGTCAGAGGAGGGAGCCCCCCACTGGCCGGAATGACCTGGTGGGGTTCTTCCCTGGGGTACCCCTGACCCAGTGCGTGACCCCAGCAGAGCTGTTCCTCGTCCTACACGCCACACGGCCAGGCAGGGAGGCTCACAGAGAATGACGGTAATGACACACTGAGAGTGGACGCGCTTGCACCAGCCTGGCTGGGTGCCCAGTGGCCACCAGTTCTTGGTAGAATGAGGAAGGCCTGCCAGGTGGCACCCTGGGGCAGACTGCACTTCTGGAGACACAAGCCCCAAGGCACCTTCCCTGCTCCCTGCCCAGCAGGCTATTTCTGGTCTCAGTGGACCAGTCCATCCAATGAGACAATGGGGCTGAGGCCTACCCTCTCCAGCTGGAGGAGGCAGCAGAGTGAGGTGTGGTCTCCTGCCCTGGTCTGCAGAAGATCTGGCTGATTCCCAAGGACAGACACCTGGGGGCCTCAGCCTTCACCCTGGCCCAGCTGCTCAGAGTCCAGTCTGTGCAATCCCCAACCAGAGTGCCCCCGTGCCCCCGATGAAGGGGCATGACTTTGGGGGACGTGGGGATGGGGGGCCTCCAGGCTAGGAAGTGGGAAGTGCTAGCCTTGGAGGTCCCTCCTGGAGAGGAGGCCAAGCTGGGTCCTGGGGGTTGGCTCCTGCTCACCACCCAGAGCTAGGGACCCCTGGTCCAAGGCGGGGGTGGGGGTGGGGGTGGTACCAGGAGCATCCTCCCCAAGGAAAGTCTGCATGGCTCACAGCCTGCTAGTCTTTGCTGCAATTCCTCAGGTAAGGCCCCCATGACACACCTGGCTCGAGCCAACTGGCTTGGGAAGCTCCCTCTGAACCCCCTAGATGCCAGGTCAGAGCCACCCAGGCTCTGGGGAGGGAAGCAGTGGCAGCTGACTCAGATCTTCTGCAGGTCCCCGCACTCCCAGACTTGGGCAGGCGCCCCTACCTATCCCCTGGGCATCCCGAAGGGGCAGTCTGCCCTCACAATGCAATCCTGGACTCGCACAAACGCGAGCCTAGACGCCGCCCCACCCCCTGCCTCTGCCGCAAGCGCTCCAGCACCAGGCCGCCCCCCATTGCCCTCCCGGGGGACCCCACCCACCCTTCACACCCGGGCTGCTCCGCCGGGTCTCCAGCCAGCGTCCGAGCGTGCCACGTGTGCAGCAGGGCGTAGGGGCGCACCCATCGGGCAGTGGCATCCCCCAGCCCACATTCCGCAGCAACGTGCACAGTGGCCACTGGTGCTGGGCCAGGGTCCCCCCTCCCTCCACCTCCCCGCTTACGTCACAGCCCAGTGGGGTGGGGGACAGGGAACTGGGGTCCCAGCAGCTGATTCTCGCACCCCAATGAGCCTAACCTCATGACCCTCTCGGGCTCTTGACAACCTCCCTATGGTGGTGGAGGTGGAGGGGGGGCAGGGGAGGAATGGGGGACGGAGGGCTCCCTACAGCAGTGCTGTCCTCCTGTCCCAGTGCTCCTTAGCGCCCTTCATCCTTGGCCCAGGGGTCAGTCTGCCAGTTCCAGCCTCTGCCAACCTACCCCTGTGCTGGGTTCCCCTCTCCCCGCCTCAGCCTGTCCTTCCTATTCTCACTGCCCAAGGGACTGCTCACTTCCGGGTGGGAGCTGTGGGCAAGGCCAGAAGGCTGTCCCCATGTCTGGGTCCTGATTTGGGGTCCCGATGAGTCCTCCTTCTACCACAAGGGTCATGATTTCTTGACCCTCAGAGAAATCATGGCTTGGCTCTCAGAGAAATGGGGCAAATACTCTAACCTTGCAGGGTTGGGCAGCGAGAGCGGGAAGAGAGGACCAGGGGGCACAGCCAGGTCCCGGTGAGCCCTCCTGGTGCGTTCTCGCTCAGGCCTGCCCTGCCAAGTGCGGGGTGAGGGGCCCGGTCCCCTGGCGGGAGACAAACCACTAGAGGCTCTGGCCACCTCCCCACGTCCCCAAAGCTGCTCTGGGACCCTCTTCCCACTCATGCTAGGGCGCGTGTGCACACACTGCCAGCTCCTGGCTGGGCCCTCGGAGAATTCCTGGCTGCCCAGGACACCTGTACAAAGCCCAGACATCTGACCTCTCCACACCTCCCATTCCACCTGCCTGTCAGAGCCCCTGGCACACACAGAGCAGGGGCAGGAGCACCCACAAAAGCCTGGTCCTGGGCAGGGAAGGTGCACATTCCTGGGACAGGCCAGCCCCACCCACCCCAGGGTCCTGGGAGTAGATTCTACAGAGGTGCCTCCGGAGGAAGGAGCCAGCGGAACCACTGTGGGGTGTGTTTTGTGTGTGTGTGTGTGTGTGTGTGTGTGTGTAGGGGCTACCCAGCCTCCAGACTGGCCTGGCTACTTTGGGAAACAGGAAACCGTGGGGACCTCTGAGGACCACCAGGCAGAGGCCATGCTCCAGGGGCTGTTGCCAGGCATCCTGCTGGGCTGGAGTCTCAGGGGCCCTCTTGATGGGGGACCAGTTCTGTTCAGACGGGTTTCCAGAGGCTGAAGCCTGTGACCCCTCCTTGGGACAGTTACTGGGGAGCTGCCAGCCGAGCCACCCACATCTTTGCCTAGATTTCTCCCCACTCCCACCACAAAAGGTATTTGCAGGTTTCCTTCTGTTCACCTCTTCACCTGCTAGTGGAGGGGGCCCCAAAGTGTGGGGGCCCAGGGGAGGGGACAGTGGGGCCCCAAGAACTACAGAACCACTGCCCCAGCCGACGCTGATCTCTGGGCTTAGAGAGAAGAATAAGGGTGGATCCATCTGGAACTCCAACTCCTGGATGCCCTTACCCCCCTCGCACCCCTCAGCCAAGCGGACAAGGGAGAGAGGCCGAGGGAGGGTGTCCCGCATCCCGCCAGCCCTGGGCGCTCACCTGTGAGGATGGCCACGCTGTCGAAGCAGCCGTCCAGCTTGCTGAGCAGGATGGAGAGGAAGCTGTCTGCAGCCAGCACGCTGGCATCCAGGGTGCTCTGGTCATAGACAACCACGTCCTGTGGCTCCTCAGCCTCTGCCTGGGGCCATGAGCAGAGGGGAGAGGTCAAGGAACCAACAGGGAGGGGCTCAGGTGATAGGAGGGAGGGTCTGCTGCCACCTTGCTGCCTGAGGGGAGGGCAGGCACCCAACCACCCACCTTCTACCTGAACAGGTGTAAACACCCATGGCCACACAGGCAGGCCCTCAGAGCAGGAGAGGCAGGGACGCTGGTCCCCACGCGACCGCGTCCAAGAGTGAAGGGAACGAGCACTATGGGTGTCCGCTGTGGGCCAGACCACGGGGAAGAGACAACGGGTGGCTGTGACATGTCCCCAGCAGGCACACACATGCAGGGCTCACAGTTGCAGGATGGCACAGCCAGGGCCTGGGCTGGCTCTTGCATTGGCCAACATGAGGGAAACCATCCTCAGAGTCCCCGGGAGGCACATTTTGGGGCTCTGAAGGCAGGGCACCTTTGGGTCTGGCTCTCCTCTCCCTGCACCCCCAGCCAGCTAAGGGGAGACAGAGCTGCAGCAAAAGCCCCCCAATTCTGGAGGCAGCAGCTGGAGGCTGGGCTCCACCTGCCCTCCTCCCCCTCCCAGTGCCCAGCCTGGGGGCCAGATGTTCAGCAGCTTTTGCTTAGAGAGAGGCTGATACCCCCACCACCCAGCGCTCAGCCCTTAAGCCAGCAGAGCTGCCAGCCCAGCCCGATGATGTCACTGGCAGCCAACGGGATTGCACTCTGGCAGGGAGTCCTCACCGGGGTGATTAATGGCCGGATTCCCCTCATTGAGGCTGCAGGGAGCCTGTCTGGGTCAGCCTGTGGGGTGGGGGCTCTCACCTGGGTCCTCTCACAACAGGCTCTGCAAGGGGCAGGGCCTGTGACCTAGAGCTCCCCACAGCTTCCAAGACTGCTGGGCTTGTCACTCTCACCCCCATGAGAAGTGCCACTGCTTTCCCAGGCCACTGGCCCAAGTTTGTCCCTCCCCAGCTGGACTTGATGCTACTGGGAGCAGAGACAGGACTGTCCATTGCAGGTGACCCAACATTCTTGGGAGCCACAGAGAGAATTCTGGGTCACTCAGGACTCGAGAGAAAAAACCCCTTGGCCATGCCCCATCCTCCTCTGAGTCCTCGAAGCCACCCGAGTATGGACCTGACCCAGCTGCCATCCTGGTCCACTGCCCCCTTCGGCCTGGGCCCCAGTGCACCCAGTGCCCGGTCACATCTCACTCATCCACTCAGCACCCCTCTCTGGGCCCATGCTGGGCCCCTGGGACATGGCCTTGTCTGGTGTGTGTGAAAACCTCCATGCGAGGCTCAGTGAGGATCCAGACAGGGACAGGGGTGATGGGGTCAGTGAGAGCCGCCCTGGGGACGGAAGCTGCAGGAGGAGGGGAGCTGTCCACAACAGCCCGGGAGAGGGTGGCTCTGAGCATTTTGACCTTGAGGAGTCGGTTTGGGTTCAAGGGCAGGGTGGGGGCGGCTGCCCCAGACATGGTCCTGCACACCTGGCTGAGGAGCCCAGCCTTGCACCTGGCGGTGACGGGAGCCGGGGAGTGGGGGGGAGGCAGGCAGCAGGACTGGCCGCGCTGGTACCTGGCTGCGCACGGCCGGCTGGATGAGCTCCGCGATGGTCACCTTGCCCTGCTGCAGCCGCCGCTTCACCAGCTTGGAGCAGCAGATGTTGACGGAGCTGAGCACGTGCCAGCGGTTGTACTCCACGAAGGAGCGGCTGTCGATGACCAGCGGCCCTCCAGGCCCGCCCCGCAGCAGGCTGGCCAGCTTCCTAGCATCCATCACCTTCCTGGGGAGCCGGTCCCCGGCCATGGTGGGCAGTGGGCAGTGGGGAGGGGGTGCCCCCTGAAGTGAGCAAGGGCTGCTCTGATGGCCCAGGTGTGGCCTAGGGTTCGGAGTGACCGGGCATGGTACCAGACCTGCAGGGAGAGGTGGCCAGTCAGCAGCAGCCTCGGAAGGGCCAGTGTGTGACCCCAGCACCCAGGACGCCAGAGCCTGCCATGCACCCACAGCCTTCCTCTGGGAAGGGGGGGAAGGGATTGGCACCCCTCTGCTAGCTCTGACAGTGCGTTGGACCCTGCCACACGGCTGGCACACCTCTGGGGTTTCTGTTACCTCCCCTCCCCTCTCCGGTCCCCATATCTTCCCAATCCCCAGGGCCCCTCTCTGCCAAGTCCCCTCCCCCCAGGCAGCACACCCTTCCTCTCTGATCTGAATGACCCAATCGCTCCATAAGCTGATAATCTAGACAGGTGATGGGGGATGGTGTCAGAGCTGCCTCTGCAGGCTGCTGGGCTCCTGGGGGCTCCTCTGCTGCCACAACCATCCCAGGTCTGCAGCCCAGGCCTAGAGCTCGCCACCCAGCGTCTGCAGCCAGTATCCTTCTCCGCAGGGTGTGTCTCACGCTCACAAAAAGGGGGTGGTGACAGCGGGTGCTCCAGCACAGTGGGGGCCTAGGGTCTGGGAGTACCTTCTAAGGGCTGGCAGATCCCAGGATGGGGTGGGGTGGGGGTAACCCAAGGATCAAGGTCAACATGGGTGATCCATATCTGGGATCCTCAGCGTGTCTCAAAGACCCTTGGGCTGAACAGAGGGAGGAGGAGGTTAAGGAGATGGCAGAACCCTGTGTGGAAGCCCCCTCCTGGGGGCTCAGTGCCAAGCCTCTGCCACCCCACCCCACCTGCCAGGTCCTGCCTTTGCTTTAAGATGGGAAACTGAGGCTCAGGAAAGGGATGAGACCAGCCCACGGTCACGCCAAGGAGACTGGACAGAACCCCAGGCCTTATTCCATCAGTTCTTCCCTCCACCACATCCCCGACCAGCTTGTGTGTGTGTGTGTATGGGGGTGGGGTGGGGTGGGGTTGGCTATTTGATTCCTTCACGAGCAGTTTGGAAAGCTTCTGAGTTCTAATCTGCACCTCTTCACGGCTGAGATGGCCACAGCCACCAGGCCTCCCACACCCTCTCCTGCAGGCCCAGCAGAGCCTCCTGCCCTGGGACGTGGAACCAAGAGCCCAGCCAGAGGCCCAGGACCCTGAGAGGGACACAGTTGGGGGTGGGGGCACTGTGGGTCAGGGGGTCCTGCACCTGGCACTTGCCTCAATGTCCTCATCAGGTGCGTGGGGCAGTCACCTCCCACTGAAAACTACAAGAGCCAAATTGAACTCCAGCACAGGGAGGAGGGAGGGGCTGGGAGAGTGGACAGCACTATACTGCCCTCTGGTCTTTAACTGCCCCTCAAACCAGCAGGGTGTGAATCCAGGCTGGAGGAAGACAGGGAGGGGGTGAGGCAGAGACCAGAGAGGGGAGGGGTGATGCCAGCCGGGGCTGCAGGGGGGTGGGCAGCCAGGCCCCAGGCCCTACCTGGTCCCCTCCTGCCTCCCAAGGATCTGCCAGTGAGGCCCTATTAACCACTACAGTATTGTTATTTGCAGCCAAGAGGGACTCATTAGTCAGTTAGCACCTCCGTTGTCACCATGGCAACAGCAGAGGTGCCAGGCAACCGCTCCTCCTGCCTCAGCAGCCACTGAGCAGGCTGGCTCTGTAGGGCAGCAGGTCCCCCTCCTCATTTGCTCCCCCTCCCCAGCCTTGCAGGTGCCCAGGACCTGGGGCCCAGGACCACCACCAGCCAGGGCCCATGAGGCCCCTTCCCTCTCCACCCTGCACTGGCTCCCCGCTCCTGCAGGAGACCCCTTGCCGGGGGCTGGCCTCCCGGGAGTGCATCCTCACCCACAGGCCTCCGTGGACCTACAGCTTCCCTCTCCCTCTTGGGATGTGGGGATGGGTCTGAGCACTGGGCAAAAGAGTGGGGATCGGGTGGGAAGGCTCAGGATATCCTCGAGCAGTCCCATGAGGCTAGAGGAGGCTAGGTGGGCACAGAGGAAACAGCTATTGTAGGGTCTTGGACCTCCCTGCTTTCAAGGACCCGCCCCAGCCTCAGCCCAGACCCCATTCCTGGGAACTGAGGGGAGAGCTGACCACCTCCTATTCGGAGCCTGGGTGTGGGAGGGAGAGAGGCACAGCCCACACCCCCCACCAAAGGCTGCTCCCAGTCCAGAGTCAGGAGACCCCTCCCTGTCCTGGCTGGGTGCAGCCTGGCTCTTGTGCCAGGTGCACACCGCTATGCCTGCTAGGACATGCCCCTTTGCACACTGACCACACACAGAGCCATGCTCACCCCTTTCCCCCAATGCACCTCACCCCACCCCGCCATGTATAGTTACTCAAACGCAAATGTGTGTGCACACACATGTGGTCACTGGATACAGGTGTCCTCACTCTCTGCATGTCACACCCAATCCCTTCAGGTCCCAGGACACCCAAACCCCAGTGCCAGCCTCACGACTTTACACCATTGCTCCCAGGGCCTCCGTGCAGCACACGCATGTCCCTGAGTGCATGCATGACCAAGAAACCCAGCTGACAGCACCCTCGCCACTGTGCCTTCTGCTCGGCATCTAGTGACAGGAGCTCACTACCTGCAAAGGTGGCTAGGCATCAAGACTGTGAGGGTGGGACTGTGGCTCTTCCTCAGAGGAGTGGTGCCTGGCACAAGTAGGCAGACGCTCAGGGAAGCCAGCGTGGAAGGACCTGAGATGTCCAGCTAGCTATGACCCAGGGGCGGAGAAGCCACACCGAAAGCCCCCCAGAGGCAGGACTCCTGCGCTCCCAGCAGGTTAGCCCACATCACCCCACCGATGCTCACCAGGGACTCCAAATGCTCACACCCTTGCTCCCCTCTTGGCACCCAGGGATGGCTAGGACAGGACCCAAGCAGGCTTCACTGCCCTGCCCAGCCCAGGGAGGCTATGGACTCAGGAGATAGTGGAGTGGAGGCTCTGCCCCCTTGGTGTCCAGGGGTCTGGGGTGAGCCTGGGGTGGGAGGGCTTGGCATGTGGGGCCTCAGAAAGGCAGGTGGGGGACGACCCTGCAATATCTGGGCTTCCTCTGCTCCTGCCTGGCTTCTTCTAGCCTCGCTGATCTGCAGAGCTTGTCCCCGGGTTGCACACCAGGCCTGCCCAGGCTGCTGCTGGTCACCACCCTCCAGGTTTCACCTGGACCAGCCCAGAGCATCTCCCCATTCTTGCCCAGGCAGCGCTGTCCCAGAGGAGTGCCTCAGCTCCTGCACCCCCGGTCAGTCTGATCACGGCTCTTTGCTGTGGGTTCGGCCCCCTCCTCGCCTTTCCCTCTGAGCGTCACGTCTTGGAAACATAACCAGGACTCCCTCTGGCCTCCCCTGGCCACAGCCATGGCCCCTGGAGCCCTCTGTCCAGGAGAAACTTCTGGGACCCAGGTCAGCCTCAGCCTGAGAGGAGACGTGGTGCTGGGAAGGGCCCTGGAGCACAGGATGGCTCTGAGCATCTTCCTGCATCTCCGACCGTGGGACTCACTGCTCCCAAAGGCAACTGCTGGGGCCAGGAGCCTTCCTCCTGGCTGAGGGCAGCAGAGGTGAGAATCTGCCCAGCAACTCTCCCAGCCCTGCTGACGACAGGATCCAGGATACAGCCCATCCTCGGCCAGCACTCATTAGCCATCGGAGTGGGCAGGGGACATCTGTCCTCTGAGCAGGGAGGGGCGCTGATGCTGCTCACAGCCCAGGGCTGCCCTGGGGGCAAGGTCTGGGGCCCAGAGCAGAGAGAGCACTGCTCTCCTGGCCCGCAGCACCCCCATGGCACCCCACGCTGCACAACAGGAGCACTGCAGATGCCACACCAGAACCTGCCACTGCTCCTCCAGCCCCCTTCCCACTCTCCCTCCACTGCTGCAGCCAGAGGCACATTCTCCCAGGACGTGATAACCTGCTATGGCTGGGCCCAATGATGCCCCCTCCCCTCCAGGCCAGACTGCTGTGTACCACCCGAGGTGGGCAGACAGGCAGAGGGAGGCCGGCTACACTCAGCCTGGCAGTGCCAGCCCCTCCCACAGCACCCGGGCTGCCTCCGCAGCAGCCTGGCGACTGTCTTTATTCCGCAGTGGCCAGCTGAGCACCCGGAGGTGGGGGTGCCAGCGGCGGCCTGGGTACACAGGAGAGGTGGATCTGCAGCGCCCCCCCCCACCACCGCCCGCCCCATGAGTCCTTTCCTGAGCCTTCCACAGGCCAAAGGCCCTCAGCTCCGGTAGCAACAGCCTCTGCACCCCCACAAGCCCGCATTAGGGACGACCTTCTCCAATTCTGCGCCCCAACGGGGGGGTGCTGAGTGTGTGTGGGAGGGGGAAGGGGGGCGGCGGTGTCGCAGGCTAGCGCAGTGGCCCCGACAGATACCCTCTGGATCTCAAATGGTCCCTCTGGGTCCTTAATCCATACCCCTCCCCCCACCAAGATAAGCAGCAATCACAAGGAGAAAGGCGGGGAAGCGGTGGCAGGGCGTGGGCCAGGCCCCGGGCCGCTGGTAGCTGCAAGAGGCGGGGGAAGGGCTTCCCTGTCCGGTCGTGGCATCCCTTCGAGCTGGGTTTAGGGCCGGCAACCCGCGCGCCGGGGCCGCTCACCTTTGGGCCGCCTCCTCCTCCCATGAGC
>NW_006292566.1:82858-85529 GCF_000327345.1 Myotis davidii
TCACCCGTCTCCGCGACTCCCGGAGGTAGGAGCGCGCGTCCCCACTTCGCTGGGGAGGAGCCTGGGAGCTCGGTCACACATCTCATGGACTGTGGTGTGTGGGGGGTACAGTGCCGCGCCGTCTCCCCTCCCCCGCCCCACCGAAAACCTCTAGCCCTTGACGTTTCCAGTGAAAAGCACCCCTAAACAGGCTCACCGGGCCCACCCCGACAGTGTGCCTCCCTCCAATAAAGACTATGGGGGTCCGCCCCCAGCCAGTCCCTGTGGGAACACACCAGCCGGCCGCTGGGACGCCGGAGTCCAGAGCGGGAACAAACACAGGTAATTACACCTCGGGCAAATGTGGCCGGAAGCAAGCAGGGCCAGGTACATGGAGCAGGTGGGCGTCCCCAGAGGCCACCCCAGGAGGTGACCTCGCAAAAGAGGACCTTGGCTCTCCCCCAGAAGGAGGCCAGGTCGCCGACGGGGCAGAGGACAGGCAGCTACGCACCTATTGATCATCAAATATTTACTGTGCTCCTTCTCAGGGCCAGGCCCCGTGCCAGCGCTGGGACTTATTTCAGAGAAAGGGCACAAACGGCTCTGCTCCGGGAGCTGACCAGCCCTAGGAGCCTGGAAGGTAATTATTTGGGGGAGGTGTAGCTAGACAGCCCAGACATTTTTAAATGATTTCAGAGAGGAAAGGAGAGGGAGAGAAAGAAACATCAATGATGAGAGAATCATTGATCATCTGCTCCCTGCACCCCTCCTCCTGGGGATCGAGCCTGCAACCCGGGCAAGTGCCCTTGACTGGAATTGACCCTGGGACCCTACAGTCCGCAGGCTGATGCTCTACTCAATAAGCCAAACCAGCGAAGGCCCAGACATTTCTGAACCCCTCCTTCCCTGGGCTACCCAATGGAGAGTGAAGGTGGTTCCTCCTCCAGCCTGAGCCCCAGCCAGTGCAGGTCTCTAGGGCCACGAACTCTGAGAGGGGCTCAGTCCCCAGGAAGCACAGCCCCTCCCCATGGAGGAAGGAGTGATGGCCGTCAGCCATCGCTGGTTGAAAGAAGGGTCAGGAAGACAAAGCAGGCAGGACTGGCCTGTCTCCTCAGGGCCAGGTGGGCAATCAGGACCCCAGAGCTCTGAGCAGGGACAGGGTCAGGAGGTGTGTGCTGGCCAGGGTTCAGGAGCGGCCCTCCCCTGTCCCATTCCCAACTCCCCCACCAGACTGCTGCTCAGAGCTTAGCACATAGTAGGAGTTTATTAAGTGCTTGGGGCCCCCTCCCTTGCTGTCCTGAAGAGCAGCAGGTGTGTGTGTGTGTGTGTGTGTGTGTGTGTGTGTGTGTGTGTGTGTGTAGTGCCTGGCTCAGAGCCAGCGCTCAGGGGAAACAAACAACTCGGGGGGCAGAAGGATGAAGCACAGGGAACCAGGGGCTATTTAGGGCTGGAGCTGGGCTCAGGGCCTTCCTCCTTCCCTGAGCCAGGCTGGGCCCCAAAGAAGGAGAGCCCTGCTCAGAAGAGAGGTCCCGCCAGCGGAAGACTGTGAGCTCAGCAGGGGAGATGCCGAGCGAGGATGCATGGCCAGGTCAGCTACTGGGGGTGTGGTGGGCCTGGCTGCACTGGGCTCACTCCTGTCTGAAACGTGGGGAGGCTGGGCCTAGGGAGGGCCAGGAGAGGACCATGGAAGCCCCAACAGACCCGCAAGGGCCTGGACCCACAGGAGTTGTCCATGTTTTTCTAGAAGAACTGGGTGGGGGGAGGGGGGGTTTGAGAGAGGGGGATGCCTAAACCAGCTTTCTCCCCCTGCCAGGCCCAGGGTGGGCCCAGTGGGTGGGAGGAAGGTAGAGGTAGGGGGTTAGGGGTGGGTGGGGGTGTCCAAGTGGGCTCCTGCGGGCGGGGGTGGGGAGGGACTCCCTTTCTGCCAAGCCCAGATGTGGTCTGGGGGTACCCTTGGTCCCTAAGAACTCTGGCTGTGTTCTGAGCAGATGACAGTAACTGAGGGGTCCCCTTCTGGAAGTAGCCCCTGAGTGGGTGGCAGGTTCCCAGGCTGTGCCTGACCAGGGGAATATACTTAGGCCACGAGTATTTTATAACCTACGGTTATTTCTCCCCCAAATGAGCCCTTAAAACCTGGCGTCTGTAACAGGGGCAGCGGGGTAGGGAGGTGTCCACTCTGGAGAGAGCGGTGACTTTCCAAGCCACCAGCTCTGGCCCTGGGTTCTTTCCAGCCCCGGAGCTAGAGTCTGCCCCTCCCCAACTTTTGGCTACGCCCTCCCATCAGAGCGTTGGCACCTGATGGCGTGGGCTTTGAGCCTCAGGCCCCCAGCCGGGCTCAGCTCCGCAGGGCAGCCAGCACCTCCTCTGGGCGCAGGTGTGGAGGGGCAGGGAGGCCCCGGGAGCGCGCTGCGGAGGGTCTGAGGTGGGCCACTGGCGAAAGTGAACACCTCTCGGGTTTACAGCTCCGCAGTGGGGCCTGGCCTCCCGCAGTGGCCACCGAGCCAGGCGGGGCAAAGTCCAAGCCCAAACATGAGCTGGGCCCTGGCTCCCCGGCTCCCCACAGACGATCGCGGCCACGCTGGCCTGGGTGGGCGTGCAGGGCCCCGCGCAGAGCCCGGGAGGCGGCGAGGCGGCATCTGGTGTCTGGTTCGGTCCAGCCGGATCTTTTGGCTCGGGCTCCTGGCTCGCGGGG
>NW_006292566.1:85633-96029 GCF_000327345.1 Myotis davidii
GTGCCCCTCTCCCAGCCTGCCCTGCGCTCCCTCTGCCGCCCGCCTGCACCCCTGGCGCAGCGGGGAGGACGCCCTAGGCGGGCGTTTCTCAAAGCATCCTTCCTTCAGGTGCAACGGGAAAGCGGGTTCCCTTTATTCTTGCTAATTTGCAACTCAGCGCACGCTTAGTAGCCGTTTATGCAGGGTTTCTATTTCCCACGACCTGCCTTTTAAAAGGCCAAGGCCCAGTTAGTAAAATGCACGTCTCAGATGAACAGTAGAACATGGTTTTGACAACCATATGCACCCGGTTGGTTACCAGGCATTTCCATCCTCAGAGAGCTCCCTGCCCCTTCGCAGACAGTGGTCCACTCACCTTCGGACCTATCACGGCGGGGGCATGCTGCCTGTTCTTGAACTTCACCGACACGGCACGCTTTTGTGTTCACTCAAGGAAATGCTTTGGAGATTCCCACCACCCAGTGATCAATCTCGGTGGTGTTTGTATTTTATGGACGGGCGGTGATATTCAACCAACTCTCTATGTTGTCAGCTCATTCCCCCATTCCAGCTACTCAGAACAATGCAGTGGGCAGCATCTTTCTATGTGCCCTTAGTAACACATTACAGGTGATTTTATTTCTTGTGTTTTTTATTATGATATTTAAAAACTTACAAATAAGCACAGTGAGAACACTATAACAAACACCTATGCCCTAGACTAGTGGTCGGCAAACTGTGGCTCGTGAGCCACACGCGGCTCTTTGGCCCCTTGAGTGTGGCCACGAAGTTTCAATCGCACTGTACGTGCACAGCCACACGTGGTATTTTGTGGAAGAGCCACACTCAAGGGGCCGCAGTTTGCCGACCACTGCTCTAGGCCTCACCATGTCAGCATTTTTCTTTTTTTAAACATGTAATTTAATTAAATTTATTTATTTATTTTAAAATCTTTATTGTTGAGACTATCACAGATGTCCCCCCTTTTCCCTCCATTGCCCCTTTCCACCCAGTTCCATCCCACCCGAGGCCTTCACCACTCTATTGTCTGTGTCCATAGGTAATGCCTATATGAACATAAGTTCTTTGGTTAATCTCTTCTGCCACCCCCCACCCCTTCCCTCTGAGATTCGTCAGTCCATTCCATGTTTCCATGCCTCTGGTTCTATTTTATTCATCAGTTTATTTTGTTCATTAAACTTCTTGGTCATTTATTTGATTTTTACATTCAGTTGTTCATAGTTATGTATTTATTTCCCCTTCTTCTTCTTTTTCAAAAACGCCCTTCAACATTACATGTAACACTGATTTGGTGGTGATGAACTCCTTTAGCTTATTCTTATCTGTTAAGCTCTTTATCTGACCCTCAATTCTAAATGATAGCTTTGCTGGGTAGAGTAATCTTGGTTGTAGGTTTTTGCTATTCATCACTTTGAATATTTCTTGCCACTTTCTGTTGAGAAATCAGCTGACAGTCGTATGGCTACTCCCTTGTAGGTAACTGACTGTTTTTCTCTTGCTGCTTTTAAGATTCTCTCTTTGTCTTTTGCTCTTGGCATTTTAATGATGATGTTTCTTGGTGTGGGCCTCTTTGGGTTCCTCTTGTTTGGGGTTCTCTGCGCTTCCTGGACTTGTAAGTCTATTTCTTTCACCAGGTAGGGGAAGTTTTCCGTCATTATTTCTTCAAATAGGTTTTCAGTATCTTGCTCTCTCTCTTCTTCTGGCACCCCCATGATGCAAATGTTGGTACACTTGAGGTTGTCCCAGAGGCTCCTCACACTATCTTCATATTTTTGGATTACTTTTTCTTTTTGCTCTTCTGATTGGGTGTTTTTTGCTTACTCATATTCCAAATCCCTGATTTGAGTCTGGGCATCCTCTACTGTTGATTATCTGTAGATTAGTCTTAATTTCAGTTAGTGTATCTTCATTTATTTTTTAAAAATATACTTTTATTGATTTCAGAGAGGAAGGGAAAGGAAGAGAGAGATAGAAACATCAATGATGGCAGGGAGTCATGACCAGCTGCCTCCAGCACGCCCCACACTGGGGATCGAGCCTGCAACCTGGGCGTATGCCCTGACCAGGAATTAGTTTTCTGTTCAGGCAGCTTCAAAATTCAGAAAATGTCTTAAGGGGAAGATCTGCCTGTGTCTGTGGCAGAGACTGTTATCTGAGAGGACATTGTGGGCTCAGCACCATAAGGTGACTAGAGTCCCGTGGCTGTCGCAGCCTCAGGTCAGCCACGTGGCCTCGCTCAGGCCCCAGAGATCACAGTGTCCTTGTCCCCTATGCCAGCAGCTCTGCTGGTTTCTCTCTCTCCGGGGAGAGCCCCTCTTTCTGGGTGAAGCCTGCGGGTCAGCCCACACCCAGATGTGACTAATTCCCCAAAGGACGAGAGCGCAGAAACGATGCTCAGGGCATCTCAGAATGGCATTGCTCTCCAGACTTTTCTGTGGCCTCCATGGCCTCCCCAGATCTCTATCGTCACATAGGGTGATTCTTACACTTTAACCGTTTGGCTGCTGACGTATTTTTTCGGACATATGCCAAAACTGCGGCACTAATTGCGCGTGTATGGGAAAAAATGTAAAACACTTTTTATACAATAAACTCACTTGTATTGCTTTGCAACAACAAAAATTAAAAAATACCAATTGTTTACATAAATTTGTTTTAAATAAGAAGAGCGCGATAGCGCTCCTTAGCAGTCAAACAGTTAAAACACCACCTACAGTTTGCTAACGCCTTTCAACCGGTGGGTTTTGTCACTGACCCGGCCTTTGCTAACCGCTGCAGTGGGATGGCTGCCCTCCCATCAGCATCCTGTCCCTCAGAAGCAGGAACTCTCCTGGTTTTCATCAGGAGAGATCACCAGACCTCTCAGAGGTCAGGACTGTAGGCGCAGAACAGGCTGCGTAGCTCCTGTCCTGGCTCCAGAGCTGTCCATGGCGAGGCAGTAGATGAGGGTCCCTGCTCTGTGGTTGTCCCAGGGAGGGCGGGACCAGCCTGCTGCCCCACATGGTTGAGATATCACGGCTGAGGATACCACATGGTATCCGGGAGGGCAGGACAAGGTGCACTAGTCACACGAGGAGGCCCTGAGGGGGCAGGCAGGCGCCGTGGCCTGAGTGAAGAGAGGGACCATGCTTCTGTTAGGGGAGCAGTCTGGGCTTAGGGTGTCTGCGCAGGCTGGGGTGTAAGGGGTTCTATTTCCCCACCAGCGGCAATGGGCCTTCTCATTGGCTCACCCTGTGTGCATGTGCGGGGTGGGGAGGGGGGAGGGCTGAAAACCGTCAATGGTCCAACAATAACAATGGAGTCTGGCTCATGTGGCACTTACTCTTTGTGCTTTGTTTATTTTAAAATTTTTAAATTGATTTTAGAGAGAGGAAGGGAGAGGGAGAGAGAGAAACATTGAGGTAAGAGAGAAATATCAATTAGTTGCTTCTTGTATGCACTCCAGCTGGGGATCAAACCCACAACCTGGGCATGTGCCCCGACTGGGAGTCAAACTGATGGCCTTTCGGTGCCCTGGACGATGCTCAACCCACAGAGCCACAGTGGCCAGGGCTGCCGTGAGCCAGCCATGAGGGCCCAGCATGGTGCGGAGCCACATGAGAGCACACAGAGGCGACTGCCTTTTGGTCTGGCTGCTTCAGCAAAGATAATGGGTCCACACTTGCCCCTGCTGAGCCCTGAGCCCTGAGCCCAGAGCAGGCATGTGCAGACTTACCTACCCAGCCATCACCAGTCCTGTCTCTGGGGCTGTTACCGCTCGGAGACCACTTCCTGGCCACTTTATAGGTGCGCACACTGAGGTTCTGGGAGGAGAGGGATCACTCAGGCTGTTCGCCAGTTGGCGTAGGAAACACACAGGGAGTCTGGGAGACGAAGGGCAGGTCAGAGCTGCTAGAGGGCACCCTGGAAGAGGGTCCCTGAATTGAGCATGGCCACAGGTGCTACTGCAAAGCCTGCGGTCTCCCCAAAGAGGAATATAAACAGATAAACACACCAAAACAGCAATGGGGTCTGGGGCACGGGCTTTATTCGATGCTAAAAAGAAGACAGACACCACCCAGTGGCCTTTGCAGGAGCAGGACTGAGGGACCTGTGCTGTCCCTGCTCAGATGTCCCTACTGGAGAAGGTGTCAGGTGGGCAGGGCTCAGGGACAGGCCTTCGCTGCAGGTGGGAGACAGAGCTCTGCAAGTCATTCTTGGACACAGGTGCCCATGGCATATCTTGCAGGAGGTCAAAGAGGACTGCTCACAGGTGGCAAGGGAGGAGGACGGGAAATAGGGCTGTGGTGGAGAGAGACAGTCCTTCAGGAGGTGCTGGGAGAGGCAGGAGCGGGCTAGGCTGGAACCCATGACTCCTGACTCTAGGCTGGATGGCACCAGCTTTGGAAAGAGTCCCAGCAAAACCCAAAAATCAGATCTTGCACTGGCAGCAGACAGGGGCACAGCAGCTGGACTGGCAGCAGCAGGGTTTGCAGCAGCTGTCCTGGCAGCAGCAGGGTTTGCAGCAGGTGGACTGGCAGCAGCAGGGTTTGCAGCAGCAGACAGGCACACAGCAGCTGGAGCCACAGCCCCCCGCGCAGCCCCCACAGGAGCCACAGCTCCCCTTGCAGCCCCCACAGGAGCCACAGCCCCCCTTGCAACCTCCACAGGAGCCACAGCCTCCCTTGCAGCGGTGGACTGGCAGCAGCAGGGGTTGCAGCAGCTGGACTGGCAGCAGCAGGGTTTGCAGCAGCACACGGGCACACAGCAGCTGGAGCCACAGCCCCCACAGCTGGAGCCACAGCCCCCGGAACAGCCACAGCAGCTCATGGTTCTGGTGGTTGAGGGTGGAGCAGGTCAGAGGAGCAGGTGGAGAGGGAGGTGGTCAGGTGTGGAGGCTCCTGGGCCGGGGGCCTTTATATACCTGCCGGGGTCAGGGGTCAGGTGAGATACTGGGCACATGGTCATTTCCTAGTTCCTGTTTGTGCCATATTTAGGACCTCTTTCACTTGTTTTCCTAGATTTTAGATCCATGTGCCATTACCTGCTGTCAATCGCACATCCTGACCCAATTCCTTTGCTCAGTCCACGTTCAGACTTGAGGGAACCCCCTCACCCTAGGGTCCAGCGCATTTCCATTGCCTGGAGTGTGTGTGTGTGTGTGTGTATATATATTTCGGAGAGGAAGGGAGAGGGAGAGAGGAAAAGAAACATCAAGATGAGAGAGAATCATTGATTTGCTGCTTCCTACACACCCCACACTGGGGATGGAGCCCGAAACCAGGGCACGTGCTCCACTGGGAATCAAACCATGACCTCCTGGTTCATAGTTTGATGCTTAACCACTGAGCAACACCAGCTGAGCCGATTTGATTTTTTAAATATTTTTAATTGATTTTATTAGAGAGAGAGAAAGGAAGGGAGAAGGATAGAGAGAAACATTGATGAGAGAGAAACATCCATCAGCTGCCTCCTGCACACCCCTGACAGAGTATCGAGCCCACAACCTGGGCATGTGCCCTGACCAGGAATCGAACTGGTGATTTCTTGGTTCCTGGGTGGACTGATGCTCAACTGCTGAGCCACACTGGCTGAGCTGATTTGATTTTTAAAAAATGATGTATTTTAGCTGTGCAAAGAGTATAAATAATATCTTTCTATATAAACAGGGAATATGCTAAGTAGCCGGGCGTCATGAGTGCTCAGGAGGAACTGCGCCAGCAGATGGGTGGGAGGGGACTGTGTGCCGCCCCCACCCCAGCGGCCACGGGGAGGCTGGGGGTAGGGGCAAGCTGGAGTGGAGACACAGCACCCAGGAGCGCCTACCCCTACCCCAGCGGACACAATGCAGCGGCCAGCGGGCTCCAGCGGGAGGCTGGGCGCCTCCTCGGGCGATTTCAATAGCCTGCTGGGCCTCTAGTATCAAATAAACATGTAATAAGCTATGAAAAGAATCATAAAGCTAGATAAGCTCCTTCATGCATCTGTCCAGGTGCCCCCACCCTCCCCGCAACGGCAAACTCCTGAGTTTGGAGTTTATCACTCCCATGAGGTCTTTACATTCTTAATAAATATTTATGTTCAGCATTTTGCATTCTTTACACTTTATGGACTTGGTAAGATACTATATTTCTCCTGCAAATTGCTTTTGAAATGATCACATTAGAGATTTTTTAAAAAAATATTTTATTGATTTTTTTAGAGAGAGGAAGGGAGAGGGATAGAGAGTTAGAAACATGGATGAGAGAGAAACATCGATCAGCTGCCCCCTGCACACCCTCTACTGGGGATGTGCCCGCAACCAAGGTACATGCCCTTGACCGGAATCGAACCTGGGACCCTTCAGTCCGCAGGTTGACGCTCTATCCACTGAGCCACATCAGTCAGGGCCACATTAGAGATTTGTGCAGGGGGCCCCGGGGTGGCTGAAGGTACAACCTTGAGTGTCTGTTTACCTGCTGGTGGATATTTTGTTTCCAGTTTGTTGCTATTTCATCCTGCACTATCGACCCTCGAGCCCCCTGGGGCCCGGGACCGGAGCTCCCAGCTGGTCTTGCGCTGCACCCTGAGCCCTGAGCGGGCATTGCCAACTTGTCCTCTAAAGCCATCGTCCCAGCCGGCATCCCAGCCTGCACTTGTCACTGTGAACTTAGTATCGCGATCCTTCCCGGTTACTTGTGGCACTTCACGCCTTTTCTGCTTCTCTACCGTTGGAATCTTCAGTTAATTTCCTCGCTGTTCCTTTGCCCACTGAACAAAATCGGGCTGCTTCTCATCCTATGGATTTCTGAAGTTCTTTGAGTTTTCTGGATTCTAATCAGTAACATGCATCACAACTATCTTTTCCCTGTCTGTGGCTTTTTTAAAAAAGAACTTTCCCCCTTTTTGGTGATTTCTGGTATACCGGGTTTTAAAATTTGAATGTAATAAGATGTATTCATCTTTTTCTTAAGAGTTCATATTTTTGTTTTGTTTTTTAATCTGGAAAATCCTTTCCTCCCCTAAAATTATTAAACAGATATAATCCTCTATGTATTATTTTTTTCAGTTTGAAAGTTTGGAGTTAAGAAGTCTGTTTGGAATTTAATTTTGTGTATTACCCGACTAGGACTCCATTTACTAAGTGAGTAATTGACCTGCCTGGTGTCACTGTCTCCCGGTGGTCGGCAGAGTGAGGTCCTGCCCAGTTCCCGGCCTTCCTTCCGTCTGTCTCCGGCGTCTCTCCAGGACCGTGTTGGGACATCCGCTCCCCGACCAGCGGAGCCAAGAGTGACCCTGGCATGAGCCAGCCTTCCTCTTTCTTTCTCCACAGAACCAGGTCCTGCAGTTTCATGAAGTAACCTTGTCAGGATATTTATTGTACTTGCAGTGAATCAATAGATTAATTTGTGAGAGAATGACCATTTTAATGTTTGAACATTCTTATCCATGATTGCCATATGTTTGTCAATTTATGTAGAAGGTCTTTAGAAGGTCAAGCTTAAATGTTTTTTCCTCTACAAAGATCTTGCGTTTGTTATTTGTTCATCATTGTTGTGTACCTTCGTGGGGAGGGGGTTGTTCTTATAAATGGTACCTTATAGAGTTACATTTTCTATCTGCTGTTGATTCATTTTTGAATATTGATCTTTTTCTCAGCAACCTTGGGTCCTATTTTCAATTCTTTTTTTTTAAACAAAGTTTTTATTAATTTCAGAGACGAAGGGAGAGGGAGAGAGATAGAAACATCAATGATGAGAAAGTATCATTGATTGGCTGCCTCCTGCATGGCCCCCACTGGGGATCAAGACCACAACCCAGGCATGTGCCCCCGACTGGAATCGAACCCGGGACCTTCGAGTCTGCAGTCCAATGCTCTATTCACTGAGCCAAACCAGCTAGGGCTTAATTCTAATAAAGTATCTCTAGATGCTCCTCGGTTTCCTGTGGACACTCATGTGTTTTTGTGAGTTATTCGTTATTCCTTTTTCCTATCTTTATAACTTTTATTTCTCTTTATGCCTTACTGTGCTGTCAGGATGCTGTCTTATAGTCTTGCTCATTCCCCATGTTAAAGGTAATGCTTCTAACCTATACCATTAGGGGAAATGCCTTTTGTAAACTTTTGGCAGAAAATTTCGTCAGATTAAGGGAGGTCCCTTTATTCCTAATTTGGCAATAATTTTCCCTTTGTCTTCAGTGGGCGTAGACCTTCACTGAATGCCTTTCTGCAGCCAGTGAAATGGCCAGATAGGTTTCTCCTGTGGTTACTACGGTGAATTTTAGAATGAATTTAACACTAGATTGCCCAAGGAAGTCATTTTGACTGCTTTTTAATTTCAATTAGAAAAACAATGATGTATATAATGACAGAATTTCTTAGAATTTTGTGACTTTTTCTACAACATATAAATGCGTTTATTAATAATTGTAGTTACCTTCCCCTCCTTCATTTCCGGTATATATATGTGTGTGTTATACCTTGTGTGTGTGTGTGTTATACCTATATTGCCTGAAAGCAGTCATTTTGACTGCTTGGGGGGGAAATTTTTAAAAAAGTGCACAGATCATGAAAGAAATGTTGAATAGAAGTGAGTTATTGGAAAAGCTAAGGAACATAAGTGAAGAGTGCTCCGATATTATTCTTTCACAATGCAGTCATTTTGACTGCTTTTGGGCAATATAGGTATATACTAAATTTCGGTCTTTCTAGTGTTAAACATGCAAGTAGCCTTGCCTCCCTGGGCGTCATCCCCAGTGGCTGGCACACAGCTTAGGTGAATAACGAGTGTTTAGATGAATAACGCGTTTTTAGGTGAATAAGGAGATGGCAGTGCTTGCACTTCTCCCCACCGCCACCCTCTGGTGGCGCCTGTGAGCTGGCTGTGGCCCCGCACTGCCTGCGTGTGGCAACGTTTGTCCGACGTGGGATTCTTCATTCCTTGACCGCTGGGTAGAACCTGTCTGTGCAGTGATCCAGCAGGGAGTATGGGGAGGGCGAAGGTTTGCTCATGGGATGCATAGAGCAGGCCTGTCCCTCGTCCTTTTCCGTTTCTTCCTCAGGTGAGATGCAGCTCATCCAGGTTTCCATGGCTTGTAGATGCTTTCCCGCAGCCTCTTGTTTGAGCTCCTGCCACAGGGGGGCGTCTGTGCCCGCTCCGCCTCTCCTTCCCCCTTCCCTTTCTGGTCTCTGACCAACTTTGCTCACTGGTGTCAATTTTCTTAGGCTTTTCACAGACCAGCTTGGGATGGTATTGACGCCCTTTACGGTTTGTTTCAAAATTTGTTTACTTCCTCCTTTTCTATTATTTTTCTCTGTTGTTGTTTTTCTTTCTACTCTCTTAATGTGAATGCTCATTCATCTCCAATCTTCCTTTTTCTGGCTCCAGCATTTAGGGCTAAACATTATTTGAAAGTAAGGTTTAGTTAGGTAGCCCAAGTCTGGGTACCTAGTATCTTCATGATCAGTCAGTTCTAACTATTGTCTCTTTTATTTTAAATCTTCACCCCAGGATGTTTTTTAGAGAGAGGAAGAGAGAGAGAGAGAGAGATCACCCGGTTGCCTCCCATAACCAATGGGGGATTGAACCCGAAACCTGGGCATGTGCCCTGATCAGAAATTGAACCCACAGCCTTTTGGTTCATGGATGCTGCGTCAACCAACAGAGCCACACCAGCAAGCACTGTCATATGGTTTTTAAATATATACTGTATTTGTATTGATTTCAGAGAGGAAGGGAGAGGGAGAGAGAGAGAGATAGAAGCATCAATGATGAGAGAGAATCATGGATCGGTTGCCTCCTGCACGCCCCACACTGGGGATCAAGCCCCCAACCGGGGCATGTGCCCCGACCGGGAATCAAACTGTGACCTCCTGGGTCATAGGTTGATGCTCAACCACTGAGCCACGCAGTTTTTGCTTTGACTGATTTAGAAGTTATACACTACATTCCGTTTCAGTGACAACCCTATGCATTTTATTCTGAAAAATGTATTTATTTGTTTATTTTTCACTTCATGCCTGTTTTAGACAAGACTGTCTAAATATAATGACACCTTTTCCTGCCCCGCCCCAGGAGTGCCAGGAACTGGGACAGAGGCCGCTCACCCCTTCTCGTCATGCGTGGGTGTTTGCCAGCGTCTGGGCTGCCCCTCGGCCCTTCCTTCCCTCCAGCTCATTGTTTATTTACATAGTCGTGTGCTCACCACCCGCGTGCTCACTACCCGCGTGCTCACCACCCACTTGCTCATCACCCGCGTGCTCACCACCCACTTGCTCATCACCCGGGTGCTCACCCCCCGCCTGCTCACCACCCGCGTGCTCACCACCCGCGTGCTCACCCCCCACCCGCTCACCACCCGCGTGCTCACCACCCGCCTGCTCACCACCCGCGTGCTCACCACCCGCGTGCTCACCCCCCACCCGCCCACCCCCCCC
>NW_006292566.1:96063-97171 GCF_000327345.1 Myotis davidii
GCCCTGTTCCGAGTTTGGCCGTAGGTGCCTCCTTATGCTGCTCGCAGCTGCCTCCTGACCTTGGAACCGGAACCGGAACCAGAACCGCTCATTCTGGGGCTGAGTGGGCAGCAGGCCGAGGAGCGGGGAGAGGCCTGGGTGCTGCGGGGCAGAGCTGCACGCCCTCCCCAGCAGGAGGCTGCCGGTGGCCAGGAGGTTCAGAGGAGCCGCCCCCACCCCCCACAATGTGCATGGCTCTGGGCTCAGGTGAGGCGGCGCCAAGAGCCAGGGTCCGAGTTCTGCAGAAACGAGGGAAGGGAGGGGATGTGGAGGACAACGGGCCACTTGCCAGCCGTGGGCCCTTAGGGCCTTGGGACCTGGTGGGGCTGGGAGGTCAGAGGACATGTTCTGTGGGCAGCGCTCCTGGGAGAGGAGGGTGGGTGAAGCTGGTGCTTCCAGGGCCCAGGGCCAACACCACCTGGAGGAGAGACCTCGGCACCACCTGGGGCCGCGCTCCTGGCCACCAGGACCAGCTGAAAGGTCCGTTCTTGCAGAGAATATGATAATTTGCCTGGAAAACCTCAAAGAACGAGCAGTAACAGTAAAATCAATGTTTTCGAGGTTTCTAGACCAACAAACAAAAAGCGGAGCCTTTCTCTTTGCATAAATAATTAGAAAATCAAGTGGAAAATCAGGCATTATTTAAAGTAGCAACAGCCCGGCTGGTGTGGCTCAGTGGTGAACCAGGAGGTCACCGGCTCGATTCCCGGTCGGGGCACGTGCCTGGGTTGCAGGCTCCATCCCAGTGTGGGGCGTGCAGGAGGCAGCCGGCCCACGGTTCTCTCTCATCACTGATTCTCTCTCCCTCTCCCTTCCTCTCTCTCTAAAATCATCTTTAAAAGGAGGAGGTTGGCTTTTGGGAGGAGACGTCTGCGGGTTCGTGAGCACCGAGGCCTGAGGTGGAGATGCCCCAGAGCCTCCGCAGCCAATGGAAAGGCTGGGAACCCGAGGAGAAATGGGGGGCCAGGACTCACTCCAGGGGCTTGTCTGCTGACTGGGGAGAGTGGGCTGCATTGAGGTCTGTTTTAGGGCGTGTCTCACAGTGGTGCCAACTCTGCCCGGAGGACTT
>NW_006292566.1:97931-105625 GCF_000327345.1 Myotis davidii
GGGCTAAAATACTTCCCATGTGGGTGACCAGCTATAGTTGATAAAGTCGTTTCATAACTTGATTTATTCACTCTACCACATGGTGTTTTAGGCTGAATACTGCCACCTGCTTCCCCAATCCCCTTTTCTTAACAGAGAGAACAGAGTGCAAAGCCACATGGTTCCGGGATAAGTAGGAAATAAAAATATGGATGAGAGCCCTGCAGTGTGGGCTCTCGCTTATCATTGATGTTTTTCTCTCTCTCTCCCTCTCCCTTCCTCTCTGAAATCAATTTAAAAAAGACACATCAATGACAGAGAAACATTGTTCAGCTGCCTCCTACACGCTACGCTCCCTACTGGGGATCAAACCCCAAATCTGGGCATGTGCCCTGACCAGGAATTGAACTGTGCCCTCCTGGTTCACAGGTTGATGCTCAACCACTGAGCCATGCCAATCTGGCCAGTGGGTGGATCCTGGGGACGCACCAGGCGCGCTGCATGGATCCCGGGCAGAGGAGACGGACCAGAGTCACATCTACGAAGAGGTTAGTGATGTGTCACCCCCAGGAAAGAATCGCACCAAGTATACAGTTGGCTACAGGGACACAGAAGTTTTATTAAAGGGAAATTCAGTTATTTTTTTACAGAAAAAGTGGAAGCAAAGGGGGAAGGAAGGCTTCATAGGGGAGGCTGGTCGAGGAGAAGGAGGGCGTGGCCAGGACGAGCCAGGGCCCTGGTGGCTGAGGAGCCAGGTGGCAGCAGCCCTGGGCCATCACTCAGACACATGCCCTGGCTGTGCAGGGTCGTCCATGCATCTCAGCCGCCCGTGAGGGGCACAGAACGACCCACACACCAGCCAGAGGGCCAGTCTCGGCTCTCAGCTGGCACCTGCCTCCAGGCACCTCCAGTGACCAGGACACACTGCTCGTGTGGGAGGAGGACAGAGATGGCTGGGAGCGCTGAGCACAGTCGGGGAGCCGAGCATGAATGACAGGAAGGAGGAGGTTGTGGTGCTGCAGGGAGGACCTGATTCAGGGGATCCCCAAACACTGAGACCGAAGGTCTGGGTTCAGAGCCTCAGATCTTGCACTGGCAGCAAACGGGGGCACAGCAGCTGGACTGGCAGCAGCAGGGTTTGCAGCAGGTGGACTGGCAGCAGCAGGGTTTGCAGCAGGTGGACTGGCAGCAGCAGGGTTTGCAGCAGGTGGACTGGCAGCAGCAGGGTTTGCAGCAGGTGGACTGGCAGCAGCAGGGTTTGCAGCAGGTGGACTGGCAGCAGCAGGGTTTGCAGCAGGTGGACTGGCAGCAGCAGGGTTTGCAGCAGGTGGACTGGCAGCAGCAGGGTTTGCAGCAGGTGGACTGGCAGCAGCAGGGTTTGCAGCAGGTGGACTGGCAGCAGCAGGGTTTGCAGCAGGTGGACTGGCAGCAGCAGGGTTTGCAGCAGCTGGACTGGCAGCAGCAGGGTTTGCAGCAGGTGGACTGGCAGCAGCAGGGTTTGCAGCAGCTGGACTGGCAGCAGCAGGGTTTGCAGCAGGTGGACTGGCAGCAGCAGGGTTTGCAGCAGCTGGACTGGCAGCAGCAGGGTTTGCAGCAGGTGGACTGGCAGCAGCAGGGTTTGCAGCAGCTGGACTGGCAGCAGCAGGGTTTGCACCCGTTTCAAGTGCTTTCCCAGTGACTCCCTGATGGCCATCTGGGGCTGCCCTGTCTGCAGGCGGGTCAGCGTCCGTCTCTCCTGCAGAGGCCATGCCCTGAGGGTGGTGGCGAGTGGAAGTCCATGCTGTGGGGTTCACCGGGTCTTGGCATCAAAGTCGGCCGTGAGTTTTGGTTCCGAGCTGTTCGGCCTGCCGTCACGTGTGCGTGTGATAATACAGAAACCCACGCTCCACTATGTCACTCTCCCGCACCCCCTTTCCAGGGTCTGAAATAATACTTTCTTCCAAGACCATCAGATAAACACCACCACGCTTCCTGGTGGGACGGGGCCCTGCAGCACTCACTCCCTCTCCTGAATGTCGTGGAAAATAGCTGACATTGTATTTCTAGATCATTCTCCCTCCCCCTCCTTCGTCTCAGGAACCCATTCCTCAGACTTGCATCTGTCCCTCCACCCTGTTCCTACAGTGCTCACAGCGTGTTTCTGGCTTCGGCACATTTTTCTCTCTTATTCAAGGTCCGTTTGGCTGCAGAACCTCCTCAGTAACGTTGGGCCCCTCCTCCCCAGAAATGGTGCCATTTCCAGAGCCCTGCTTAGGTGGCCCGGTCCCAGGACAGTCCTACTGCCCTTGGTTCCCCAGATGTGCCCATGGGTCTTACTTTCCCAGTGGGAACACTGGTCCAGGGCGCGGTGAAGTGACCCTTCACTTTCAATTCTAAACTCTAAGTTTGTGTTTGAATGGAAGGTGGACGGAGGCTCAGTGGGAGGGGATCCTGGTGTTTGTGTCCTTGGGCCCTTCCAGGACCAGCCTTTCTGTCCTGGGAATTGGGAAGAAGGAGGTGGGAGGGAGGCCCTGACCATGATCAACTGGCGCTCCCACCAAATCCCCACTTGGTGGTTGTGGGTACCCAGTACCCGTCTGTCTGCCTGGCAGTGCCACCCAGTGCCCACTACTCTGGCGGAGTACTCTCATCCTGGAAGGGCAATGACCTTTGGCAGCTGCTGGGGAGACAGAAGCCAGTGGGTGGTTCTTCAGAGAGGAAGGGAGAGGGAGAGAGATATAAAAATATGGATGAGAGCCCTGCAGTGTGGGCTCTCGCTTATCATTGATGTTTTTCTCTCTCTCTCCCTCTCCCTTCCTCTCTGAAATCAATTTAAAAAAGACACATCAATGACAGAGAAACATTGTTCAGCTGCCTCCTACACGCTACGCTCCCTACTGGGGATCAAACCCCAAATCTGGGCATGTGCCCTGACCAGGAATTGAACTGTGCCCTCCTGGTTCACAGGTTGATGCTCAACCACTGAGCCATGCCAATCTGGCCAGTGGGTGGATCCTGGGGACGCACCAGGCGCGCTGCATGGATCCCGGGCAGAGGAGACGGACCAGAGTCACATCTACGAAGAGGTTAGTGATGTGTCACCCCCAGGAAAGAATCGCACCAAGTATACAGTTGGCTACAGGGACACAGAAGTTTTATTAAAGGGAAATTCAGTTATTTTTTTACAGAAAAAGTGGAAGCAAAGGGGGAAGGAAAGCTTCATAGGGGAGGCTGGTCGAGGAGAAGGAGGGCGTGGCCAGGACGAGCCAGGGCCCTGGTGGCTGAGGAGCCAGGTGGCAGCAGCCCTGGGCCATCACTCAGACACATGCCCTGGCTGTGCAGGGTCGTCCATGCATCTCAGCCGCCCGGGAGGGGCACAGAACGACCCACACACCAGCCAGAGGGCCAGTCTCGGCTCTCAGCTGGCACCTGCCTCCAGGCACCTCCAGTGACCAGGACACACTGCTCGTGTGGGAGGAGGACAGAGATGGCTGGGAGCGCTGAGCACAGTCGGGGAGCCGAGCATGAATGACAGGAAGGAGGAGGTTGTGGTGCTGCAGGGAGGACCTGATTCAGGGGAACCCCAAACACTGAGACCGAAGGTCTGGGTTCAGAGCCTCAGATCTTGCACTGGCAGCAAACGGGGGCACAGCAGCTGGACTGGCAGCAGCAGGGTTTGCAGCAGGTGGACTGGCAGCAAAAGGGGGCACAGCAGCTGGACTGGCAGCAGCAGGGTTTGCAGCAGCTGGACTGGCAGCAGCAGGGTTTGCAGCAGGTGGACTGGCAGCAGCAGGGTTTGCAGCAGCTGGACTGGCAGCAGCAGGGTTTGCAGCAGGTGGACTGGCAGCAGCAGGGTTTGCAGCAGCTGGACTGGCAGCAGCAGGGTTTGCAGCAGGTGGACTGGCAGCAGCAGGGTTTGCAGCAGCTGGACTGGCAGCAGCAGGGTTTGCAGCAGGTGGACTGGCAGCAGCAGGGTTTGCAGCAGCTGGACTGGCAGCAGCAGGGTTTGCAGCAGGTGGACTGGCAGCAGCAGGGTTTGCAGCAGCTGGACTGGCAGCAGCAGGGTTTGCAGCAGGTGGACTGGCAGCAGCAGGGTTTGCAGCAGCAGCTCATGGTTCTGGTGGTTGAGGGTGGAGCAGGTCAGAGGAGCAGGTGGCGAGGGAGGTGGTCAGGTGTGGAGGCTCCTGGGCCGGGGGCCTTTATATACCTGCCGGGGTCAGGGGTCAGGGGGGATGCTGGGCACATGGTCACTTCCGTGTGTCTGGACTGTTGCCTCAGGGTCAGTTTGTGTTTGTTGTCCTTTCCCGTGGCTCCTATTGCTGGTCCACCAACAGTTTTCTAAATTTGGCCTCTTCCTTGTCCATCTTCCCGCTGATCCAGGCAGGTGGTCACCTGCTTTCTGTGCCGACTGCATTGCGTGTGGGTGACAGCGTTGTGTTGGCTTTCTGTGCCGTTTCTCCAGGGCCTGTTGTACGAGTGTGTGTGTGTCTGTGTGTGTGTGTCTGTGGTCCTCTTTCTCATGTTTCTAAATGTAATCTCTTCCCAGTTTGTTTAGTCTTTATTCATGGCAGGTAATTTCCAGGATTGTTAGTGTTTGTGGAATTCTCTAGGTGGGGCCACCTGCACTCTCAGGCGTGTGCTGTCTGTGGGCTGGGCCCCAGGTGAAGCCCAGACCCTCGCTCACCCGCAGGTCAGAGATCAGTCGACCATATTTATGTGGAGATGTTTCTGGGCTCTCTGTTTGGATCCATTGGTCTATGTGCCTGTTCTTTTGCTAATACCACCCTCTCCTGACTCCTGTGGCTGAAGAGTCAGCCTTGAGGTCGGGCAGCGTCGGTCCTCCAGCCTTGTTCTCCTTCTGCATCGTGTGGGTTATTCTGGGTCTCTTGCCCCCGTGTGAATCTAGAATAAGTTTGTCAACACCCACAGAATAGCTCACTGGGACCTGGTTGGGATCGCATTGGCTCTATAGGTCAGGTTGGGAAAACTGATATTGTGACAATTTGTGTCTTCCTATCCATGAACATGGACTATCTCTCATTAACTTATTTCTTCTTTTATGTTTTTTTATCTGAGTTTTGTAGTTCACCTCATATTGATCTTGGACATTTTATTTTATTATTTTAATTTTTGTTAATCCTCATCTGAGGAAATTTTTCCATTGATTTTTAGAGAGAGTGGAAGAAAGAGGGATAGAGAGAAAAACATTGATGTGAGAAAAACACATCGATTGGTTGCCTCCTGCACGAGCCTGGACCAGGGCCCGGGCCAGGGAGGAGCCTGTAACCGAGGTCCGTGCCCTTGACCAGAATCAAACCCAGGACCCTTTGGTCCACAGGCTGACGCTCCATCCACTGAGCCAAACTGGCTAGGTCTGATCTTGGATATTTTAAACTAAGTGTATCCTGAAGTCTTCACTTTTGGGAGCTCATGTAAATGACACTGTCTGTCGTGTCCAATTCCATTTGTGCAGGGCATAGGAAAGTGACTGACCTTTGCCTATTAACCTTGTGTCCCTCAGCCTTTCCGTGGTCACTTCTAAGTTCTCGGATTTTTTTTCTTGCAGATTCTTTCGAATTTCTTACGTAGACAATCATGTAATTTATGAACAAAGGGCTTCCTTCCTTCCTTCCCAATCAGTACTCCTCTGACCTCCTTCTCTTGTCTTATTGCCCCAGCAAGGCCTCCCAGTGTGGTGTTGGAAAGGAGTGGTGAGAGGGGACATTCTTGCTCGAACTTGTTTTTTGCAGGAAACCTTGTTTCCCAGGGAGTTGATGTTACCTGTTGGTTTTTGTTCATGTTCTCTGTCAAGTCAAGGAGGTTCCCTCTGTTCCCAGTTTACTGTGCGTTTTTGTCATAAAGGGGTTTGGATTTTGTCAAATGCTGTGTCTATTGACACGATTGTGACATTTTCCTTTTTTAGTCTGTCAAAGAGATGAGTTACATTAGTTCATTTTTGAATATTGAACCAGCCGTGCAGATAGGGGATAAATTGCAGCTGGTCCTGGTGTATACTTTTTTTTTTAATGCTTGTGTTGGATTTGATTTACTAATTTTTTTTTTTTGAAAAATTTACATCTACCTTCATGAGTGACATTGGTCTGTGGTTTTCTTTTCCTGTGATGTGTTTGTCTGGTTTTGGTATCAGGGTGGTGCTGGCCTCACAGGGTGAGTCCAGAAGTGCCCCCTCGGCTCCTACCTTCTGAAATGGCATGTAGAGAGCTGGTGAAATTTCTCCCTTAAACGTTTGGTCGGATTCACCAGAGCCCATTGGGATCTGGTGCTCTCTGCTCTGGAAGATTATTAATTACTAGAGGCCCTGTGCACGAATTTGTGCATAGGTGGGGTCCGGCCAGCCACCCCAATGAGGGCCCATCAGGCTGGGCCGGCAGGGAGAGGGGATGCAGGCAGTTGGCGGCCGGCCCCTCCCCTGGTTAGAGTGCTGGGGGCCAATCGAGGGCTGGGCCAGCCATGGGAGTCTGATCAGGGCCCAGATCAGGCTGGTTGGCTGCTGCAACCAACTGGTCATAGCCACCTGTCATTCCGGTCATCCTGGTTGTTCTGCTGTTCTGGTTGCTGGGCTTTTATATACAGTGGGGCCTTGACTTATGAGTGTCCCAACTAACGAGTTTTTTGAGATACCAGCTGTCTCTCAGCTGATTTTTTGCATTAAGTTGATAGAGTAATTTGAGTTAACGAGCTCCTTAATGAGCTCAGTCTCCGAACAAATTGGACTCGTAAGTCAAGGCCCCACTGTATATAGATTGGTTCACTTTCTTTAACGGATGTAGGCCTATTCCAATGGTTGATTATCGGTCATAATTTTAATTGAATCATCCCAGCAATACATTTACTAGTGTATCTGCCGCCGTTTGGCATTTCCACATGCACAGTCATGTGGACCTGTGTGATGACCTCTTTTCTAATCCTCAAAGCTTTAATTTTTAAATTATTTATTGCATTAGCTCCTTCAGGACAATGAGAAATAGCAACAGTGATAGTGACAGTTTTCATTGTTCACAACCTCAGGGGCAAATATTAAAATACTGCACTACTAAGAATGGTGCTTGGTGGTTTTTTATGTTTTTTAGCCCTGTCTCATTCAGCAAGTTCTCACTTCTGTATTGCAGTGTCTTTCTTTTTAAAATCATGAATGAATGCTGAATATTTTAAGTGCCTTTCCTCTTCATTTAAATCATCATAGAACGTTTTGTTATTGTGGTGAATTCCGTGGTTGATTTCAAGCGCTCAACGCACCTTGTCTGCTTGAAACCTCGTCCTCGATCTTTGATGGGTTGTGTGCCCATATTTACTTTGCTAATGTGATTTTAAGCACCTCTATGTGAGACATAATCTACACAGCATAAAGCTCATCCACTTAAATGACATAACTCAATGATTTTAGTATATTTATAAACATCATCACATTTTAATTCTAGAATATTGCGTCATCCCCAAAAGAAAACTTGTAGAACTACAAGAAGGCTGGCTGAGTGTAAATTCTACAACTAGAAGGAAAGAAAAGCACACTGAGAGCCAGAGGAGCTGCGGAAGTAAAGTGCAGAGGTAGGGGGCTCGCACGTGGAAAGGGTCTGGCACCTGAGGATGCAGCTGTCTTTTTTAATCCGGAGGGAGTCACAAGCTCCCGATGGCTCTGAACTCCGGTTCCGGGAAGTCTCTGGGGACCCAGGACTCATGCGGGGAGAAACTGGACTGTCTGGCAGCGGGCGATCTTG
>NW_006292566.1:107041-120846 GCF_000327345.1 Myotis davidii
TAGAGGCCTAACCAATGGACACGGACAACGGGGGAGTGGTGAGGGCATGAGCGGGGGGTTGGGGGGCGTGGAGGGTGATGCGGTGACAGGGACACATATGTAATATCTTAATCAATAAAAAATATATTAAAAAAAAAGAAAACTTGTAAGCATTAGCAGTCACTCATTCACCTCCACTTTCTTCTGCCCAATTACAGGGAGCTGCAGAGGCAACATGGGGCCGGGCAGACTGGCTAGGAGACCGGGGTTTCCTTGTAAGGCAGTAGGTCAGTGATGGCGAACCTATGACACACGGGTCAGAGGTGACACGCGAATTCATTGTAAGCATTAGCAGTCACTCATTCACCTCCACTTTCTTCTGCCCAATTACAGGGAGCTGCAGAGGCAACATGGGGCCGGGCAGACTGGCTAGGAGACCGGGGTTTCCTTGTAAGGCAGTAGGTCAGTGATGGCGAACCTATGACACACGTGTCAGAGGTGACACGCGAACTCATTTTTTTTGGTTGATTTTTCTTTGTTAAATGGCATTTAAATCTATAAAATAAATATCAAAAATATAAGTCTTTGTTTTACTATGGTTGCAAATATCAAAAAATGTCTATATGTGACACGGCACCAGAGTTAGGTTAGGGCTTTTCAAATGCGGACACGCCGAGCTCAGAGGTTCGCCGTTGCTGCAGTAGGTCCTGTTTCTCAGAGAGCGGACTGGCTCAAGCTGAGCTGGAGGGCTGGTGGTGTCAGGTTTCCTTGACAGGTGTCCCAGCAAGGGAGGCTGACTTGGGTTCAGATTCGTGACAAGGGCTGGGCCACGGGGGCCGCCTCCATTTTGTCGTGGGTCCCCTTATGTGAATCAACATTATCAATAGCCCCCCTGAGAGCTAGGACGTGGTACCTCATGGTTTTGACTTGCATTTCCTCAATGACGAATGGTGGCAAATACCTTTTCATGTGCTCATCGGCCATTTGTGGAGCTTCTTTGGAGACATGTCTATTCAACTCTCTCCCCACTTGTAAACTGGGTTATTTCTCTTTTTCCTACTGAGCTGCAAGCATTTCTTCTATATCCCAAATGCACATCCATTGTCAGATACACGATGTGCCAACGTTTTCTCTCCGCCTGTGTTGTCTTTTCACATTTCGCTTTCATAGTGGTGTTGTTTGACTCATAAACATTTTTAATTTTGACAAAGTCCAATTTGTCTATTTTTCTTTTGCTGCTTGTGCTTTTGGAACCAAATCTAAGGATGCTTTGCCAAATCCAAGGTCATAAAGATTTACATTATGGTGTTTGTTTGTTTGTTTTTGTTTTGAATTTTTGTAAGAGTTTAGTTGAGACAAATTGATGACAATTGCCTGGGAGCAAGATCTCACATGCTACCTACACTATACTTTCTTTTTTAAAAAATTGTTTTGTTTTGTTTATTTTATTATTAGTTTTTATTATTTATTTTTTTAAACTTATTTTTTGCTTTAGAGTCGTTTATTATACAGCAGCAGATGGCCAGCGCCTCTCCTTCTTCCACCCTCTATTTCCTCTTCACTCTCACCTTCTCCCTGGGCCCTCATCCTCTCTTGTCTAACTTCTATGTCCTGAAGGTCACGCATTAGACCCACATCCTAGGAGGCCATCCCCAACCCCCTAACTCCTGACCAGGCCCCTCACTTTCCAGGACCCCCAGCACATGGGCTTCCCCATCACAGCATAGCCTGTAACTGTCGGTTTAACTGTTTTTCCACTCAATGGTCGGTCAGGGATGAAGGAATCTCGCCTGTCCACATCATTGCTACATCCCCAGCGGCTAACACAGTGCCAAGGCCACGATAGGCAATAGGCAGACATCACTGAAGTCAGTGGAATTCTTATTTTAAAATACAGTGTTGAAGCCAATAAAAGGAGCCCTTTTAAGAGCAACCAATGCCAGTTTGACCTCGTTTCTTTACTTTCCTAACTGGCTGTGGACACCATGCAGATGAACCAACCAGGCCAGGCCAGAGCAGGCACTGCTCTGTGGCCCCCCCAACGGGGACTCAGGAACCCATTGCCCAGGAACAGATGTCCCATGATGCAACCAGTAAGTCAGCGTTCACATTTCACTAATGGTCTTGGATGAGAAACTCATACCTGCCAACCAAAGGAGGCCCGAAAGCTTGCCAGCCCTCACAATGGCCAAATCCCAAATTGGAACCCAGGTATTATTGGGTTTTGTGATGATGGAATGATGAGGACATTAGACAAATTATATTAAGTGGAAGTAGTGAGTGCACCTGTGCTTCTTGCCAGGGGCGAGCTAGGCATCAGACCACGTTCTCCGGAAATGTTCCCCCGTGTTCGGCTCCGGGGGAAGGCCAGGTCCGTGTAGATGGGGTTGAACTCCTAAGTCACAAGGAAGAATGAGAGGGCTCTCCTTCAGGACACGGAGGGCGGATGAAGCTGGACATCTCTTCTCATTTCCCCTTATTCCAAAGAAACTGACTCATTTTGGTTTTATAAATGGAGAAGTAAATATTATTACAGGGGATAAAACGGCTCTTCCTTTGAGCACATTCTTGAGGCTTCAAAATCGTAGACCTAGTTGATTCTAGTTAAGCGCTTTTGCTAAAGGAACCCTGACCACACTGTTCACAGCGCGCACAGGGCACCTTGCTGCCCTCGCCAGCCCACCCAGCCCCGGGAGAGGCCCTCCCCTCTTGTACTCTGCATGGCAGTGAGGGAGGAAAGGCAGAGTAGAATACACCTGTTGGGGTCCAGCCCCAGTGGGTCCAGGGGTTCCCAAAGGTGTGGACGGAGTCGGCGAAGAAGGAATGACACGGGGACTGCGTTCAGTTGATCAGCAGCCTAGCGAGGTTCTCTAGTCAGGTTCTCCAGCCACGTTCTCTAGCCAGGTTCGGTCTATTTTTTATTTGTTTATTTTAAGAACACACTACACTTTCTTCCAAGAGTGTCATTGCTTGAACTCTCTCAGTTATGCCTTTGATGTATTTGGAGTCAGTTTTGTTTTGAAGTCGGGTCCACCTTCATTCTTTGGCACCAGGGCATCCAGTGCCATTTGTTTAAAAGATTCTTCTTCCCCCTTCGGTGGTTTTGGGGCATGGCTTTGCCCACAGATGCTCAATGTCACTAGTCGTCAGGGAAACGCAAATCAAAACCTCACAGACGCATCCCTCACAACCGTTAGAGTGGCTGTCATGGCAGGATGACAGCCCAGGGCCAGCGAGGACATGGAGAAGGGAGCCCTCCACACTGCTGGGTTATCAGTGCAGCCGCTGTGGGGACAGTGTGGAGGGCCCTGAAGAAACCAGAGGTAGAGCGACCATAAAACCAGCAATCCCACTTCGGGGGTCACTTTGTTGTTGTCGCTGAAAACTGGACGTGTCCATGTGATAACACAGCGACTCAGTCAGACTCTCCCGCCCCAGGGTCGTTGCCATTGCTCATGTGAGTGGTAGGTGTTTGCTTACTTAGTGAGTTTCTAGACAGTTTTTAGAAAGACTGTGTTCTTTGTCTGTCGTCTCTGAGACCTGTGTCTCTGGCGCTTAGTCGTCAGCCGGTGGCTTGATGACACTTTTCTTAAATGCTTAGAACAACGACAAATGGGTCCTCCCTCGGGCTGGCAGGCGGCTCTGTGTGGGGCACTCCCTGGGTCCTTAGCTCTGCCCAGCGCTCATTGCCTCCTGCCCTGGGCCTGCCGTCAGCTGGAGGAGAAGCCCGAGTCTTCTGGGCCTTTCTGAGCGCCTCAGCCCGTGAGCGTGTGGCCTTCAAATTCCCTGGTATTGGTGCTGGTTTCAAAGCCCTTATTTTCCACGTGTCTCACCTTCAGCTTTCCTCCCAGATTTCGGCATGTCGTTGTTTGTGCATCTATGATACTTGCCTTCCCAGGTGTTCAAGGAGGGCTCCTGCACAGCCAGGTGGCAGCAGGGAGGGGTCTGCAATGGGTGAAGCCATGCCAGCCCGGTGTGGGTCAGAGCCGACACATAGCTCCCTTCGGGCCAGGTCTGCTTTGCCCCTCTGGTGCTGGACCCCTCGCTGGGCACAGGGCTGCCACCTTCGTTGTCCTTACTGAGCTGGCAGTAGAGTGGGTGTAGGCGCGTTAGAATGCTCCCCCGCCCCCCTTGGAAGAGAGCGCTCCTGTGGGAGCCCTCGCCCTTTCCTGGTGAAGCATTCACTCGGTGCAGTAGCTTTGAGTCTTTTTTAAAAAATGAAGCACTTTTATTTTATTTCACATATTTTTATTGATTTCAGAGAGGAAGGGAGAGGGAGAGAGGGAGAGAGAGAGAGAGAAACATCAATGAAGAGAGAGAATCATGGATTGGCTGCCTCCTGCACACCCCCTACTGTGGATTGAGCCCACAACCTGGGCATCGAACCGTGCCCTGACTGGGAATCGAACTGTGACCTTCTGGTTCCTAGGTCGATGCTCAACCACTGAGCCACGCCAACCGAACTGAAACGCGTCTTTTTAAACATTAAAAATAAAACAATTAAATCCGTGCCACCTCACCTATCTCTGGGATACTCGTGGCTGTGATCACTTTTTCCTGTGATGTGAGAACAAACCCAGCCAATAGAGGCCCCGCAGGCCGGGGGTCCCCAAAGGATGTGTCCCGAGAGCCTACGCACAGGGGCGTTCCACTGCGGGCAGTGGCTGACTCCGTCTCCGTGTGTGTAGGTGTGTGTCAGCTCCCTGCAGGCCCCACCCCTGGGAGCAGGCAGAGTGCTCTGTGTCCAGGAAGGTTTCTCCCGAGAACGGCAGTGAGGAGAGAACTACAGAAAGACCAGGCTGGCCATTGGAGAATTTGATTCTTTAGAGGGTTCCCCACATCCAGGGAGGAATTTATTAGATCAAGAATTAGACGAGCTGGTGTCCAGGGGACACCAGGGATGGGAAGGGGTCCTCAGTGGGTCAGGGCCCAGGCTCTGGGGTTAGCACCAGCCCTGGGGTTCCCTGGGAATAAGGGCTGAGCAGGGAGAGGCCTGACGAAGGGAGAGCTGGGAGGTCTGTGCCCCGTGCAGTACATGAGGGCTGGTTCTCTGGGACTCAGCCTCCGAAGAGCCTGCAGATGGCAAAGTCTAGTCAGCAAGGATGAGGAAGTTCCTGGACTGAGACTGTGGTCCTGACCGCGGATGTGTCTCCACTCACGGCTAGAAACCACCTAGCAGCATGTCAGAGCCTCAGATCTTGCACTGGCAGCAAACAGGGACGCAGCAGCTGGACTGGCAGCAGCAGGGTTTGCAGCAGGTGGACTGGCAGCAAACAGGGACGCAGCAGCTGGACTGGCAGCAGCAGGGTTTGCAGCAGGTGGACTGGCAGCAGCAGGGTTTGCAGCAGGTGGACTGGCAGCAGCAGGGTTTGCAGCAGGTGGACTGGCAGCAGCAGGGTTTGCAGCAGCAGACAGGCACACAGCAGCTGGAGCCACAGCCCCCACAGCTGGAGCCACAGCCCCCGGAACAGCCACAGCAGCTCATGGTTCTGGTGGTTGAGGGTGGAGCAGGTCAGAGGAGCAGGTGGAGAGGGAGGTGGTCAGGTGTGGAGCCTCCTGGGCCGGGGGCCTTTATATACCTGCCGGGGTCAGGGGTCAGGTGAGATCCTGGGCACATGGCCGTTTCCTGGTTCCTGCTTATGTCACTTCTGTGCTGTGTTTTTCCCGGTGCCCTGGCCTCTGGCTGGCTCAGGCTGCATCCACGTTCTCAGGTTTCTAGTTTGATGTCTTCCTCTGTGTGTCTCACGATTCGAGACTCAGCTCCCACTTGCTTAATGCTTCTCGGCGCCGACAGGAGCTGCTCCCCTGCCTTTTCTGCTCATCGTGTGTGACCTGCAATGGGTGGCTCAGGCCTGAAGGACAGGAATCCCAGGAGCCTCCGGGACTTGTGCAGGGAAGGGAGGGGCACGGAGGAAGCGAGCCTCATTTGGTCTCAATGCCCAGGGTCCATTCCTTTGGTTTATTTAGAAAACTGTTAGCTCTCAATTAATTTTCATACTAGTTTTATTATTTACTATTTTAAAATTAATTTAATTTTTAAGAAATATATACTTTTATTGATTTCAGAGAAGAAAGGAGAGGGAGAGAGAGATAGAAACATCAATGATGAGAGAGAATCTTGGATCGGCTGCCACCTGCACGCCTCCCACTGGGGATGGAGCCTGCAGCACAGGCATGTGCCCTGACTGAGAATCGAACCCTGACCTCCTGGCTCATAGGTCGGTGCTCAACCCCTGAGCCACGCCAGCTGGGCTTAAAAATTAATTTAAGTTTTTAATTACAATGCAGCACATAAAGTGTTTGTTTTTTTATGAGTTTGGCTTTTTAATTTTTTATTTATGTTTTAAAAATTTGTTTAACTTATTGGGGTGACATTGGTTAATAAGATCATGCAGGTTCCCATTGTACAATTGTATGTGCACCATCTCTACATTGTGTGTTCACACCCATAGCCTAATCTCCTTCTATCACCATTTACCCCCTTCACCCTCTGCAGCCGCCACCACCCCCTTTCCCTCTGGTGGTCACCGTCCTGGTGTCCCTGAGTTTTGTTTGTTTGTTTGTTTGTTTGCTTTTGCTTCATGGCTTCACCTTTTCTCACCCACCCCCACCCCCTCCCCTCTGACCGCTGTCAGTCTGTTCTCTGTATCTATGAGTCTGTTTCCAGTTTGCTTGTTAGTTTATTTCGTTCATTAGATTCCACAGATAAGTGCAATCCTATGGTACTCGTCTTTCTCTGACTGGCTTATTTTACTCAGCACAATGTTCTCCCGGTCCCTCCATCCTGTCTCAAAGGTAAGATTTCCATCTTTTATTGTTGCTGAGCAGTATTCCACTGTGTAGATAAACCACAGCTTTTCTATCCACTCATCTGCGATGGGCACTTGGACGGCTTCCAAACCTCTGCTCAGGGTAGATAACACTGCAGTGAACACGGAGGTGCCCATGCTCTTCTGAATTAGTGTTTGGGTGTCTTTGGATTATCCCCAGAAGTGAATTCCTGGTCCTAAGGCAGCACCATCTTTAGTTTTGAGGGAACTCCACACTGTTCTCCCAGTGGCTGCCCTTTCTGCATCCCCACCAGCTGTGCACGAGGGTTCCCTTTCCTCCACATCCTCGCCAGCACCTGTAGTTTGTTGATTATTGGTGGTGGCCATTCTGACTGGTGTGAGGTGGTATCTCATTGTGGTTTTAATTACATCTCTCTGATGATTGGTGATGTTTAGCATCTTTTCATGTCAGTTGGCCATCTGTGCCCCTTTAGAGACTTGTGTATTCAGGTCCTCTGCCCATTTTTAAATTGGATTGTTTTTGTGTGTGTTTGTTTTTTTCTTTTTGTTTGTTTTTGGTGTGGAATTGTTTGAGTTCTTTATATATTTTGGAAATCAATTCCTTATCAGATGTATCACAGGTGAATGTGTTCTCTCATCCAGTAAGTTCCTTTTCATTTTGTGGATGGTTTCCTTTGCTGTGCAAAAACATAGTAATTTGATGGTTTTCAAGTTGTCGAAAATTCTCATTAGTAGGGGTGGTGCTCTGGCCTGGCCCTGCCTCTCTCCCATGCTCTCTCCACCATGCTGAGCATGTTGGAGGTCCTGCAGCCTTGCATCCTGGATGCTCACCCCCTCTTGCCACCATGGGTCCCCTCTGGGGAGTCTTACTGGCACCTCGGACTGCCTGCCCCCACCGAGATGCTCCCCAGATGCGCCCACACTTCCCCTAAAAGGCTACCTCATCCTCTGAGAGCTGCCAGGGGCTCAAACCTCGGAGCAGCCCCAGGTCCTGTCTTTCTCATGGGACAACTCTCCAGTGTCTTTCTGGTTGTGACTCTTTGGTTTCCCTCTTCCCTGTTTGAGGACTCCCTACCTAAGTTGGCCTTAAGTCCAATTCAGTAGCCATAAGTCCTGCCACCTGAATTCCCTTTGCCAGGTCACCAAGGGGAGTCACAGGTTGTGGGGATCAGGACAGGTTGTTTGGGGAGCATCATTCCGCCCCCTCACTGGGCTAACCACAGTGGGGTTTGATATGGAGACGAGGTGGGTTCAGAGTCACTGAAAGAACTGAGAAGCCGACCTCCAGGAATGACTCCTCGGGCCCTGTGCCTCGGCAGGCCTGGTGGCCATGGCCGGAACATGGAATGTGGCTCATGCCACCCATGAAGGTCCCGGACGCCTCCAGTGCTTCTGCCTCTTTTGTTTTCCTAATATCATGAGAAAGCAGAATGACTGAACCTAACTGTATCTGGACCCATAGCTGCAAGGGTGTCAGGGAAGTGCTTTCCTGCCTCTGTGACAGGAGAGGGAAGGAGGGTAGGAAGGTGCTGGTCCCAGCACACTAACCCTACTGCCCCAAAGGGAGAGGCCCACTGCTAGACAGTACCAGACAAAGGACACAAGCCCTCCCCCCAGACACTGCCCAGGGCTCCCTACCTCCTTCGCCATGTCTCAGACCATTCCCTTGCCAAACATCAGTGGAGGACGCGCGTGGCTGGAGGCAGTGGGGGCACTGGAGGCAGTGCCAGCTGGCTGGCCTGGACCCAGTGGGTTCCTTACCCATGAGCCTGGGAGGCAGACTGCCGTGCAGTCACACCGCCATGAACGTGTTTGCAGGGACAGGCATGGTTTTGTGGGCAGGACATTGTATTACAGTTTAACAGACAAATATGGAAACTGTTGGAGATAAAGGGTTCCCAGGGACTGATTTTGTGGGAGAAGGAAGTGGCTGGGGTGGGAGGGGGCGGAGATATTCTCACTGAGGAGCCAGTGGTCCTGTCCCTGCCAGTCACGGGCAGCTCCTTGGTACAGGGCTGGTGCCTGCAAGTGGTAGATTATAGTGATTAGAAGAGTCAAGAACACCAGCAGTGGCTACTTGATTTATTTTACTATTTATTTATTGATTTCTGAGAAAGGAAGGAGAGAGAGAGAGAGAGAGAGAAACATCCATTTGTTGTTCCACTTATTGATGCCTCCATTTGCTGGTTCTTGTATGTGCCAGGACCGGGGATTGAACCCGCAACCTGGGCTTATTGGGAAGATGCTCTAACCATTGAGCAACTCAGCCAGGGCCTGGCCACTTGGTTTTAGAGGAGCTGGTGAGCATTGGAATATGCTCTTCCTCTGAGCCAGGATATTGCAGAGGACACGGCCACTCTCATGAACAATGAGAATGAGAATGGGGTTGGCCGGAGCTGGATGTGTGCAGAGGAGGTGATTGGACCAGAAGCTTCACTAGATGGAGCAGGAAGTTAGTGCAATACATCAGATCTTGCACTGGCAGCAAACGGGGGCACAGCAGCTAGACTGGCAGCAGCAGGGTTTGCAGCAGCGGGACTGGCAGCAGCAGGGGTTGCAGCAGCGGGACTGGCAGCAGCAGGGGTTGCAGCAGCTGGCCTGGCAGCAAACGGGGGCACAGCAGGTGGACTGGCAGCAGCACGCAGCTGGAGCAGGAACAGGCTGGCACACAGCAGCACACGGGTTTACAGCAGCACACGGGCACACAGCAGGAGCCACAGCCCCCGGAACAGCCACAGCAGCTCATGGTTCTGGTGGTTGAGGATGGAGCAGGTCAGAGGAGCAGGTGGAGAGGAGGTGGTCAGGTGTGGAGGCTCCTGGGCCGGGGGCCTTTATATACCTGCCGGGGTCAGGGCTTGCATCAGGGGTGATGCTGGGCACATGGTCACTTCCTTATGTCTGGGCAGTTTCTCCAGGGTCATGTGTGTGTTTGTTGTCCTTTTCCTCGTGAGTTCCTGTCTCTCTCTCCCTCTCCCTTCTTCTCTGAAATCAATAAAAATATATATATATTTTGAAAAACTGAGGTGTGGGTTCTGTCTTCCTCACGATTCTACACACAGTTCAGCTGCGCTTCCTGCGAGGTCATAACTTTCCTCCCATTTCCAACACCACGCCTGACCCGGCACCGGGAACGTCTGACTGCACTTCTGTAGCATTCATTTGGGGCAATTCAGGCTTTTCTGGTCGTGCACCTCAAAATCCCTCCACCCGATTTCAAACCACTTCCACCCTTTCAGATTCTTGCTATCACTGCAAACCGCTTCCCAATGTCAAAATTGTACAATTTTGTTGTCCCTGCTTAACAAATTACGACAGATGCGGTGATAAAACAACAGAAACAGATCCCCCCAGATCTGGAGCCGGAAGTGCCCCCGAGCCTTCCTGGCTGAGCACAGGCCACAGAGAGTCCCCCGGCTGCCGGCCCTGGAGAGCTGGGAGGGAGGAACCACCTGGCCCGTCACCTCTGGAGGCTGTGGCACGCGGCTGCCAGGCTCATATCCAACATCTTGAACCCCTCTCTGTCCACCTCCCCCTCTGTGTGTGGTCCCATTCTAGCTGCCTCCCTCGCAGCAGGAAGCCGGTGGCTGCACGTACGGCCCAACCACTCAACAATCTCTCTGCCTCCAGTTCTTCACTTTCATCAAGGGCACGTGTTCCCACCAGATGGAAAGGAACCTGGCAAAACGTGGTCATGACAGAAAGCAGGTGATCACCTGCCAGGGACTGAGGGAGGGAGGACTTAGGTCAGCACGCATGAGGAAGAGGCCATATTTAGAAAACTAAGAAAACTGTCATGGGCAAGAAGATAGGAACTCACGGGGAAAGGACAACAAACACACACATGACCCTGGGGAAACGGTCCAGACACACGGAAGTGACCATGTGCCCAGCATCCCCCCTGACCCCTGACCCCGGCAGGTATATAAAGGCCCCCGGCCCAGGAGCCTCCACACCTGACCACCTCCCTCTCCACCTGCTCTTCTGACCTGCTCCACCCTCAACCACCAGAACCATGAGCTGCTGTGGCTGTTCCGGGGGCTGTGGCTCCAGCTGCTGTGTGCCTGTCTCCTGCTGCAAACTCTGCTGCTGCCAGTCCACCTGCTGCAAACCCTGCTGCTGCCAGTCCAGCTGCTGCAAACCCTGCTGCTGCCAGTCCACCTGCTGCAAACCCTGCTGCTGCCAGTCCAGCTGCTGCAAACCCTGCTGCTGCCAGTCCACCTGCTGCAAACCCTGCTGCTGCCAGTCCAGCTGCTGCAAACCCTGCTGCTGCCAGTCCACCTGCTGCAAACCCTGCTGCTGCCAGTCCAGCTGCTGCAAACCCTGCTGCTGCCAGTCCACCTGCTGCAAACCCTGCTGCTGCCAGTCCAGCTGCTGCAAACCCTGCTGCTGCCAGTCCACCTGCTGCAAACCCTGCTGCTGCCAGTCCAGCTGCTGCAAACCCTGCTGCTGCCAGTCCACCTGCTGCAAACCCTGCTGCTGCCAGTCCACCTGCTGCAAACCCTGCTGCTGCCAGTCCACCTGCTGCAAACCCTGCTGCTGCCAGTCCACCTGCTGCAAACCCTGCTGCTGCCAGTCCACCTGCTGCAAACCCTGCTGCTGCCAGTCCACCTGCTGCAAACCCTGCTGCTGCCAGTCCACCTGCTGCAAACCCTGCTGCTGCCAGTCCACCTGCTGCAAACCCTGCTGCTGCCAGTCCACCTGCTGCAAACCCTGCTGCTGCCAGTCCACCTGCTGCAAACCCTGCTGCTGCCAGTCCAGCTGCTGTGCCCCCGTTTGCTGCCAGTGCAAGATCTGAGGCTCTGAACCCAGACCTTCGGTCTCAGTGTTTGGGGATCCCCTGAATCAGGTCCTCCCTGCAGCACCACAACCTCCTCCTTCCTGTCATTCATGCTCGGCTCCCCGACTGTGCTCAGCGCTCCCAGCCATCTCTGTCCTCCTCCCACACGAGCAGTGTGTCCTGGTCACTGGAGGTGCCTGGAGGCAGGTGCCAGCTGAGAGCCGAGACTGGCCCTCTGGCTGGTGTGTGGGTCGTTCTGTGCCCCTCACGGGCGGCTGAGATGCATGGACGACCCTGCACAGCCAGGGCATGTGTCTGAGTGATGGCCCAGGGCTGCTGCCACCTGGCTCCTCAGCCACCAGGGCCCTGGCTCGTCCTGGCCACGCCCTCCTTCTCCTCGACCAGCCTCCCCTATGAAGCTTTCCTTCCCCCTTTGCTTCCACTTTTTCTGTAAAAAAATAACTGAATTTCCCTTTAATAAAACTTCTGTGTCCCTGTAGCCAACTGTATACTTGGTGCGATTCTTTCCTGGGGGTGACACATCACTAACCGCTTCGTAGATGTGACTCTGGTCCATCCCCTCTGCCCGGGATCCATGCAGCGCGCCTGGTGCGTCCCCAGGATCCACCCATTGGCTTCTGTCTTCCCACTGGCTGCCAGACCCATCGTCCTGTCCCCTTCCAGGGCGAGAGTCCTCAGCCGGAGGCGTGGGCATTGGGTGCCGGCCGGGGAGGCACCATGGGGCTGGCCGACGGGCACGGGCACCACAACGTCCAGCTGTGCACCCACGTCCTCCTGCCGGGGGTGTCTCCTCTCAGCAAGGCTCTGAGAGGAATAAAGTTCTGACACCTGTGCTCACAGTCCAGCTCTGAGAGGATGATATCACGTGAAGCAAGAAGGTCACAAAAGACACGTAGAACTCCATTTATTTTATGTTTTAACATATTTTTATTTATTTCAGAGAGAGGAAGGAAGAGGGAGAGAGAGAGACAAAAACATCAATGATGAGAGAGAATCATTGATCGGCCGCCTCCTGCAGGCCCCTCCCTGGGGATCAAGCCTCAGTCTGTGGTTAATGGGAGAGAAGCTGCTGTTTTGGGGTTTGTCCAGCTTTTTCTTGCCGCGTGGATGAGAGTGTCACTTCCAAGCTCCTGGCGTGCTGGGCACAAAAGGGTTAGCTTTTAAAAATATATATTTATATTGACTTCAGCGAGGAAGGGAGAGGGAGAGGGAGATGGAAACACCAATGATGAGATAGAATTATTAATTGGCTGCCTCCTGAACGCCCCCTATTGGGGACCAAGCCCACAACCTGGGCATGTGCCTGACCAGGAATTGAACTGTGACCCCCTGGTTCACAAATGGGTGCTCAGTGACTGAGCCACGCCGGCCAGGAAAAAAATCTCTAATACTAAAAAGTATCTAAACATATACAATTAATCCCAAAACAAAATCATGACATGAATTTAAAATTGAGATAGAATCCATGTGCCATAAACATACCCTTTAAAGTGACAACCCACGGGTGTTGGTATTTTCACAAGCTGTGCAGCCATTGCTGTCGTCTGATTCCAGGGTATTTGCTCCGGCTCCGGCCCAAAGAGACTGAGCACACCTAGCAGGCTGCTTCATCCCCCCTCTCCGCCCCTAGGAAATACTCACTGCTCTTTGGCTCTGTTCACGCCATTGGATACTCCTTAAAATGGACTAATAGCCCGGCTGGCACGGCTCAGTGGTTGGGTGTCCACCTAGGAACCAGGAGATTATGGTTTGATTCCTGGTCAGGGCACAGGCCTGAGTTGCAGGCTTGATCCCCAGGGAGGGGCCTGCAGGAGGCGGCCGATCAATGATTCTCTCTCATCATTGATGTTTTTGCCTCTCTCTCTCCCTCTTCCTTCCTCTCTCTGAAATAAATAAAAACATACATTTTTAAAAACTTTGAATTGGTGTGTCCAACGTTGAAACGTTCAGAGATTTTCTATACAAATGTGGATTTGCTGCTCATTATTCCCACCCAAAATAATTCCGTGTCCTGGGTAGCAGCTTCCTTTATCTAGAGAGTGGCTCTATTCATTTATATTATCTGCATGATCCTGTAGGCATGGGGGTTGGCAAGACTGGGTATACTTTTCATTCTCCCGGGCTCTGCTCTTGTGTATGTGTATTCCTATGTTGGATATTTAGGAAATGCCTGCATTTTATTTACATTCACAGTCCTTTTGTGGACATCTCATTACCCCAAAATGCATAATCTTTAA
>NW_006292566.1:121512-126875 GCF_000327345.1 Myotis davidii
GCCCCGCCCCTGCTCTGTACATGCTGCGTGAGCTCAGGGAGTTATCTTAAACTCTGAGCCTGCACATGGGAAATGGGCCGAGGAGACCCCCCTCCCAGGCTGCGGCCACGGCTCCACGGGACACTGCAGGAGGTGCCTGGCTGAGGCTGGGCAGTCAGTAGGTGCGGGTCTCAGTGACATTTCCTGGCCCCCTTGCAGCCCCCACAGGAGCCACAGCCCCCTTTACCGCAGCTGGAGCAGGAACAGGCTGGCACACAGCAGCACACGGGCTTACAGCAGCACACGGGCACACAGCAACTGGAGCCACAGCCCCCGGAACAGCCACAGCAGCTCATGGTTCTGGTGGTTGAGGGTGGAGCAGGTCAGAGGAGCAGGTGGAGAGGGAGGTGGTCAGGTATGGAGGCTCCTGGGCCGGGGGTCTTTATATACCTGCCGGGGTCAGGGGTCAGGTGCGATTCTGGGCACATGGTCACTTCCTTGTATCTGGGCTATTTCCTCAGGGTCATGTTTGTGTTTGTCTCCCTTTTCCTGGTGAGTTCCCGTTTCCTGGGTCCACTGACAGTTTTCTTATGTTTCTAAATTTGGCCTCTTCCTCTGGGTGCTCTTCTCTGTAAAGACAGACTGAACTCCTTCGTTGGGCCCCTGGGCCCGTGCTGGGTTCTTCTGTCTTTGCTCATTGGTTCGAATCCTCATCACCTACAAGAGTTTCGTTCCTGACTTGAAAATCCATTGGTAATTATTTCTGTAAATAAATGAATCAGGCATGAAGATAAGATGGTTTGTAGTTCCACCATCTAAAAGCTACCAGTACCATCTTCTTAAATTTGTGAAACAACACTTTGAGGCCCTTTGCTCCCAGCCCCTCCCTCCGGTCCGCGTCTTCCTGAAACAGGTCCACGCCGCTCTCTCAGACCTGGGCTCACACTGCCTCCGGGGCACTCGCTGGTTCTCCGTCTCTCTCTGTAAAAACCCTGCAAGTCACAGGCAGAATGAAAGTTATTTCCTTCAAAGCCATGAAAATAGTTTGAATGGATCGGACACAATTTGATGAGCCATCATCTCTCATGAACTTTTATTCTCTGGGAAATAAATGTTACCTTTTTTTGAGATAAAAATTTACACCCAGGGAAATGCACATATTTGAAATACACAGACCCACAAGTTTTGCTACATGTGAACTGGTGTGGCCACCACCCCATTTTTCCTCTGAGTTTTTGTCTTTTTGTTATTGATTTGCTGGAGTTCCTCATATTTTCTGACTCTATAAAGTGTTTTGCTCTCTATGTAATTATATATTATATATATTACATGCTATTATGTTAGTACTAGAGGCCCGGTGCATGAAATTCATGAACGGGTAGGTCCCTAGGCCTGGCTAGTGATCAGGGCCGATCAGGCTCCCGGCCTCCCTGCCTTTCCGCCTTCTCCTTCCCATGCTCCCTCAGCTGCCGCTGGTCGCTCACAATGTTCCGCGCCGCCCCCTGGTGGTCAGCACACACATTATGAGTGGTCAAACCCTCGTTCTTCCGGTCGAATTCCCAAGGGGAACTTTGCATATTAGCCTTTTATATATATAGATATTATATGTAATTACATAAATTAAATAAATGTTACATACAATTTTCTCCTAGTATTTGGTTTGTCTCATTGTTATTTAATAGCATTTAAAAAAAATCCTCACCTGAGCATATGTTCATTGATTTTAGAGAGGGTAAGGGCGGGGGGGAGAGAGAAACAGAAACATTGGTGGTTTGCCTCCCATATGTGTCCCGACTGGGGATCAAACTCAAACCTTTTGGTGCAGGGGACCATGCCCCAACCAGCTGAGCCACTGGCCAGGGTTTCATGGTGTCTGTAAGTAGGAAAGAACGCTTCATGTTTGGCACTGGGACGTCCAGCCTCACAGTTTTAACTCTGACTGACAGGGGTGCTTCCTCCAGGAGCCTCAGCGATTGGGGTTTGCATTGGTTTGGATGCTGTGGTGGGTCTCCAGCTCCTGTGGGGGTGGGGGTGGCGGCCGTCTGTCTCTGAGCATGTTTTCCTGCGGGTGTGGGGTGGGCCTCACTTTCCCAACATTCATCTTGCTGAGCAGCAGCGAGCCAGAGCCGGGCCTGCGCAGAGGGGCCCAAGGTGGGACGGGGTACACGGCGTCCCCGGCAGGTGCGCTGTCCGAGGGGGAGGTGGTTGGGCCCTCAGCTGCCTTTGAATATTTCCAGGGTGTGGTGGCCCTTTTCACCGGGGACTCGGCGCCTGTGCTGGGTGTCGGCCCTGCCCTGGCAGAACCCAGCACACCTGGGCCGGGTGGCCAGAGGGACTGGGAGGAGCGGTTCTCCATGCCCGGGTTCTGAGGAAGGTTCGGAGCGGCCGGGAGCCACCCCTGAAACATGGGCGATTGAGGGGCAGGCCAGGACAGCACGGGTGCTGGGCTTCCTTTGGGTCCCCGCCCCCAGGGCTTCCACCTTTGAAACATATTGGGGATCAGGTGCCGCCAACAGCGCCTTCCACTCCTGCTGCTCTCTCATGCCCTTATAAACACCAGCTCCTTGTAGTCACTGCAGCGTCCTCCGAGGCATGCCCTGCTATTTGGGGGTGACTGTCGGTCCCCCGCCTGCGCTGTGGCCCGTCTCTGTGAAACGTCTCGCTGAGTGTGGGTACTTTCTGTGCTTTAGTTGTTGTCATTTTTAAAATAAATTTTTATTGATTTCAAAGAGGAAGGAAAAGGGAGATGGAAACATCAATGATGAGAATCAATGATCAGCTGCCTCTTGCACGCCCCCTACTGGGGAATTAACCCAGTTCATAGCTCAACCACTTAGCCAAACCAGCTGGGCAGAGTGGGTACGTTTTAAATAGAGTTTTCATCGTCTTCTGCTGATCAAAGAGCTTCTAGATAGTCACCAGTTAGGCTGAGAGTCCGGTAGCCCCTGTTTCATATGCATGGACGGTATGAGTTTCCTCTCAGCACAGATTGGGTTGCATTTGGTAAATGTGACATGTAATGATTCATTGTTATCGAATAGATCCATTATCTCATTAGGGCTACACAATAGTGAGATTCCAGTCCTATGATTTATCCTTTATTTATAAGCTTGAGTACTTCGACTCATTCCTTGGTTATTACAAGATAGAGTTTCTATGTAAAAAATAGGATAAATGCACGAGTCTTTCCTGTATTTACATATGTTCAACATGATGAATTGATTCCCACGATCCTCCAAAGGCAACTGATGAGGTCTGTATTTTGTGTATTCGCTCACCCCCCCCCCCCGCCAGCTTTGCTAAGGTATGACTCATGAAGAATATTTGTATCTACTTAGGCTGTATAGTGTGATGTTTTGATATATATACACAGTGAGAAATGATCACAGCAATAAAGTCGATCAGTATATCTATCACTTCACACAGTTACCCTTCTTTGTGAGTAACGAGGTTTATTCTCTTAGCAAAACTGACATATTCAGTACAATATTGTTAGCTGTAGTCACCAGTTAACAATAGATCCTAGAACTTATTCTTCTTATAACTGAAACTTTCTACTCATTCTTCCCTCCCTCCAACCCCTGGCAGCCGCCATTCTGTTCTTTGTTACTATGGCTTATTTTATGTAATGTCTCCCGGGCCCACCTATGCTGTTGCAAATGGCAGGATTTTCTTCATTTCATTTTATTTTATTTTTTAAATGTATTTGTATTGATTTCAGGGAAGAAGGGAGAGGGAGACAGAGATAGAAACATAAGTGATGAGAGAGAATCATGGATTGAGCCTGCAACTTGGACATGTGCCCTGACCAGGAATTGAACCGTGACCTCCTGGTTCATAGGTCAATGCTCAACCACTGAGCCACACTGGCCGGGCACTTTTGAAGGCTACCTAATATTCCGTTGTGTAGATACCATGTTTTCTTTATCTGTTGACACACATTTAGACTGTTTCCACATCTCGGCTCTTGTGAATAATGCTGCAATGAACCCTGAAGTGCAGGCATCTCTTCCAGATATTAATTTTATTTCCTTTGGCCTTATACCCAGAAGTAGATTGCTGGGTTACATGGTAGCTCTATTTTTATTTTCTTGAGGAACCGCCATACTGTTTCCCAAAGTGGCTGCACCCGTTTACAACCCCCGGCATGCACAGGGCTCCCTTTTCTCCACGTCCTCACCAGCACTGTTGGTGGATGTGTGAAGGGAGCCGTCGCGACAGCTGTCAAGTGGCACCTCGCTGCGGTGGGATCTCCATCTCCCTGACGATTAGTGACACTGAGTATCTTTTCATGGACCAATTGGCTGTTCATGTGTCACCTTTGGGAAAATGTCTGTCAGGACCTCTGCCCATTTTTAAACCGAGTTAATGGGTTTGTTTTTCGCTGTTGGGCTGTGTGAGCTCCGTGTATGTTTTGGACATTCGCTCCTCATGGCTGTGTGGTTGGCAGGAATTGTCTCTGATTCCCCAGGTGCCTTTCACTCGGGTGCTTCCTTGCTGAGCGGAAGGACACTTGGTGGTTTGAGGTGGCCCCGCTCACTTGTGTGCTGTCGGTGCCTTTGCTGGTGCCAGGGCCACACCGTTTTGGCCAGGACCAAAGTCAGGGGCTTTCCCTCCATCTTCCAGGAATGTCTGTGGGCAGCCGTGCGTTTGAGGAACTGTGTCCAGGGGCGTCCCTCTGAGTTTGGGCCCCTGGTCCCTCTGCCATGACTGGTGGTCTCTGCATCCTCCTGTCTGTCCAGATAACAGGACTCGCTGGGTTCATCCGCCCGTTTCCAGTCCTGCTTCCCAGAGAACCAGTTTCCAGTAGACACAGAAACGGTGCTCAACAGGAAGTCTCGGTGCCAGGAGTGCTCTCAGCCACCGGCTGGTCATTTCTCTAGATCTTTAGAGAATGTGCACCACAATTTCACGTTGATGCTTTTCAGAAAATATTTTTATTGGTTTCAGAGAGGAAGGGAGAGGGAGAGAGAGAGAAACATCCACGATGAGAGTCACTGCTCGCTGCCTCCTGCTTGCCCGCCTCCTGCTCGCCCCACACTGGGGATGGAGCCCATGCCCTGACCGGGAATCGAACTGTGACCTCCTGGTTCATAGGTTGATACTCAACCACTGAGCCACACCAGCCGGGCTCATTTTGATGCTATTGAATCAAATGCAGAACCCCAGGATCTTCGCTGACCTCAGGGACTCCCGACCGGAAGCCCCGGATCCTGGCACCAGCATCGTCCACATGCTTCTCCACATGCTACCCCCTCCCCCTGGCGTCTTCGAACACCAGACTCTGTCACCAAAAACAGCTCCGATGTCTCCTGTTATTTGTGCTCACGGCACATCCCACAAGGAAATGTTTTCAAATGACATGAAGTGATCCATCTCTATTC
>NW_006292566.1:126891-135251 GCF_000327345.1 Myotis davidii
AACGCGCGAATGGATGTTGTCAGGGTCTCAGGTACCAAGGAGCCCGCAGGGTCTGTTCCCTGATCCTGAGTCCGGTTTCTTGTTCTCGGTGGTTCCCCACGTGTCACCCAGGCTGGGTCAGGCAGGAGGAGGGCAGTGGGGAGATGTCAGGCCCGACCCTCTTCCCTGGGCCAGTGAGCAGGTGAGTGTCTGTCCCAGAGGCTGGGTGTGAGCAGTCCTCAGACGTGGACAGTGGTGCATCTGTCTCCATTCCCAGCCCTGGCCACACAGATGAAGGCAGGGACTGCCCCCATGGCAGCGGCAGGAAAAGATTGCCACCCACCTGAGAAGGTAGATGGCAGAGGCCTGGACCAGGGGAGGACACGATCTGAACCCCAGGAGTTTTCAACAGTTTCAGTTGGCCTGGCCCAGGGACAGTCTGTCTCCACCAGATCCATGGCTGATAGGACGGGGGATGACGGGGGTTCCAAGAGAGGGGAGAGGGGCCCAGAAGCGGAGGTGACCCCAGGAATGTGGCCTTGTCCTGGAGGTGAGGCCTCAGCACCTCCCGCCAACGTCTCTGTCAACCCCCCAAGTCTGAGTTATCACCGGAAAGGAACTGCGCCCAGACCGGCGGTGAGGAGGCCGAGACAGAGAGTTCCAGAAGCACAGCTTCAGCTCATCAATGATTTCTTTTTCTTTTTTTTTTTTTTAATATATTTTATTGATTGTTTACAGAGAGGAGGGACAGAGAGTTAGAAACATGGATGAGAGAGAAACATCGATCAGCTGCCTCCTGCACACCTCCCACTGGGGATGTGCCCGCAACCAAGGTACATGCCCTTGACTGGAATCAAACCCGGGACCCTTCAGTCTGCAGGCCGACGCTCTATCCACTGAGCCAAACTGGTTAGGGCATCAGTGATTTCTTTATTGAGTGGAAACAACAATTGAAGATCAAGCAGAGCATGTGACATGCGAAGCAGCTCCGAGAATGTCTCTTCAACCCACAGGTTCCCAGCGAAGATCCCCACAGCGGCACAGGCTCCGCGTCACCACACAGGGCTCAGGGGACCAGGAGCTGGGCTCGCGTGTGACTCAGGAGATGTGTCAGGATACATGGGCATTAGGGTAGCTTCTACTTAGGAACAAGCAGCCACATCCGGGTTCATTCTACAGTCGGGGGGCGGGGGGGGTGCCTGAGTGAGATTTTGGAGTTAGCAATGGAAGAGAGGTCATGGCTGGGAAAGCTGGATTAGCAGGGGTCACCTGAGGTGGGAGGTCAGAGCCTCAGATCTTGCACTGGCAGCAGATAGGGGCACAGCAGCTGGACTGGCAGCAGCAGGGGTTGCAGCAGCTGGACTGGCAGCAGCAGGGTTTGCAGCAGGTGGACTGGCAGCAGCAGGGGTTGCAGCAGCTGGACTGGCAGCAGCAGGGTTTGCAACAGCAGACGGGCACACAGCAGCTGGAGCCACAGCCCCCCGCGCAGCCCCCACTGGGGTCTCAGTGACATTTCCTGGCCCCCTTGCAGCCCCCACAGGAGCCACAGCCCCCTTTACCGCAGCTGGAGCAGGAACAGGCTGGCACACAGCAGCACACGGGCACACAGCAGCTGGAGCCACAGCCCCCACAGCTGGAGCCACAGCCCCCGGAACAGCCACAGCAGCTCATGGTTCTGGTGGTTGAGGGTGGAGCAGGTCAGAGGAGCAGGTGGAGAGGGAGGTGGTCAGGTGTGGAGGCTCCTGGGCCGGGGGCCTTTATATACCTGCCAGGGCAGGGGTCAGGGGTCAGGTGAGATGCTGGGCACATGGTCACTTCCTGTTTGGGTTCCTGTTTGTGCCATCTCCCTGGGAACCTTCTGTGTTTTCTAATAACCACCTGGGTGCCTGTGCTCTGCCATGCTCTCCTCGGTCAGCACTAACCCGTGTCCGACACATGGTCCACTGGTCATGGAGCAGCACCGAGATTCCCTCACACTCGGCCTTGGGAGTCGCCTGGAACCGGGGGCTCTGCTCGCTCCTGTTTGACGTCATCTTTGCTGCCCCTTCTCTTGCTCTGGGAGAGCCTGGGCCCCTTCTCCATCATCCGCAGGGAGTTCCTGGCAGGACCACCTCTCACGGGGCTGCTCAGGGCTTCTGCCTCCTGGTCCGCAGGTGCCTCACCTGGGACGGCTTCCCTGAAGTCTCAAGGGTTGGCTGAGAGGTGGGTGTCAGGGGTCACCCCTAGGACTGTGCTGTGCACCACACACAGGTGTCTCCTGTCCTCACAAAGGCCTGGCTCAGGGCCCTGCAGGCCTGTCTGCCTGGCCCATCAACCAGGTGGCAGAGCTGACAGATGAAATTCAGGATGCCCAGCGAAACCTGGGTTTCAGAGAGACAACAGATGTTGTTTAAGTATAAATAGGTCCCAAATATTACCTGGTGTCAATACACCCACGGTCAGGAGACAGACACGTGCTGTTCTTCCTGCGGCCACATGGTGTCGCCCATGAGTCCTCCCAGGCACTGGCCTCAGGTGGGGAGGCTGGGTGACAGGTGAGCCCTTGGTCCCTTCCCCTCCCTGTTTCTCTCAGCCTCTGCCCACCACCCCTGAGCCATGCGAATTAGCTGGAATCACCTCTCCGAACGAGAGGAGGCTCGATCCCTCCAACACACGTTCTCACACCAGTGACCAGGGCTGGCCAGGCCGGGGAAACCAGCAGCAGCACAAAACAAACACGGCCATTGAGGAAACGGAAAATGGCTTTAAAAGCATCATCACCGCAGCTCCGGTGTAAACACCGGTGCAAAACACCGGTTTGGAGACCAGGAACTCATTTCCTCAACCTGTAAACAACTCTGTACAGCCGGAGAGCCCTCGGGAAAAATATCACTTAAAAAAACACCTTCACTAAGAAGGCACGGAAGAAAGAGATGGGCATTCCAGCTGTGAAAGTCACGCAGATCCCAATCCACACAGTGACACTGTCTGCGGCCGTGTCCCAGCCCAGAGCGGGAGCCGGTGAGGCTCTGGCGGTCGAGGGACAGGGAGCATGTTCCTGCATGGGAGAAGCGGGGCGAGGCCACAGACCTCCTTCCCGTTCTGCTTCTTAATGATGTGGACGGCAGTTCAGCGAGGCCCACAGGGTCCCCACAGAGATGGTGATGGAGGAGGACGAGCCGTCCGAGCGTCACTGGAAGCCGGGCGCCTGGTGATGGCACCTCCTTGCATTTCCGAGTTTCTTTTTCTGCACAAGCCCCTTGTGTTTGGAGTCAGAAGCAATGGGTGTTATTAGTCATATTTGAGAGGCTGCGGCCAATTCAGGGGGGTGTTTGGTTGGGGTGGGGGTGGCAGCTGTAGAAACTGTCCTCGAAGGTCACCTGAGGGGAGCAGCAAAGGCAGGTGTTCAGATAATTACAGGGAAGTGGCAACATTAGGAATCTGACAAAGGAAATGTCAGCCTGGACCAATGAGATCCTGACGTCCAGCAAACAAACAGGCACACCCAGGAAGCACCCTGCACACCAGGATGTGGGGACCAGGGACTGGGGGGGGTCCGGGCAGGTATATAAAGGCCCCCGGCCTGGGAGGCTCCACACCTGACCACCTCCCTCTCCACCTGCTCCTCTGACCTGCTCCACCCTCAACCACCAGAACCATGAGCTGCTGTGGCTGTTCCGGGGGCTGTGGCTCCAGCTGCTGTGTGCCCGTGTGCTGCTGTAAACCCGTGTGCTACTGTGTGCCAGCCTGTTCCTGCTCCAGCTGCGGTAAAGGGGGCTGTGGCCCCTGTGGGGGCTCCAAGGGGGTCTGCTGCAAACCCTGCTGCTGCCAGTCCATTTGCTGCAACCCCTGCTGCTGCCAGTCCAGCTGCTGTGCCCCCGTTTGCTGCCAGTGCAAGATCTGAGGCTCTGACCTCCTCCCTCAGGTGGCTCTGGGAATGCAGGGCCCAGGCTCCCAGCCCTGTATCTGGGCCTTGTGACTTCATGCCTCCATGAGTTCAGTCGCTGACTCCATCGTCTTCTGCCCGAGCTTCTGAAATGTATCCATGGGATGAAGAGAACCTGGAACCACCTTCTCCCCATGGGACTCCTGTGGCTCATCACCCACCTCTTCTCCCGGACCGTCCCTCCTGCTTCCGACCTCATCGAACAGGCACTCGGGCCCAGAGAGGACACGGGGCAGCTCACTGCTGGGACCCAGAGGTGGCCCTGCTCAGGAGGTGGAGTGCCCTCAGGTTCCTCTGCCTCCAGACCCACCCTGGGTCCTCCAGATAAAGTGTGGAAGCTCAGTTTCTCTCTCTCGTGTCTGTGCTATAAAACTCTCATCTCTGCCGGCCGGCGTGGCTCAGTGGTTGAGCCAGGAGGTCACAGTTCAATTCCCAGTCAAGGGCACATGCCCGGGTTGCGGGCTCGATCCCCCATAGGGGGCGTGCAAGAGGCAGCCGATCAATGATTCTCTCTCATTATCGATGTTCCTACCCCCCTCTCCCTTCTCTGAAATAAAATATATATATAAATAAATAAAACCAATAAAAATGTTTTTTAAAAGAACACTAACGTGTGTGATATAGATAAATCTACCAAATGCTTTGCCCCATCGACAGGGAAAAGGCGTCTCATTACCTGCTCGTTCCTAACACGGTGCTGACAGAAGTCCCCAGGGTTCGCCAAGTGCCGACACAGACTGTCTGCTTGGTGGATGATTCCTGGACGGGTCTCCACGCACATCCTGGGACCTGGGAGAGGGGAGAATCCCCGCACGGGGAGGTCAGGTCCCCGGGTCAGAGCTCCAGGGACAGGGCTGTGGCTGAGCGGGTGGGGTGTCGTCCTGTGGGCATCGGGCTCCAAACTCAAGCTGCTTCTCCCCCATGGAGCCCCGGCTCCTCACGGCCCCCCGGGCCCTGGAGCCCTTCTCCAGGCAACCCCACGGCTGCCCTGCCCACGCCTCCCTCCAGGGCCAAGCCCACACTGGTGGACGTTGCTCAAAAGGCACTAGACATTCTCTGGGTGGCCACACTTTTATTTGTTTTATTATTATTTTTTAATCCTCACCTGAGGATATTGTCCCATTGATTTTTAGAGAGAGTGGAAGGGAGGGGGAAAGAGAGAGAAACATCGATGTGAGAGAAACACACCGATTGGTTGCCCCCTGCAGTCACCCCCACCAGGTCCCAGGCTGGGCTGGGAGGAGTCTGCCGCTGAGGTACGTGCCCTTGACCAGAATCGAACCCGAGACCCTTTGGTCCACAGGCTGATGATCTATCCACTGAACCAAACTGGCTAGGGCTGTTCACACTTTTAAAAATAAATATAAGGAAAATTATAAGAAGGTAAAGGAGAGCGCACAAGAGACACACCTGTGATTCGTAGTTGGTGCAAAGCAGAGGACAGAGCGGCGCCCACCTGTGTCATCTTCCCCCCGAGTGGGTGCCCAGGTAAAGCCGGGCCCAGCTGCCGGCTCAGGTGGGGGCCACGTGGGCGTGGACGCTGCGTGCTGCCCTTTAAGGGAAAGGGCAAATGCAAACACCTGCGCCCAGGATGTCCGAGGGCCGCAGCCCTGCCCCCTCTCGGGGCTTCTCTCCGCATCCACCGAGGGCCCTTCTCCGTTCCACGCCTCTGGCGTTTCGATGACTCCCTGCTCTGCGCCATCAGTAGGGCCAGCACGTACTGGAAATTCAGCCCATGTTTGCAGGAGGCTGCGCGGCCTCACCTCACTCTGCCCGGGTTCCAGAACTCGCTCTGCTTCTGGGCTGCAGGTGGGAGCCTGTGGCCAGGGCTGGAGACCGCGGCTCCGCGTGGGGGAGCCACCAGGGGGCGCTGTTGACCGCGGCTCAGCCGTCGCTGCTCTGCGGGCAAAGGGAGATTCCTGGCCATGGGCTGGGCTCCGCTGGGTTCCCTCCTGCAGGGGGGTGGCAGCCCTGGCACAGTGAGTGCCAGAAGGTTCCGTGGCTGTCAGTGGCTCCAAGGGAAGAATGCAGCTTGGTTCTTGTAGAACAAGCAAGTCATACTCGCGGCCTGCGGGCCTCGTGCCTCTGTTTGGCCTGTGTTAGCCTGTGAGTTTGACATATTTGTTGTAGAAGTAGGGGAACTGGACGTTATTGTCATCATTTTATTTTATTAAATTTTTTCCCGAAATATATATATTTTTATATTGATTTCAGAGAGTAAGGGAGAGGAAGAGAGAAATAGAAACATCCATGATGAGAGAGAATCATTGATCGGCTGCTTCCTGTGGGGATTGAACCCACAACCTGGGCATGTGCTGTGACTGGGAATTGAACCTGGGGCCCTTCAGTCCACAGGCTGACGCTCTATCCACTGAGCCAAACCGGCCAGGGCATCATCGTCTTACAGAGCCGGGCGCAGACCCCGTGCAAAGGTCCCAAGGCTCAGAGAGGCTGGAGTCTGGCGTGTTTGGAGCTCAGGGAGCAAAGGACAGAGTTACAGGAATGGAGGTGACGGAGCTGGAGTTAGTGGGGCTGGAGGCAGTGAGGGTGCTGGATGGAGCTGTGGGGGTGTGGTGAGTGGTCCGGGGGACGAATATGGTGCAGGTGTGTGGTACCCAGTGGCACTGCTACCCCCTCCATCTCCATGGAGTCACCTGTCCCGCTCCAGCCACCCCTGACCTTCTCCAACTGGGCGGGCCACCCCACCAGGCTCCCCATCACCGCGCCCAGCAATGCAGAGGCCCCGGGACCCACCTGCGTTGAACCGTCGGGTCACTGGGAGCAGTTCAGGGCCCTCGGGGAGGGCGTGGGGCTGGGGCTCTGGTTGCTGACTGGTTGGTGGTCTGGGGCTCACAGGGGACGGGATGCTCTGAGGAAGCAGGGGATTTGGCGATTGGGTGTCTCGATGTGTCTGGTCCAGAAGGAAGTCAGTCGTCCACTTCAGGGGGGTGGGTGGCTGTTTTGTGGGGATCCCAGGCCGTTGCTCTGCGTGTGGCTGGACAGCTGCGGAGCAGCCTGGCGGCCTCGCTTTGTTCAGCTCTCAGCATGAGGTGTGTGCACGTCCTGCGGGCTGGTCCAGGCGCTGGCAAGGCCACTGGCTCTTTCTCCTGTGACCCTCCTGGCCCATCTCCACAGCTGTCCAGGACGCTCAGACACTGAGCCACGCAGCCAAAATACCTTCCCGTGAAGGGACAGCGAGCGCGTCACCCTCACAGGCTCACACAGGCAAACAAGCAGGTCTAAGGGGACTAGTATGTGGCCACAGAGACAAAAGCTTCCATTCTCACAGAAACGTCTGTTTGTTCCGATAGAGACATGCTGAATACAAAGGGCTGAAACAAATGAGTCATCGTTCTTTGGGGACTGTGGCCGTGCAGCCTTGCAGGCTGGTCTTGGGGTTTGGGCTCCCCAGACTCAGGCGGCAGCACAGCCTGGTCCCCGCTAAACCTGGTCCCCGCGGAGTGAGTGTCCCTGCCGCGTCCCCGGGAGGCCCGACCTGCGCTGCCTCGGAGGAGACGCTGGTTCCTGTTGCGCACACCAAACAAGTCAGTCCAAGACTAATGATGTGGCCATTGGCCGCTAAAACATTTGGTGCTAGAGGAGAGAAATGGTGCGCCTGCGAGTAAGGGACATGAGTGTAACACGATTATAGTAATCAGTCATTAGCGGATGTTGTAGTTCGTTATTAATAACCGTGTATGACAGAATATTGTAAAAATTAAGCTACAAAATTTTTATTAAAAGATTTCTTACAGACCATTATATTGGCTGGGCCACAAAAATATTCCTTGTGGGCCACATGTGGCCTGTGGGCTGTGAGTTTGACATGCTTATATTACAGTCTATTTGAAAGTTTGTGATTTCAAACGTTTTTGTCTCGCTAGTAAGTGAAAGGATTTGAGATGCAGCTCATCCAAGGAAGCACTGCCTCCGCGGTGGCCACCGGTGCTGAGATCTGCTGTGGCTGTCGGAGGAGCTCACCTGGGGGCCGGGCACGGAGCTGTGTGTGTTCCTGAGCCAGGCCGCGGGGTCTCCGCACAGAGAGAGCACGTGGCCGGTCGCAGCACCACTTCTGCTCGGAGCAGGTGACGTTTCTGAAGTCTGATTTGTGAGTGTGAAAGCATCACACATGATCCTCTTTTATTTTTTAAATAATTTGTTTTTATTGATGTCAGAGAGGAAGGGAGAGGGAGAGACAGAAACATCAATGATGAGAGAGAATCATGGATCGGCTGCTTCCTGCACACCTCACCCTGGGGATGGAGCCCACAACCCGGGCATGTGCCCTGACCGGGACTCGAACTGGGACCTCCTGGTTCATAGGTCAAAGCTCAACCACTGAGCTATGCTGTCGAGGCGACATGACCATCTTTTAGCTTGAGATTTGGGTTGCTTTTAAAATGATACAAAAATGTATTTGCATTTTCTAATCTCATTGAATGCAGGAAGCTGGGAA
>NW_006292566.1:135767-138549 GCF_000327345.1 Myotis davidii
ACGCTGGTTGTCGGGAGGCCGGGACGGGTGTCCCCAGAGCAGGGTTAGGGGCGTCAGGGACACCCAGGGCGCGGAGCCCTGGCCTGGAGAGCAGGAGGTCTGGTCACCACCGATGCGCAGACCCCTGTGCAGAGCGGCCTTCCCTGAGTCTAAGGCCTGCCTCCCCCCCATCGGGCTGCACCTGTTGTGCATGAACAGGGGTCGCTTCCAGAGCATTTAGCTCTTTGCCTTGAGTCCAAGACAGGCACCTGGATCTGCTCAGTGATTTGAAAAGTCACTTTGTACGGGTGCGTTTTCTGAAAGTTCTTTCCCACCAGGGCACTGGACCGGCAGGAGAGGCAGAGCTGGCCACCAGGGGGCAGTGTTGCCCGGGAAATGCGAGTGGAGGGCGGGATGCCGCCCATTCCAGGGGAAGGGAAAGTGCAGGGACCCCCTGTGAGTGCCCGCAGGGCAGAGCAGGTGCCTGGCTGGGGACGGCGAGTCCTCGCCCTGGCCTGGGAGTCACTGAGAACGAGGGGGCATGCTTGGGGGAGAGGCTGCCAGGCCGTCCCTTAAGGGACAAAGTGTTACTGGTTCTGGGTGTGGATGCCCCTTAAAGCCGGTGGGACCGGGTGCCCAGCTCTCCCTGTGGGTTCATTGTTTGCATTTTGTGTGCAGGACATGGCAGCCCCACCAAGAATCTGCCCACCCAGCCCGCCCTGCCCCTGCACGCCTGCAGCCCGTAGGCTCTGTGGACTTCCTGTCCATCAGCTCTGCTGCCCGGAGGTGTTGGTGGTCAGCAACCAGCCATCATCAGGAGCTTGACCGCTGAACTCAGATCGGCTGCCCTGGGTGCTGCTAGGACCAGCCTGACTGGGGGCAGAGTGGTCAGCAGCTTGGATGGATCGTCCTGGACAGTTCAGCCTCCGAGGACCCCCCGCCGTGCACCCCCTGGCCCCATGGCAGCAAACGCGCCAGCACCTGGGCGAGGTGCCCCTGGTGAAGGGACAGCCCCTCACCCGCTCATCTGTTTCCTTGTCTCAAGACAGAGGGCCTGGAAGCCCAAGCCTGGGACCCTGGGACCCTGGGGGACAGCTTGGCCTGGGCTTCCATTCCCCCAAGAGAACCAAACGCACCCAGGCCTTCGGTCCTGCCTGGGACTTGGAAGAGAAGTTAGCGCAAAAATCACGTAAAGGGACCCTTCCCTGGGCCCCGGAGCTCCCACAGCTGCTGGATCCCCCGCCTTCTCACCCCCTGTTTCTCCTGGTGGACCTGCCTGGGCACTGGACAGCTACCCGGCGTGGACCAAACTCACAGGAAAGGGACCTTGTGATGGTCAGGAAACAGCCCAAGCCTCCTGGCAGGGGGGTGGCAACCCCAACTGCTTTTTAGCTTCAAAGTCCCCAGCCCCAGAAACTCAAATTGTGACAGGTTCCTTCCATTGTCTTAGAAACACCCAAGCCCGTTGGGCTCCCAGCAGAGGGCGTGCAGGAGGCAGCCAGCCCACAGCCATCTCCCTGTCAAGTCAGGGGTTTCTTTCTCTCTCCCTCTCTCTCTAAAAATCAATAAAAGAATATTTTTTTAAAAAAAATAGCCCAAAAGGCAGAATTTTAGCCCATTAAAGTCCGCCGACTCCACGGATGCTCCAAATCCTCGGCTCACAGCTGCCGCCTCTGAGACTCCCTCCCTGCCTCCTGCTCTGGGTGCGTCTCTCTCTGTCCCTGTCTCTCTATCTCTGCCTGTCCTTTGTCTCTGTCTCTGTCCCTGTCTGTGTGTCTGTCCCTCTCTCTGTCCCTGTCCTTCTCTGTGTGTCTGTGTGTCTGTCTCTCTCTGTCTCCGTCCCTCTCTCCTACATCAATGGAAGGGGAAGACTCCCAAGTGGACCAGCAGAGCTGAGTCCCTGAGCCTCTGTTTGGAGGAGACGCTCTGGTGTCTTCCTAAGTGCCACCAGCCTGTGACCCGACTGAGCAGATGGCAGCAGGGCTGTCCCCCCCCCCCCCCCCCCCCCCCGGGGATACCTGTGACCGCTCCCAGCGGGGGCCAGGGTGGTGCCCTGCAGTGTGGCACAAGCAGAGTCCCCGAGACCAGAGGCAGAGCGGGGTCCCTCTGGGTGGCCCTCACGTAGATGAGCTGGCGGCCCGTGTGCCATGTGGAAAGAGACAGGCACTGGGGTCTCAGCTGCCCCGTGGCTGTGGCCGCCCTAGGGTGGGGCAGGGACACGCTGTCAGGGTTGTGAGGTCTGGGTACCGGGAAGGGCACCTCTGGGCCCGGGGAGGAGGCCTGGCTCCCACAGGCTTCTTGGGGGGCCTCGGCCCAGTCCCCTGCCTCCTGGCTGGTGATCAGAGTGGGTGGAGGATGACCATACCCGCTCTGCCCGGGGCTGGAACATGACTCATGAGTTTCCCAGGCACCCCAGCCCCGGTGGCTTAACGCTTCCCGAGATAAGGCCGGCAGCCATTCATAACCACCCTGTCAAACAGAGATAGAAGCTGCCTTACAGGGAAATGGCCGTTCTGCAAAGGCCCCGGGAACAGAATCTAAAATGTGACACCCAGAGGCCGGTCACCACAATGAGGCCCAAGTTCCCTCGCCAGCACCGTGCAGGGGGCAGTGCTGCCCACGCGGGGGACAGAGGCCGGGATAGATGGGGGAGGGGGGCGGTCGCATGTGGGAGGGGCAGTGCCGGCTGTTGACCACTCCTCAGAGACCCGCTCAGGCCGCGGGCCGGGGGCGGGGGGCGGCAGGCAGAGCGGGTGCCTGGGATGCAGGACTCTCAGGGAGAGACCTGATGAGGCTGGGCACA
>NW_006292566.1:138802-140904 GCF_000327345.1 Myotis davidii
CACCCCGGGGCCCAGGGAGCCCTTGGGCATCTGCTTGGCCCCACTGCACTGGTCTGCCCACGTGCGCCCGCCGTCAGTGTGCCCTTCATCTACCAATTCCCAGTCACGTTGCTTGTTTTCCTACTCGTCTTATTTTGTTTTTATCTTTTTCTTAAAAATACATTTTTATTGATTTCAGAGAGGGGTGGAGAGATAGATAAATCAATGATGAGAGAGAATCATGGATCAGCTGCCTCCTGCACACCCCACACTGGGGATCAAGCCCACAGCCCCGGCATGCGCCCTGACCAGGAATTCCCTCTCCTGCCTGGAGCTTGGCCGTGTGGAGCCGCTGCTTGTCCAGACATGTGTTCATAGAAAATGTGGGTGTATTTCTGGGTCCGTGTCAATTGCCCCCCTTCCTTCTCAGTTTTTTTTCCTTCTTTATGTCTGTGACCAGATGGAGCACAGAGGGGCCCTGGCTGCTTGTAACGTCCCCGTCCCCATCCCCATCCAAACGTTCCACCTGGCGCCATGCAGGCCGGGCGGCCAGTTTTCATCTGAACTGCAAATACCTGGTGGCAGGGACGTGCTCCCGCACAGGCCGTCGCCAGCAGGGTGCCTGCCCCTGAGATAGGAGCCATGGAAACGGCCTGGGAATGGCCAGGTGTCCACCCGCAGGGCAGCTGCTTAACATAATTATCCACGATGGGCGCCTGGACACTGTGCAGCTGCGCACCTGGTGACGTCAACATAGCCCTGTTCTGGGGGAAGCGGGGCGCCCGCAGACCCATGCCCGTCAGCACCGGGCAGCGGGCTGCCAGGCCCCGGGGACGGATCCGGCCCGGCAGGTGCTGACGCTGATCTGCTTCCCTCACTCTGTGTCCTGGCAACAGTGACCCTGGCCAGGGGGTCCGGCCGTGATGGGAGGAATGAGCAGCTTAAGAAACCTGTCCTCACAGAGCACAGCCTGCACATCACTGACAACAACTTGTCAGGAGTTAGAGACAAACCTCCCAGTTCAATAACCCTCGGAAAGGAAACAGAAGGAAATCATAAAGATAAAAGCATAAGTTAAAGAAACGGAAAAGAAAAAAGACCCCAGGAGTCCCGTGGGACTGCACCCCGGGCTGGTCTTTGACGAGACCTGGCAGGTGGGGTCATGGGAAGAGCAGTGTGTTCAGGGGGACCTGTGTGCCCCGGCCCCACACGGGAGACCGCGCCGTCCCGTCCAGTGGCGACCGCTGACATGGGAGGGGCAGCCTGCTGCACCAGGGACACGGGGCCAGCTCACAGAATAGCCAGAAAGAAATGGAAAAGGGTTAGACACAGGGGCCTCAGCTGTAAAACTGAACTAGCTGCCTCGATTGGACAATAAAAGTTGTGAGAGGGGACAGAGAACCCTGTCCCAGAGACGGGGTGTCCCGAGGGCCACTGCACTCACGGGTGGTCTCGAACGGCCCCCAGGACATTCCGGACGTGGCCAGTCCCAGACTCTGCAGGGCCCTTCATTTTTGTCCTGAGTGCAGCAGCGGCGACCAAGGCTCAGAAGAGGCACTGGCTAGGATGGGGTGTGAGAGACCACCGCCGCCTCCTATGGCCACGGCCTGGTGGGCAGGGAGACAGGTGGAGGGCGGCCCGTCAGGACAGGAAAGCCCTGGGCACATCACAAAGGTTGGCAGCCGACATGGGAAGGGCCGGGTTCTGAGTGACCAAGACAGGACCCCTTGCGGGTGGGATGGGGACTGTCAGGGTCAGCCCGGGGGACGGTGAGCCCCCGAGTGGGGAACTGGGGGTGACGCAGTCCATGCAGGGACGAGCTGGCAGGCAGGTGCCTGAGAAGCAGCCAGGACGTGCCTGGGCAGTGGGTTTCAGGAGTGTGGCCGGAGAGTCACTTGAGAATGCCTTGCATACAGATGTCATGGAGAGAGACAGAGAGATAAAGAGATAGAGATACAGAGAGAGAGATGGAGAAAGCGATACAGAAGATAGAGATAGAGAAGAAAGGAAGAACAGGAGGAGCAGGGAGGGGGAGGAGGAGAGGAGAGAGAAGGTCAGAGGGAGTTCAGGGTCTCACAGACAGTAGGACAGGCAGGGGACAGGGAGGGGGACAGGCAGAGGAC
>NW_006292566.1:145465-147002 GCF_000327345.1 Myotis davidii
CCCTGGGTTTGCCTGCCGGAGGGACTCGCAGATTTCTTTCTCCGTCTTCCCCACACAGGATAGCTTTGTGGGGAGCTGGTAGCGCTCTATGAGAACAAGCTTTTATGTGAAATGGGTGTAGATCACAGGAAGCTGGAAAGTAGTTCAGAGCTTCCCGGCAGCTGTCAGGGCCCACGTCCCGCCTGTCCGTGTGGGCTTTTTCTGGGGAAGGAGACCCCAGCCGTCTACGGACCCGCGTCGGTTTTGCCTGCCGGAGGGACTCGCAGATTTCTTTCTCCGTCTTCCCCACACAGGATAGCTTTGTGGGGAGCTGGTAGCGCTCTATGAGAACAAGCTTTTATGTGAAATGGGTGTAGATCACAGGAAGCTGGAAAGTAGTTCAGAGCTTCCCGGCAGCTGTCAGGGCCCACGTCCCGCCTGTCCGTGTGGGCTTTTTCTGGGGAAGGAGACCCCAGCCGTCTACGGACCCGCGTCGATCTAGCCGCTGTCCTGGGGAAAGATGCTTGAGCCGTTTTTGTTTTTTTCTCTGCTGCAAACAGAGCCATTTTCCTGTGTGAACATCAGTTTTCACATCGGAGGGCAGGCCTTGGGGTGCCCTGCGGGCCATCTGGGAAGTGGTGGGAGGCTTTTAAGAAACTGTCAAACCGTTTTCCATGTCGGTCGGACGTTTTCCACGCCCAGCAGCTGTGCCATGACCCTCCCGTGCCCGCGTGGCCAGCCTGGGGCTCCCACAGGGACGACTCCCGGGCGTCTCCCTGTGGCCACCCTGGTTTCCCTGCCAGCCGATCCTGTCGGACGCTCCGTGCTGCCTGGCTACCTGCACCCCCTCTTCTGGGACGGGACCCCTCATGTCTGTGGCCCTTTCGTTGGTCTCTTTGCTGCTGAGCTTTGACAGCCTGGGTTTGCCACCTCAGCTCTCCCCAGGGAACCTCTTTGAGGCCAAAGGTCGTCATTCAGCTGAAATCTTATTGATTCACTTTTTAAAATTGTGTGGATCCTGTATTTCATGTTACATCTAAGACGCCCTGAAGGTTTTGTCCTGTGTGTCCTTTTGAAAGTTTTATATCTTGTTTAAATCTTATGATTCGGTTTGAGTGGATTTTTTGCATAAAGTGGTGTGAGGTTCAGTCAAGGGGCCCCCAGAACGTGTAACCGCTGCAGCCCCTCTAGCGACTCTGCTGTAAGGAGCCTCCTGTGGGGCCCCTGTGGCGGCCTCTCTGCAAATGCGGGGTCCCCTCTGTCCCTCCCCAGGGCCCCCACCCCGGCCCCCAGAGCCTCACAGGAAGCCTGAGGACTGAAGGGTCTGGCTCCTCCCACGTGACTCCTGCTCTTTGTGTCTCTAAATGGACTCACATCATTGCTTTTGCCTCCGATCACTTTAGCGTCAGTGTCTGGTGCTCTGGTGGGACTGTGTTAGCCACATAATCAGGTTAGGGAAGGGGACGTGGAAACGGGAAGCAAGCAGCACGACCAGCTACATTAACGCAGTTAGACAATGGGGCCCCGACCTGTTTCCTCGCCCCCAGCCCTTCCGAGT
>NW_006292566.1:147356-147768 GCF_000327345.1 Myotis davidii
TGTGGGCCCCAACAGGATGAGAATGGAAAGTGACCTTTTGTGGTTGAAGATGCTGATGCCAGACCTGTGCTGGGTGACAGGTAACAAGCTACACCTCAGCCTGTAAGTGGTCACCGGGGAAATAAACACACTCAGCCCCCCACCTCCTCCAGCCGCACGGGGGGCCAGGAGCTCTGCTCCCCAGAAAGACTGTGCCCCAGCCGGGCTCCGTGCGAAAGAGAGGGTCAGGCACAGAGGACCTCGTCCCTGTGGGCGGGCAGGAACACCAGCCAGCACACGGGCATCGCCCCCCCGCCCTGAGCACCCAGCAGTGGGCACAGTGACAGGGCCCAGGCGACACCTGCACAGACAGCAATCGTTCAACACGTAGCAAACGTGTAGCCACCAGCAACCTTGTGGCTTGAGGACAGGG
>NW_006292566.1:152646-160565 GCF_000327345.1 Myotis davidii
ATGTCCCTTTAGTGCTGTATTCGTTAGAAATGTTCTCTCTGAAGCTGCCTTCATTTCCTCCCTGACTTTCCCTGGGGTGTTTCACTGGGAAAGAGACCGGAGACATTCGGGTGTTAGTTCTGAGGTGCGGGCGTGGCCAGTGCACCCTACCCCCAGGTAGCACCAGCATCCCCTGCACGTCCCCTCAGAAACGCTACATTTTATTTTCCTGTTTGGCTTTCTCTTGCTCTTTATTTTCGCAGCTGAGTTAGGCAGGGGTGGCCGGGTCGTCTCTCCTTTTCCTGTTGACCACAGCCTACCCGTCTGTCCTTCTGTCCCAGGTCCTGCGGGCGCCGGGCGGTGGACGTGCCGGGGCCCTCATTGTCCCCGCTCTAATCTCAGTCCTGTCCGCAGGCTGAGTCACCGCTCTGCTATCGGCTGAGAAATCTGGGCCTCTGCCTGCATATCTTGCTTTTAAAAACTTTAATAGCTGCTCTGCCCACATGCCCTTTGATGCGACGTTCAGAGAGAGCTCGAGGGTGAACAGCCCCTATTGCAGGCGGGTGCAATGACGTGGGCAGGCTCCCTTGGCAACACCACGTCTTCCCACCAGGCACGGCATTGTTCTCTGGCCAGTAAATCTTGTCTGAAGACCTTTCTTCCTGCTACTAAACCAGCAGCTCTCAACCTGTGGGTCACGACCCCTTTGGGGGTCAAATGACCCTTTCACAGGGGTCGCCTAGGACCATCGGAAAACACAGATATAATGACATATTGTTTTTGTGATTAATCACTTTGCTTTAATGATGTTCAATGTGTAACAATGAAAACACATCCTGCATATCAGATATTTACATGATGATTCATAACAGTAGCAACATGACCGTTATGAAGGAGCAACGAGAATAATGTTATGGTTGGGGGTCACCACCACATGAGGAACTGTGTTAAAGGGTCGCAGTGTGAGGAAGGTTGAGAGCCGCTGGACTAAACGTTCTTTCACTGATGGTCATTTTCCCCAAGGGGTTTGCTGCAGGGTCTGATGTTCCCACACGAGGTGCCTGCCCGCACAGACCCTGGGCCGCGGGCTGTGTGTCACGGAGCTGTCGTGGTGCTGGTGGGCTTACACCTTCCTCCTCAGTATTTCCCATTACGCCTGGCAGTGCGGCTCCGGGCTGAGCGTTGGCCTAGGAGCCAGGAGGTCGGGGCTCCATTCCCGTCGGGGCACAGGCCCGGGTTGTGGGCTCGATCCCCGGTGTGGGGCATGCAGGGGGCGGCCAGTCCATGATTCCCTCTCATCATGGATGTTTCTCTCTCTCCCTGTCCCTTCCTCTCTTAATCAATAAAAATATATTAAAAAACATTTCTCATCGCACGTTTTCTTCGTCCCCCACCCTCATCCACGGCCGTGTGAACTCACACCCGGAGCTGTCGCCCTGGCCCCCCACAAGATGGTTAAGTCCAGCTCCCCAGGCTGCCTGGCAGGAGGGTGGGCATTGCTAGCTTTTCAAGTTCCCCTCTTCTCTCAGCAGCTGTGGGCTATGACCTCCAGGGCTCTGACCTTCAGGACTGGCACTGAGATGCACGCAGGCCTCTGCAGCTCCCGGCTGACGTGCCAGGATCACCTGAGCCCGTGGGGCCGCTCGGCTTCCTGGAATCCCTCCGGCAGGTCGGTGCCTGGCACGTAGCAGACGCTGCACAGGTGCCAGCCGCATAGCTGAGCGCCCCGGGGGCGGGGGGGTGCGGGGCAGGGAGAGCCCGGTGTGGGGCCTGTGAGCTGGGGGACGTGAGCTGAGGGCTCTCCATGGCCCACACTCTCCCTGTCGTGGGTCCCGCTCAGCGGCAGAGGAGGGGGCCATGGACGCAGCAAGGACACGGGGTGTCCCCAAACCATCTTGCTGAGGGACAAGGCCAGACCCCAAAGGCACCTGTGTCATGAGGCTCTTCGCTGAAAAGCACCACAACCAAGAGCGGGCCGTGTGGGCACGCGGAGGGGCAGCACGCAGGGCGAGCCCGGTGGGAGGCATACGGGGCGAGGGGTGCTCCCTCGGGGAGTGACAGTGTCGGGTGGGTCCTGGTCCAAGTGGATGGAGCGATGCCCCTCACACGTGTGCAGGTAACTGTACCCAACTGCACCTCAGGAAGCTCACACCACAGAGGCACGTTTTGTGGTGGAGACCAGAGAGCATCCATCCCTGCACGAGGGCAGCGCAGAGTGCAGCTCACACCCCACCGTCCACAGACACTTCCCGTCCGGTGCACTTTGATGATCACAAAGGACTGGTCGGCCCCCCCACGCTCTCCAGGCGTTCAACTGATTAGATGAGGCCCGCTCACCTCACGGAGGACCCTCTGCTTCACTCAGAGTCCAGAAAAGTGAATGTTAGACTCAGCCCCAAACCCCTGTGAGCTCTCTGTCCCTCTGGCTGTGTGTCCTGGGCTGTGTGTCCTGGGCTGTGTCCTGAGCTGTGTGTCCTGGGCTATTTTTTGAGAGAGAGAAGAAGAGAGAGGGAAATAGAGAGAGAAAAACAACATTGAGCAGCTGCCTCCTGCACACACCCTGATGGGGGATTGAACCCACAACCTGGGCATGTGCCCTGACTGGGAATTGAACCCAAGACCCTTCAGTGCCCGGGACAGACAACACTCCACCCAATGAAGCCATGCCAGCCGGGGTGGAAATCCTAGTTTGAGTGCAGCAAGATGAATTCTATTGTCTGTGGTGGTTAATTCTATGTGTCTGCTCAGGGGATGTGGGGCTGGGGCTCTAACATTCACTTTTCTGGGCTGGGTGTGAAGCAGATGGTCTTCTGCGAGCTGGGTGGGCTCATCTAATCAGTTGAGGCCCGAGCAGAGCAAGGACTGAGCCCCCTGAGGGGAGGGAGTCCCGACTTCAGGGGCACCATTTGCTCTTGGGGCCTCCAGCCTCCTGGGCCTCCTGCAGATTTTGGGCTCACCCCCATCATCTCCCGAGCCCATCTTTAGGGGAACCCTTCACACACAGGCACCTGCACATGCACACAGGCTGGTCTGTGTCACGAGAACCGCTGACGGGACTGGAGGCCCCGGGTCCCAGGGAACCGGATCCACAGGGAAGTGGCCTTCAGCCCCAGGGACATGTGACGCCCGACAGCGCCCCTGTGGAGAGGCAACCCCTGCAGAAAGCACCGAGGAACCCAGCGCCGTCGAGGGGTGCCGGGCCTGCTGACGTGAGGGGCCGGTGCCAGCGGGGCTGGGCAGGGGCCCCCCCACACGGTCCCCGGACCCGGCTCTTCTCCTGCGTCTGGGAGAAAGTGACTTTAGCTGGGAAGGAAGTTCTGTGGCTCATACTTCTGGCTGGTGTCTGTACACACTGTCTGAGGCCATGGAGACTTTTTGGGGTGCTGGCCCCTACGTGGCCCTCAGTACAGGTGACCTTGGCCAGCTTCCCAGTCCCTCTGAGCATCAGTCTCCTCAATTGTGAATTGGGTGCGGGGGGCAGGGGGGCACACGGGCCTTGCAGAGATGTCTGGGGGCTGCCTGTCACACACAGGTAATGGGGGACCCTTCTACCCTCCCCTCCCTCACTCCTGCTCCCCAAATGGACAGAGTGAGGGCCCCAGCGGGGGCTTGAGCACCAGGCACAAGGTCACAGCCCTGAGGAGGGCAGGAAGTGCTGATCCCAGCGGCTCCAGGCTCCAGGCGGTATCTGCTGGGCCCCTCGCCCCCCGCCCCCTGGAATGTACAGGCGGCTGAACTGAGAGCGAGGACGTGCCTTATCAGGAAAGTCAGCAGGGCCTCTGGCTCCCAGCAAACGGTAAACAAGGCCATTTCAGCTCTGCCCTGGAGACTCCTAGGAAATAACTCTCCCACGGCAGGACCAGGCTCGCTCAGCCCTTCCGACGGGGGGGCCTCCTCACTGCCCCACCAAGCAGTCCCCTGCCCGCCTCGGCCCATGCAGAGTCCCACTCTCTGTGGCTCTCCTGGTGCCCTAGGCCAGGGAACCAAACTGTGGGGTTCATTCTCCTTCAGAGTAAGCACATGCACCCTGGTTTCCAATCCAGACGTGTGTTCCCACGGCAGCCAGGCCGGGGGGTCCCCTGTGGGCCTGTGCTCTGGCTCCTTGGGGGGCTGTGGGCCCTCCTGGCACCGAGGCCATGGCTGGGCCATACCCAGTACCCAGGGCACCAGCTGGTGTCCCTCTGTGTCCTGCCCGGTTGACTGGGACACCCTCAGGGCTGGGACCACCTCTGCCATGGGTCCCGCACCCGGACCACCGGAAGCTAATGTTCCGAAATGCACGTGGGGATTGGCCAGGTGCCTGGGAACCCAGGGTCTGGAGAGGCATCACCCCTCGGATGCAGGGGACGCTTTCTAAGCCAGGGGTGGGGCCGTCCGGCCCGCGGACCGAGGTCTTCGAGTCTGGCTGGCCCTGCCATGGGGTGAGGAGGAGTGAGTTACCTGTGACCCAGTAGCGCAGGCTGGTGCTCAAGGGGTAACTGTGTGTGGCCCCCCAGTAATGCTGAGAGCATCGGGGTGGCCTTCGGCAGAAAGGAGGCTCCCCACCCTGTTCCCTCGGCTCCTGGCCAAGGCCGAGTCGGCTGCGTGAGGAGACCCCAGAGGCTGACCCTGCGGCCGGGACCTGAGGCTTCTGTGCACGGTGGGCTCAGGGCCTGGCAATGCTCCCGCCCCCGGCGCTGTGGCCAGGGCTCTGCTCTGCTGTCGTGAACGAAGGGGTGACTGCGCCCTGGGAAAGCAGTGACTGGAATGTGAACGTCCCGTGGTTTTCCTGGGCCACAAAGTCTTATTCTCCGATTTCTGTTCAGCAGTAAAATGTACAGTCATTCTCAGCTCGTGGCTGCAGAGAAGAAGAGGCGCCTGGGACTCCATCTGGGGCCCAACCCTGGGTCAGGTCCCCGGGCAGAATGACCCTTCCCTACAGACTCGTCTCTAGCACGGGAGGGGTCAGGCTGCCCTGGGAGCAGAGGGGCACCTGTGTTAGCAACCCAGGCCCTGACACCTCCCCACCCCGCAGACTCCAGGCCAGGCCCCCGCAGGCCCGGACTCTGAGCTGGTGCGGCAGGGACCCCCCGACCAGAAAGGGGGGCAGAGCCAGGCTGACTGTACGGGGAGCTGCTCCCTCCCCACAGGACTGAGCTCCAGGCAGGAGAGGGACTGGGGGAGTCAGGGGACACAGCCACTGGCAGGAGGCTCAGCTCTTCACTGACATTGCAGCCAGGGCCACTGTCCTTGGTGCTGCCACAGCTGCTCACAACCTCGGGCCGCCATCCCCAAAACTGGGGTCCCAGAGTCGGGGGTGCTGGGCCCCTCTCCAGGCCCTCGCTGCTGCCCCCCGACCCACATCCCAGGCCAAGCTCCCAAGCTCCCAGAGGCGGCTCAGGGCGCCCCGCCCGCCCCGCCCCAGGCCCTGGCCTCAGCAGATTCTTCCCAGAGAGATAAGCTCCCAGCTCGGCCCAAGGTGGGCGAAACTCAGCATTCCCTTCCTTAGTTGGCCTTTTCCAGTTGCGAAAACATCCTATGCTTTTTCCACTTGGTCGTTTAGTTACCAAATATTTGTGTTTTTGAGAAGACCTGACATTGCAGAGATCAGGGGGATTTGGGGCAGGAATGAGAGACCAGTCCTGCCTGGTTGTGAAACGTGTCAGCGGTCACTCTGACAGGCCCCAGAGGCGGCGATACCAGGCCCGGGCCCCCGGGGCGGGGGCGCTGACGCAGATGTGTATCTCTGTCCTGGGCTGGAATCTGGTTTACGTTGAGAAATCAGCATGTTTACAGGACACCAAGGCCGCCCCCCAGCCCCCTTCCCTTTCATGTGGCAGTAATGCTGTGCAGGGCTCGCCGGGGCCCCCGGGACGATGGGGGCTCCCCACGAGTCACGCCATCTCCCCACGACCCCCTCTGGGACCCCTCGGCCCCGGGCCTGGCCCCCAGAGTGAGCCTGAGCTGGGTGGGCAGTGCCTGGGGGATGTGAGGGACCCTGGGAGGGGGACAGAGGTGCCTTCAGCCCCAGACAGCACCTCAGCTGGAGGCAGGGCCCTTCTCTGCCCCAAATCGGCCTGTGGGAGGGGATGCTGGAACTTCTGGAGGTTTCTGGGAGCAGAGCCTGAGAGGGGCCCAGGATCTAGGACTGTTCATGCACTGAGGGCCGCCCTGGACTGGGTCCGAGCGTGCGGGCCCTGGTGGGCAGGAGCTGGTGGGGGTCGGTGACGGCCCTGGAGGAGCTGTGGGGCCATGGCTCCAGCTGAGGGGACTGGGGGCTGTTCTGGGGGCCGTGGCCCCGCTTTCCCCACTGGCCCGGGTCCCTCCTCGTCCTCTCAGCTCCCAGAGCCGCGTGGACAAGCATGGCATCCTGGGCTCCCTGTCCTCTGACTCTGGCCATGGCCCCCACTCGCTGTTGGAGCCACATCCCCGCACGCCCCAGGGCTTGTCCGACCCTGAGCCCTCCTGACCCCTGTGACCGGTGTTGGTGAAGGGCCTCAGCACACAGGGAGCGGCCGGGCAGAGGCTGCTGACCCAGGGCCACGTGCCCGCAAGCTCCCAGGCTCCTCTGAGCAGAAGGTCAGCGCCCGGCCCTCTGGCCTTGGCTGGGCCGGCAGCTCCCTCCCAGGGGGTGAGACCTGCAGGTCCATCCTCTGCCCCCGGGAGGCCCCACCTGCTCCCCAAAGCCCCCAGGACAAAGGCAGCCCCTCCGCCCACGGGGGTGCCGACCCGAATGCCTGAGCCCTGTTCCCTCCGAGACGGGGCCCCCGCCTTCTCGCACCCCCTCCGCTCGCTGCTGTGAGCTGTCACCCCAGAGCCTGGTGGCTGGGCCGCTGCTGTCCCCTGCCCTTCCTCCAGGCGACCCTGGCCCTGCCTGGCCCTCACAGCCTCGCCCGCATCCCTGCTCCTGGCCACGGAGAAAGGGCCGCTCAGGTGGCTGACCCTCAGGCAGGCTCCTGTCCTCCGCCCTCCTGTCCCCTGGGCTGAGTGTCCCCGGGCCTTCCCCGGGCACAGGTGTCAGAATGCCCTTCCTCTTGGTGCCCAGTGAGGCTCCGTGTGCAGGGGCCACGTCTGTGTTTCCATTTGCCTGTGGACACGTGGCTGCTCCCAGCTTTTGGCTGCTGTGCATGTGGGTGAGCAGCGACCTATTGGAACCTCTGCTCTCAGTTGTTTGCGGGACATGTGTGGGAGTCAGGCTGGGGGTCACATGGAGATGCCGTGTAACTCTGTGTCTTAACAGAAGCACACTGAGCTGGCTGGGGCATCCTTGTCCCCCCGGACCCCCACACTCCCCGCCAGGCTCGTCGGGTGTGAGGTCAGGGCAGGCGCCCAGCAGCCCTGTCAGACCTAAGGGAGCCTCCCTCCCGCCGGGGTCAGGGAGCGGAGACCGAGGGGCGGGGGCGCCTGGTGTGTGTCAGGGCCTCCTCCACCAGCCTCCACGGCCCTCCATCTCGACCTCACACCGGGGATGAGAAGCACGGCTCTGCTGGGTGTGAGCCGTCGCTGCTGGTGGTCTGTGATACACTCGCTTTTCAACAACAACTAGTGGGTTTTGAGAAATTAGAACACTTTTTGTTGTACAAAATCCCCATGGACTGAGGTGGACACGGTCCCAGGGCCGGGTCCCCCGCCTCCCTCCTCCTGGGCCTCCAGCGTGGGCTCCAGGCCCTGACGTCTCCGGGCAAAGCTGCGGCGATGCCAGCTGCACAGGACGTGCGTGCGTCTCCAGGACATTCCTGCCCTGATGCCCGGTCGCTGGCTCGCAGCATTCCAAGGCGGCTGTGCCTTCCCTGTGGCCACGTCGGGACCTTTAACCAGCGTTCCTCCTGCAGCGCCTGCTGGTGCTTCTGCAGATAAACAGCCGCAGGGAGCGGCCCTGTGGGCGCGGGGGCAGCTCGGGCGGGGGCCTGGGGTCTGTGCCCAGAAAGTACCCACGTGCCCGCGGCCCCCGGCCCCGCACC
>NW_006292566.1:161482-168601 GCF_000327345.1 Myotis davidii
CCCTGTCCTCAAGCCACAAGGTTGCTGGTGGCTACACGTTTGCTACGTGTTGAACGATTGCTGTCTGTGCAGGTGTCGCCTGGGCCCTGTCACTGTGCCCACTGCTGGGTGCTCAGGGCGGGGGGGCGATGCCCGTGTGCTGGCTGGTGTTCCTGCCCGCCCACAGGGACGAGGTCCTCTGTGCCTGACCCTCTCTTTCGCATGGAGCCCGGCTGGGGCACAGTCTTTCTGGGGAGCAGAGCTCCTGGCCCCCCGTGCGGCTGGAGGAGGTGGCGGCCTGAGTGGTGCATGTGGCCACCGTGGTTGTAGGGTTGGCTGCCACCCCCTGGGGTCCCCGGGTCTCAGGGCCTGGGTCTCTTACTGGGGCTCCTGCAGAACCCCATCTGGGTCTCAGCAAGGGAGCCCATCCCGCGGCTGTGCTGCTCATGGGATCCCCGCAGTGCTCAGCACCCCTCATCCTTGCCGATGGCCATGTCCTCCTGTCCTCACTGGCTCCCTCCCCCTCTCCTTGGCAGGATCCTGTCCCAGGGCCCAGAGGCCCGAGCTGCCCCATCTCTGAAGTCCCAGCCCCTACGACCTGAGCCACTGTCTCCCAGGACGCACCGCCAAGTGCACCTCTGATCATGGCCCATTTCCAGAACCTTCCATGGTGCTCCCACTCGTCATGGGGGCTGGCCCGGGACAGTGTGGATGAGGAGACAGGGATTAGGATGACGAGCAGATAAAGGAGATGAACGACCTCCTTCCAGCATCCGGGACAAAAGCAGCTCCTTGGTCTGGTCCCTGGGACCCGGCCTGGCCCCACCGCCCACACTAGGGCCCTTCCTCCTGTTCTTCCCTGTGTCTCCCGTCCTGACTCTGCATACAGTCGGCACCACATAAATGCTTGATGCAAGGAGGGGATGAGCAGCAGAGGGACGCAGGTGGACAGGACACCGTTGGTGTTGGAGTCCAGGGATCAGGTGTCCGCCCTGCACGCTGGCACCTCTCCTGCCCCAGCCAAGCCCATGGGCAGTGTCACTGCTGGGGTTCATGCCCCCAGTGGCCCCTCAACCCACTGCCCCGAGTGTGCACATATGCCCTGGAGGGGGAAATGTGAGAAGGGGGCTCCTGGAGAGGGGGGTCAGCGCTCCAACACCACAGGCCCTCAGCCAGCTCCACTGGGGTCCCGGGCTGGGCACCCCAAGGCAGGGGCCTGCCAGCCAGCAGCCAGAGCTGGTCTCATCGTGAGCTGAGTGGGGGTTTGCTAGTGACTGGTGATCGCCCCCCACATTCATGTGTTGAAGCCCTAACCACCAGGGTGGTGGCCTTTGGAGGGGTGTCTTTAGGAGCTAATTATGTCTGGATGAGGTCATGAGGGGGAGCCCAGGGTGGCCCCGTTGCACACTCGGGGGTTATGAGCTAGTGCGTCTGCCCCGGAGGAGGGGGAGAGTGGGAGCCGTGCTCAGTGAGGGCGACAAGGTATAGCTATGGCCTGGCCTGGTGGCTCAGTGGTTGAGCATTGACCTATGAACCTGGAGGTCACAGTTCAATTCCCAGTCAGGGCACAGGCCCGGGTTACGGGCTCCATCCCATGTGGGGGGTGCAAGGAGGCGGCCAATCAATGATTCTCTCTCATCATTGACGTTTCTTTTCTTTTAAAAAATGTTTTTATTGATTTTCAGAGAGAGAGGAAGGGGAGAGAGCAATAGAAACATCCAGGAGAGAGACATCCATCAGCTGCCTCCTGCGCACCCCTGCCCTCTGGTGGCTGGTCCTCCGCTGGGTGCGCACGCGGCCACCAGGTGGCGCCCTCTCCATCCTGCCTACTCCCTGTGGCACCTGTGAGCCCAGGTGTGTCTTCCCACTTGATTGTCTCATTAGTGGGATCGCCCCTACGACTCCCAGGAGCCTAGAGTCGAGAGAAGGAGGCACAGACATCATGTGACTTGGGGACGGTCATGGGGAGGGCCAGTCTCCCTAGGACACAGGCGAGCCCTGAGGGATGGAGACAGGGCTTGAGCCTGGGACCTGGAAGGGCGCAGGTGCTGGCAGGGGGACAGGGACTGGGCACATAACCAGCCAAGGCGGGCACCTTCCTCGCGGCCCGTGGCTCAGTGCCAGGACCCAGGCCCTGAGCGTGGAGGGGACGGGGAGGGTGGCTCAGACCAGGGGGAGGGCAGGGGAGTCAGACGGAGCCGGTGGCATCTGACCCGAGGGCAGGCCCCTGGTCTCATCAGGCACGCACCCTGGAAGGTTGAGCAGAAGGCGAATGCACAGAGGGGTGGGGGGCTGGGAAGGTCCCCTCAATACCCCGGCCCCGCCGCCTGGGCAGACAGGCCATGGGACCCAGCTGCCCTGAGCCCACAGGCCCCGTGGGGCCCCCTGATGCCCTCGCTGTGGGCCAGCCCGTACAGGGTCCCTCGGGGGGTGCAGGGCTGGTTCCAGGCTGCCGGCTGTCCCTGCCTCTGAGCCCTGAGACAGCTGGTGGTGTCCCCGGACTGTCCACGAGCAGGACCCTCACAGACACCAGGGGGCGCCCACGGCCTTCCCAGCAGCATCCTGCCTGCTCACCGGGTCCCTGTCCTGCACAGAGCGCCTGCTCCCAGGAGGGGGTGCGGGGAGGGTGAGCCGTGCTCTCACGGGGGCCTGTGAAGCGACTTAACGTTCCTCCCCGTCACCTTTATTTATTTTTTTAAAATATATTTTTATTAATTTCAGAGAGTCAGGAAGAGGGAGAGGGAGATAGAAACATCAGTAATGAGAGAGAATCATGAATCAGCGGCCGCCTGCACCCGCCACCCTGGAGATCGAGCCTCAGCCCGGGCCTGTGCCCTGACCGGCATCGAACCCTGACCTGGCTCACAGGTCGACACTCAACCGCTGAGCCCCTAACCCGGGCCTCTTTCTTTAACCAGCCTCCCCCACGTCCCCATCCCCAGCTCCGGCCACCACTCTCCTAGGCTGTTTCAGTTTGACTTGTTTGTTTGTTGGATCCCCACGTAGGTGATGCCGCCCAGCGCTGTCTTCATCGTCTGATGACGTCACTCGCCGTGTGCCCCCCAGAACAGCACTTCCTGTCCGCATGCACCGCACCCCCTCACCCATCGATGGCCGAGTGCTCCCTGCGCGGCCGTTACGGGTGGTGCTGCATCGACGTGGGGAGATGAGTCTCTTCGAGATGCTGATTTCACTCCTGTGGGTGGATCTAGACCCAGAAGTGGGGCTGGTGGGTGAGGAGGCCGCTCTCTCCTGCACTGACGATGGGTTCAAGTTCACGTCCAGAGACGCGTCCTGGCCCAACACTGGCAAGGGGACGACTGGCTACAATCCTGACCCCGGTGGCTGGTTCTGCCTGTCGACTTGGTGGGGCCACGCTGCCGACACTTGGTCAGACATTCCTCTGGGCGTTTCTGTGCGGGTGTTTTCTGGGTGAGACAAGACGTCCACCCAGAGACGCAGGTGGTCTTCTGGGTGTGGGTGGGCCTCACCCACCAGCTGAAGGCCGGAGAACTAGACTGAGCTCCCTGGGGGCGAGGGAGTCCCCGCAGTCGGCCTCCAGACGCAAACTGCATCTCTTTCCCGCCCCCACCAGCCTCCCCATCGGATGGCCGTCAGTTCCTTAAAATAAGCCCCTTTCTCTCTGCTCACACCTGTTGGCTCTGCGGCTCTCTCTGCAGAGTCGGACGAGCGCCCTGACCCATGGCCGTGGGACATGCCCCCAACACGCGTGGCCCACACCCGGCGGTGCCAGACCCTCCCGGTGCCCCTAGGACACCAAGGCCTCCGCTGGCCAGTCCTGGGGAAGAAGCTCCACACTGACCCGAGCAGGTCCGCACGAGGCCGGGGACCCACGCAGGGACGGGCCAAGCCGGGCCTTGCTGTGCCCGTTGCTGCCAGGGCTGCCAGGAGGCCCCAGACGTGAAACAAGCAACAGCCCACACGAAAGGCCAGCAACTCCAACCTGAGAGATGGGACGGGCGAGGGGGCGGGTCTCTCTGGCCCCAGGAGTCCCGTGTCCCCCACCTCCCAGGCCTCCTCCTTCCTTGCCCAGCCCCTGGGGGGTCAGGGGTGAAGCCCCGGGGAGAGGCTCCTGCTGACGTCACCTGATCGACGTGGCGTTTCCGGAGCTGAGTTCTCCAAGGGGGTGGGGGACTTGCTGCCGGTCACTGATTCCAGCCGGAGTCCCAGGTCTGTGCAGTCTGCCCCCATCACTTCAGTCAGCGCTGCCCTCTCGGCCCACGATGTCACAGAAGGCAAAGGTTTGCATAACTACGGCTTATCATAAAAAATGTCGATATCAGCATGCTGTGAATGATAGGGAGGCGCCTTAAACTAATAACTTCTGGCTCCAATACCCCCAGCAAAGTCACCTGAAATGGCTCAGCCGGCCGGCCCCAGCCAGTTTGGCTCAGTGGATAGAGTGTCGGCCTGCAGACTGGTCCCGGGTTCGATTGCAGTCAGTGCAGGCTCCTCCCCGGCCAGGCCCTGGTCAGAGTGCGTCTAGGAGGCAACTCATCGACGTGTTTCTCTCACATGGATGTTTCTCTCTGTCTCTCCCCCTCTCTTCCACGCTCTCTAAAAATCAATGGAAAAATATACTCTGGTGGGGATTAAAAAAAAAAGTAGGATAATCGAGAAATTCTTGAAGGTTAGTGTGAGAGTCAAGTGGGTCCTGGGACCTCGTGAAAAGCCACCTTAATCCAGACCACGCGGTACTGGCTCATGGACAGACAGACCCAACCGGGAGCTAGAAACAGCCCTGCAGGGGCGGGGACGCTGGAGAGGTGACAGCAATGGCCTCGCAACGCAACCAAGGATGGCTTTTCAAACACCAGAGGAAGAGACGAAACTTACCCGTCCTTTTAAAAAATCAGTTTTACAGGGAGGAAGGGGGAGGGATAGAGAGTTAGAAACATCAATGAGAGAGAAGCATCGATTAGCTGCCTCCTGCACGGCCCCTACTGGGGATTGAGCTGGCAACCCAGCATGTGCCCTTGACCAGAATTGAACCCGGGACCCTTCAGTCTGAGGGCCAGCACTCTATCCACTGAGCCACACTGGCCAGGGCCTTACCCCTGCCTTTCTGCACACACACGCGGGCGAGGTGGCTAAACACGAAAAGCAAAACCATCGAGATTGTGGGGGACAATCAAGGACACTGTGTGTCTGTTCCCTGGGTCGAGCCTGTTCACCAGGTGACTGTGGACAGCGTGGGCGACTGGACGGGAGGACGATCCCGAGGGGGGGCTTGCCGTTGTTGGGGGGCTGCAGCCAGTAGCCCTCATGGTGGGGCGGAGCGTAAGGGTCCCTCCAGCCCCGTCCAGCGAGGTCCTCGTCTCGTCCTCCCGTCTGTCACTGGCTCCGGTAGCTTTAGGGTATTTACCCACTGGACCAGTTCAGCGTTGTTCCCCTCCCGTCACCACGGGGCCGGAGGAGCAGATGGGGGACAGCAAGGCGACCGGTCACTCATTCACAAGAAGTTACCGACTGGCTGACAGAGCCAGGCCCTGAGCAAAATCAAGTGAGGATGGGGAGCGGGGAGGGAGGGCCTGCAGGGGTGCAGCTCCCCCTTGTGTGGGGGGTGACGGCCCTCCTGCACCCCAGGTGGAGGCTGGTGCCGGGGTCTGGCGTGTGCCCGCTGCCAGGAGGGACGGATATGTATGAGCTCAGACGGACTCGCTGGCTGGGAGGCGAACGCGCGCGTCTCTGCATGAGCCCAAAAGCCCCAGCTGCTGGGCATGTCTCGGGAGCGGCCCGAGCCCTTTGTCTGAGGGCATTCCCTCCGGGCACCTGTCGGGGCAGCTGCCAGCTGCTGGCCTCTAAGGGGAAGGAAGATGAGCAAATGCCCTAAATCCTCACGACCCACAACCCGTGTCCCTGGCGCCTGCTCCCCTCGAACCTCCAGGCTGGTCCTGACCCTTCAGACGGCGCCCGCCACCCCCAAAGCCACAGCAGAGTCTCCGCAGGTCCCTGGGCCATGGGTGGGCCCCGCCTTAGGGGGCGTGAGGCTTTCCCTCTCCACACCCGGCTGCACGTCCCCCTGGGTTTCCAAGTGGCCGTGGCCCCTCACTGCCAGGGCTCGGGGCACCTGGGTCCCTCGTCTGCGCCCCGGCTCCTCCTGGGCTGAATCCCGTGCCTCCCTGGAGCCCCAGGAGCCCCCTACCCGCCCCTGCCACCCCACACCCCGGGCAGAGGGCCGAGCTCATCTCCATGGAGCAGCTCAGCCTGGGGAGCAGGGGGAGCAGACCTGACCCGGACCAGCGACCTCCAACTGTGACCTCATTTCCCCTCTGCTGACTTTCACGGCAGCTCAGAAAGCAAAGGCCTTTCCCTCCTTCACAGGTGAGCACACAGGCCCCCAGGTGGACAGGATCGGCCAGGTGCCAGTCCCACATCTGCTCTCACTGTTAGCCCCGTGGGCAGCGCGTTCCTGCTGCACCCCTTCCTTCCTCTCCAGGGGGGCGGCCTGGTCCTCCCGGGGCACCTCACCAAAAGGCCTCTGGCCCCCCATCTTTTTTGTTTGTTTGTTTAGAGGAAGGGAGAGGGAGATGAGAGAGAATCATTGATGGGCTGCCTCCTGCACACCCCCCACTGGGGATCGAGCCCGCAACCCAGGCACGTGCCCTGACTGGGAATCGAACCTCGACCTCCTGGTTCATAGGTCAACACCCCACCACTGAGCAACGCCGGCCGGGCTGCTCCCCTGTCTTGCAGAGCAGACAGACCTCCAGGGTTAGGGAGCAAACTTCCCTGGCAGAGTCCGCGGGGATGCGCCCCTGGGCCTGGCCCACCAGGCAGCCTCTGAATGCCACCCCCCCAGCCTCAGCTCGCACCCCACCCGCCCGCGAGGCAGGGACAGAGGCTGAGCCGGCTGGCGCTGGGCAGGAGTTTTATTGAAAATTCACAGACACAGGCGCTCTGAGCAGGGTCGCGGAGTCACAGCTTGGAAACTGGGTCAGGAGGGTGGAGGGAGTCCCCAGATGCCAGCAGCCCCCACAAGGGGAAGCTCCCTCAGAGCCCTTCTTGTTGGGTGTCAGGTCAGAGAGACCGGGTGGGGGTGCAGCCACTGGAAGTCAGGGTGCAGCAGCCCAGGAGGATCAGGGGCCGAAGCAGGTGGAGGGCCAGGAGGCGAGGAGC
>NW_006292566.1:168976-169505 GCF_000327345.1 Myotis davidii
GACCCACTCCGCCCCCCTTCCTGCTGCCAGCCTGTGGTCCCGCTGGACAAGTCCTTGCCGTGGGCACTACAACATTAACAGGGCCTCTCGAGAGGGAGGCGAGGAAAGGGGATACGGTGCAGGGTCCCCCTCGGCGAGGCGTCTGGGAAAGCACACGGGAATGCTTTGTATTTTTTTAGTCTGAAAATGTTTATATAAAACACCTGGTTACTAATACTGTTCTGTACTTGAAAGTGGCCGAGGGAGGAGATCTGAAGTGCTCTCAACACACACACACACACACACACACACACACACACACACGATTATTACGTGTGTGGAGAGAAAACAGGGTACATGATGCATGAAATAGAAAGTTGGGCAAATGGGATAAAGGAAGAAAAACTGTGAAGAAGAGAGGGCAGATAAATATATTTTCAGCAATATGTGGATTAATAAACCGATACATAAAGTGAGCAAGGGAAGAAGAAAGCAAGGGAAGAGGAAGTGGAAGGGAGGTGGCTAGAGAGCCAGGAAGCTGGGGTGGGGA
>NW_006292566.1:169718-170038 GCF_000327345.1 Myotis davidii
CCGCCTGTGGGAACCTCTGCCAGCCAGGCTGCCCGCTCACAGCTCCGGGGCCCAGGGCAGCCGGCCTGTTCTGCCGCCACCAGGGCATCCCCCATCCTGAAAGTGAGCCCTTCCGCTCCCTCCTCCGCAGGCCGTGGCCTCAGTAGTCGGTGAGCGGGTACCGCAGGAAGATGAAGACCAGGATGATGCAGGAGGCGGCCAGGGCGGAGCTGGTGATGTTGAATAGCCGGGCGGTCTTGGCGTCCTCCACCGCGCCGTTCAGGTCATTGAGCAGCTTCTTGTCCCGGACCTGCGGCCAGAGGAGAGGGGAGCCAGGGTGC
>NW_006292566.1:170078-175375 GCF_000327345.1 Myotis davidii
CCTCCCCCCCCCTCCCTGCTGCCAGCCTGTGGTCCCGCTGGACAAGTCCTTGCCGTGGGCACTACAACATTAACAGGGCCTCTCGAGAGGGAGGCGAGGAAAGGGGATACGGTGCAGGGTCCCCCTCGGCGAGGCGTCTGGGAAAGCACACGGGAATGCTTTGTATTTTTTTAGTCTGAAAATGTTTATATAAAACACCTGGTTACTAATACTGTTCTGTACTTGAAAGTGGCCGAGGGAGGAGATCTGAAGTGCTCTCAACACACACACACACACACACACACACACACACACACGATTATTACGTGTGTGGAGAGAAAACAGGGTACATGATGCATGAAATAGAAAGTTGGGCAAATGGGATAAAGGAAGAAAAACTGTGAAGAAGAGAGGGCAGATAAATATATTTTCAGCAATATGTGGATTAATAAACCGATACATAAAGTGAGCAAGGGAAGAAGAAAGCAAGGGAAGAGGAAGTGGAAGGGAGGTGGCTAGAGAGACACGAAGCTGGGAGAGGGATGGACGTGTGGATGAAGGTGACGGATATGCGTCCTGATGAATGAAGGGACGGGCACATCACACCAGCAGGAGAAGGGGTAGAGGTGATGGCGGTAAGAATGGAGGAGGAGGATGGTGGGCAAAATAACAGAGAAAGTGATAATAAGAGAAATGGCGACAGGCATGGAACTGGGTTAATGGCGTCACCTGGTCTTAGCTCAGTGAATCCTCTCAACAACACTTTGAGGGGGTACGTCCCCCTTATCACCAGGAGCAGGATTCGCACGGAGAGATGGAAGGCCCAGGGTTCAACCCCTGCTGTAAACTAGAGGCGCCCGAACAGCGGGGTGCATGGCTGTGTGGTCTATTCAGAAAGTGGGGGAGGTGGACAGAGGAGGGAGAGCAGGGAGAGGAAGAGTAGAGAGGGCAGTCGGATGGATGGGTCCCTGGCCAGAGACATGGGAAGAAGGAGGAAGGAGAGATGCAGGCATAACAAGACCGTGAGGCTGGGGAGATGGATGGGTGTGTGGGTGGTGGGCTGAGCATGGATGCACGACGGGGGGTGCTACAGACGGTGATGTATAAGGAGGGGATGGGATGGGATGGGATGGGGTGGGAAAAGAAGGAGATGCTTAATGAACATGTAAAAACATGGATGGGTGGATGGATGGATGATGGGTGGATGGATGGATGGGTGGATGGGTGGATGGATGGATGAATGGATGGATGATGGGTGATGTGACGGACGGTGCTCTGGGATGAACTGAATAAACAAAGGGTCCGGAGGGAGGGTAGGAGGAAAGTGGGTGGATGGATTGAGAGATCGGTATAAAGTTTCATAACAAAAAATGGGTGAGTGTGTGGGCAGGTAGGTGGATGGACGAATAGCATCAATGGCTGCAGTGAGCACAGATGAATAGATGAAAGGATGGATGGACAGAAGGATGGGTGGATAGATAGACGAACGGATGGAGGATGGATGGATTGGTAAATTGATGAATTCAGTATGTGGAGTGAAAGGAGAGGAGGAAAAGAAAAAGGCAAGAGAATACACAAACGAGATGAATGGGTACATGACCAGTTGGATACATGGGTGGATGAAAAGGGAGGGAAAATAGACAAAAATGATAGGGGATGGATGGGTGGGGTCAAAGGGTGCAGATGAGTGAAGATGCATGGAAAGGTGAGCGCGATGAGCAGGCACTGGAAAGTGAGGTGCAGCTAGAAGAGCAGCGGAGAGAAGGGATATAGACGGCTCAAAGGATGAACAGATGTACTGACGTGTGGATGGGGGATGGGATGGGGCTGGTAAGTAAAGGGGAACGAGTTACCGAGAAAGTGAGATTAGATGAATAGTTAAGTGAACTGATGTATAAGGAGGGGATGGGATGGGGTGGGAAAGGAAGGAGATGCTTAATGAACATGTAAAAACATGGATGGATGGATGGATGGATGGATGGATGGATGGATAGATGGATAATGGATGGGTGGGTGGGTGGATGGATGAATGGATGGATGATGGGTGGATGGATGAATGGACAGATGGATGGTGGGTGACAGATGATGGAGGGTGGGTATGGATGGATGGTGCTGATGTTCTGAAGGAGGGAATGAGCAAATATGTACATACAAAAGCTGACACAGCATCCTCCCCCCATCTGTCCTTTCTGGCTTTCCTGTCATTGAGAAGTTACACAGCCTCCTGGGCCCACTGAGCTGCTGTCATGTCCTGGTTACATTGGCTCCTCTCCTGTCACCATCCCTGTGCTGGGTCCAGCCGCATACCCTGTCGCCTGGACCCCTGCCCCAGGCCCCTAGCTCCTCTCTGCCTCTGGCCTTCTCCCACCGCCTTCCTCCTCACTGACAGCTCTGCTCACAACGCTCCCTTCTGCGTTTCACAGGTGATAAACGGCGAACCCTCACCAGTGGTCCCCATCCTTCACTGGGCGCCTCCTGCCTGCCTTTCCCAGACCGTCTTCCTCCGCTCCCCACAGAGCACAAGGGCCTGGCTGTTCCCCGACTGCCTCACCCTCGTGTCTTTCTGTTTTCTCCTTCGGGAACACCTGTCCCCTCATCTCTCCTTCAAGGCTAGAAGCATCCCACACCAACCCCAACCTCACCCTCATCTTTCTCTGAAACACGGGGCTGCTCATTTCATCCTGTCCTGTCCATGCACCCCCAACCCAGCACCCCTGGTCCCTTGGGTGGGGCACTGATGGCAGCAAGAAGGGACGGGTCTGGTGGGTGGACAGCCATGGCTGGGATGGGGTGTCTGCGGGGGAGGGGCTCGGCCGAGGGAGTCAGTGGAGTATTTGCAGAAAAGAGACCTGGTCTTACCTAAGCCCTCAGGCTGGGGGAGCAGCATGTTGCAAACCGAGGTGTCACAGGACGGCTGGGCTGGGGCGCTTGGTGAGGCCAGGGGAGGGTGAGCATGGATCTCAGGGGGCTTCCAATGCCAAGCCAGAGGGTACTGAGGGGGGCAGTGGTCATGATGGGCAGCTTGTGCAGATGGCATGGGCAGAGAACTGATGCCTGTCTGCCTCCCCCGGACACTGGGCTGAGCAAAATCAGGCTGTACCCTCGTGGCAGACCCAGCCGTGAGCCGAGCTGCCCAGCGACGGGGGAGGGCTGGACGGGTGGCGTGAAGGTGGATAAGCAGATGTGTGAGGCAGGGACACCCACAGGACGCCAGCCTCTGCCCGGCCCACGTGGGCTGACGTGAGCCTTGTGCTGTTTCTATTTGGTTGTGAGCGATCAAGGGATGGGCTCAGGGAAGCAAGGGGGCATCTCAAGAGCTCGCTGCTCTGAGGGACCAGCTGGGAACGCAGCCAAGGCCTCCGGACCCCGAGCCTGTGGGTGCCCTTGGAGGGGCCATGACCGGCGGCACATGCTGTGGGTGCCACAGGCGGGGAGGTGCAGCTGGTGGACAGATGGACGCACTCGCCAGAGTGAGAGCCCGAGACGCCAGCTCTGTCCTCCCCGCCCGTGCGGAGGCAGCTCACCTCGCGCGCCCTCCCAGGGGAGCCCCGAGCCTCAGCCCCTCACTGCCCACAAGGAAGAACGCAGGGGAGCAGCCTCGGATGGAGTCGTCGAGCTCCTCCTGCCCCTCAGAAGCACCAGCTCCGACAAAAGCTGCACCATCCTGACCTACCTACAGCCGCAGCAGATGGGCCTGCCCCATGCCAGCCGGCCGCCCACGGCCAGGCCCAGGAAGGAAGGGAGCTTCAGAACAGGAGCCCCTGCTGCCAGCCCATGCCACAGGCTGTGGGCCCCAGAGGAGGCCGAGCAGGGGCTGGCCTGGGAGTCTCCACCCCCAGCTCCCAGGGACCCTTCCCTTTGCTGCCTCTGCAGCACACACACACGCACATGCACACTCACACACACGCACACCTCATGCACTCAGTGCACATACGCATGCACACACAGACGAGCACACACCTATATGCATGCCCACACTCATGCACACTTCCAAGTAGATGCACATGTATGCACTCACATGGTCGTGCATGTATAAGTATACAAGGCACACTCACACCTACACCACTCATGCACACATGCTCATACACATGCAATTCCACTCACACATGCATGCACACACACACCTCCATGCATGCACGCACTTTGTGCACACATGCACGCTCACGCACATTCACTCACATAACATGGTTCCACGTGGTGGAGCCCAGGACCAGGTACACAGGCCAGAGTTTGAGGGATGAATGGCAGTCAGCCAAGCTGATGCTGAGGGTGAGTCAGGAGGAGGGAAAGCCCGGTGGTCAGATGCGCGGTGCCAGGGCGGGTGGGCTGACAGAGGCAGCGACAGAACAGTCCACGTCCTTCCACCCCCCAGCCTCTGGCCCAGCCCCTCCCCTCCCTGCAGCCCCCATGGGCCCCTCCCCACCCCCTCGGTCCCTGCCTTGCTGGTCAGCTGCAACCAGTAGAATGAACCGACCTGGGCCATCATATCTGGGAAGAGGGTGATCCGAAGAGACACAGGCCAAGCCCTTCTTGAGCCACGGGGAGATGGGGGCCGCCTCCTGGGCAGGGCTGCAGCGGCCCTGGGCTCTCTGTCCGTATACACACGTGTACCGCTCTCTCCACCTCAGGTGTGAGCGGTCACAGTTCCCTCCTGCGTTCTGTCTCCACCTTGCCCGTGGTGGGGGGCCTATCTGCTCCTGGCCAGCTCCTCTCAGAGCAGCGAGGGGTTCTGGGGGCCATGGCCCTGAGCAGGCTGTGGGCTCAGAGTGGATGGGACAGGACGTGCTCACGGTTCTCTCCCTGGCTCCTGGACACTGGACCAACTGTCTAGAACCACGTGTAGAAGGGGGAGGGGGAGGGCCATGACTGGTGACCAGTCTGTGTGGCCGCCCTCCACGTGTCTGCCCTGTGTCAGATTCCCCAGTGAGGGGTTTGGCAAGGTCTCTAGGCGCCCTGACATCTCCTCCTCCTGTCAGGGGGGAAGGACTCCAAGGCTCCTCCACCTCCCCATCTGTCCAGGGCAGCTGTCCAGGGCTAATGCCCCTGCCCACGCCCCCACCCCCACCCAGAGGTCAGGCCCTGGGCCCTGAGTCCATCCCCTAAGCTGGCAGCACAGAGACCCTGGCCCTGTGGACCCAGAGCCCAATCAAGACCCTGGGAGCTTCCCAGCTCAGCGGGGGGCGGGGGGGGCAGAGCTCCCCACACCCTCCTCGCTGGCCTCCCCGTCCTAGTCCTCAGCCCCCTTGGCTACACCTGCTGCACCCACGACTTCTCTGAGGGGGGGGCAGAGCGGTGCAGCCAGGGCTCTTCCCCCCCTG
>NW_006292566.1:175584-176434 GCF_000327345.1 Myotis davidii
CCAGGCAGCAGAAGTTGAGGTAGACGAAGTTGAAGATGGACCACAGGTAGTAGTCATTCACCTCGCTGGTGTCGGGGTAGATCTCGATGACCGTCGTGGGGTTGGTCATGGTCTTCTTCTCAACCAGGTGCTTGCAGACCTGGGGCGCGCCGGCCCCCCGCACGCTGTCAGCCTGGCCGCTCTTGGGCTCCATGGGGAACAGCGTGGGCGCCATGGGGGGAGAGGCCGAGGGCTCAGGGGCCGGGGCTGCGGGCGCCTGCAGGGTGGGGGGCTTGGACACACAGGCGAAGCAGCCCTTGGGGGACCCTGCTGGGGGCCTGGGGATCCAGAAGGCCCCGTCCAGGGGCACGCGGGCTTCCTGGGCGCCGTCCGTGGTGCTGGCCAGGGCTCCCAGCGGGGCTGGGCACGGCCGGGGCCCTGGGCCTGGAGGGAGGGAAGAGGAATTGGAACTGGGTGCACCCTGGCTGCCCACAGCATCTCCCCTGCAGCCCCAGGGCAGCCCCAAAGGACATGGACGTCCCTGGGGAGGCGGCCAGCTGCCTGCCCGCCGGCCACCTGCCTCCCCCGTCACACCAAAGCCCTTCAAGCAGCCTTGGCACGGACATTGGGGGCTTTTCATCGCTTTGCCATCTGCGCACAAACACTCACCCACTGACAGGCCAGCAACCCCCCCAACAAGGCCCGGCTGACTGGCGTCGCAATACACAGAGGCCAGCACCCAGGCCCGGCCCCCAGGGCGGCTGACCCACAATGACGGCCTCTGCCGAGCTGGCAGCCAGCGGAGCTGCCTGGGCACCTGCAGCGGAGACGCTGACACATCCTGGCGCCCCAGACCCGGCCCACCCTGTGC
>NW_006292566.1:177085-184251 GCF_000327345.1 Myotis davidii
CAGACTAGCCCCTCGCAGGCCCATGTCCTCCTGGAATCTGACCCGCGCAAGCCCCCAATTGCAGTCTCTCTGGGGGCAGGATGGACACCCAGTGCCCAGCCCGGCAGGATCCTGTCCTAACCAGAGGCGACCCTCACAGCGCCAGCCCCCTGAGCCCACCAAGCCTCTCCTCTCCCCAAGTCTGACTCCGCCCTCCGCCGCGGAGCCTCTGAACCCACCTCCACTGATCCAGTTCCCTCACAAACTTGGGTCTCAGGGCCCATGTCCTCGCACCAGTTGGGCCGTCTGCCCGTGGGGCCAGATGTCCTTCTCCAAGACCTAGTGGCACTTTCTCCTTGGAGCTCAGTCCACTCACCAGCCCTCCCCTCTCCAGAAGCCCAGCCTGTCCCCCTGGCTCCCCTCCCCCTGGCTCCCCTCCCCCTGGGTCCCGTCCCCCTGGTCTCATTCCACTTGCATCCCATCCCTGAAGGTGCTGTCCACCTGGGTCCTGCCCACCTGGGTCCCATCCCCTGTGGGTGCTGTCCCCACAGGTCACGTGCCCTAAGCAGTGCCCGCCGGGCACAGCCTGTCTCCATCCACCCACCACCTCATTGTCTCTCTCACTTGTCCCCGCTGCCCACCCCCCACTCCTGCAAAAGCACCAGTGATCCCCTCCATCACGGGAAACCCCCACCACGAAGGTGCCTCTGAGCTGGGTCCTCGTCCCGTCCCCTGGCCCCACCCGCCCTGAAGCATGGCGGCCCGTCTGCCTCTCATCCCCTCAAGCCCTGTCACCCAGAGGCTGGCCTGTGCTCGGAGCGTCTCCCCCATGAAACCCCCTTCCCCTTGGACCCTCTCTCCCCTGAGCCTGGCTCCTTCTCAGGGAGCCCTTCTCTGCTTGGTCCTCTGAACCAGTTCTCTTCGGAACTCCATGCACTCCCCAGCCTGCACTGGTCCACCCCCTCTCCAAGCTCCTCCCGTCCTCCTCCTCCCCCTCGCCACCCCAGCCCTGGCACAGCCTCCTCTAGGCTTGTCAGGAACCTGGGGCACAGAGTCAGCCTTAAACGCTGGTGACACATGTGTGTGGGAAAGCTTTCCGCACTGTCCCCATGCTGGCATGAGGGCACTGGGTCTGCGGGGACCAGGGTTCAGGTCTCCCTCACCCAACACCCACTGCCCCTTCCAGAGGCCTGGTGTGGGCATCCAGACCTCTCTCGGGGGCTGAGCCTTCACCGAAGGTACCCTCCCAGCCTGAGTGTGGCCTGGGCTTCCCTGGCATCTGTGCGAGGCTCCCCCAGCAAGGCACTGCCCCGCCTGCCACAGGCTCGCCGGCCCTCTGGGCAGGGGCTGCAGGGGTGACCAGCGGGGCCTGATCTGCACACAGCCCACCTGGTCCCAGGCAGCAGGCAAGGGGCACTGGCCCACAGGGGTCTGCTCCAGGTCCCAGCAGGTCAGACCCGTCCTGCAGACCACCGTGAGGCTGCCTCACCGAGGCCCCCACAGGCCTCCACCTGGGGGGACTTCAAGGCAGGGGTGTGGGCCGGAAAGCCCACCCACCTCCCCTGCCCATGGGCCCGCTGGGCTGGGGCAGAGCAGGTCTGCAGTGAGGAGCTGTTATTACCCACCTTCTGGAGACGCGAGGCTAAGGGTGGGGTCGGGAGGCAGGCATTGGGCCCAGGGTGGCCGCAGGGCCAGGCTCTGGGCAGGAGCATGAATGGCCGCAGGGCCTGGACCAGGGCTGGGCTGGGCCCACCGTGCTGGTCCCCAAGTTCCAGAGCAGGACGGGGTACCCTCCGGAGGCTGGAGACGCCAGCTGGGAGGGTCACGTGCATGGCGAGTCCAAGCTATGGGCCTGCGACCTTGCCAGCCGGGGCATGACCTGAGCCAGCAGAGGCTGGCTCACTCCTGGAAGCGCTGCCCTTGGGGCCTCAGCGCACATGGCTTGGATGACAGCCTCCCCAGCAGCCCTGCCAGGTGCTGTCTGCCCGCTCCTGCTCGTATTTCAGGTGCAGGGTTGGCCAGCCTCCTGGCCATGCGGGTTGCACTCTTTTGAGGTGCCCACCATGGCTTGGCCTGGGGCCCCAGACCCGAAGCCAGGCCAATGGCAGCCAGGCCCTGCAGGCTGGAAAGTCACCAGGCCAGTGACAGATGCCACATGTGCCAAACCCTACACTTGTCGGGGCGGCTGAGTCCCTGAGGGAGTCCTACCCACCACCAGGTGCTCACAAACTCCTATCCATCCCTCAAAACCTCCTGGAAATGTTCCTCCTCCCACCCCTCAACAGAGGGCATGAAGGGGTGGGAGGGTGTCCTGGTGGCCTGAACCCTGTGACTCTGTGACCCCGGGTGGGCCTGCTTGGCCAGCACAGGGTGAGGCTACTTCCGGAGCGGGCAACAAGGATGCCCAGATGGGAGGCAGGCTGCCCACTCGCCACCAGCCCTGCGCAGGCTCCCTTCCTAGCCCGTGGGGTGTGCAGGGGGACTGGGGAACACGGGGGCCCTGCAGCTGAGGTCTCCTCCAAGGGCGGGAACACGGTCCAGGAAGGCACAGCAGCCACTGAAAACTATGTCCCATCAAAGGAAGCCTGCGCTCACCTGCCCTGCAGCCCAGGCCGCACCCTGCTGGTCGCTGCTCCAGGCCTCAGCACAAGCCAGCCCCCGCCTCCAGCATCCCAGGTGCAGAGTACCTCCAAACCACGCCTCCGCCCAAACCCCCCAAGTCAGCCTCCAAAGCGCCAGCTTCCCCAGCCCCTCCTCATGCCCGGGCGTCCCATCTGGTCCCGTCCCACCTACCCCACCAGCACAAAGCAGGCCCCACACACAGATCCACAACTTTATTTTCAGGTCTGGCTCCTGGCCACTCAAGAAGGGGCAGCCTCAGAGAAGGCACGCTCCCCTCCCCCATCCCTCCTCCCCGGGCCAGCCCATGCCCTTCCAGGTGGGGTCAGGCCCCACAGGGCTGGCTCTTGTCTCCTTCCTGCTGGCCCTCAGGGGGCCCTTCCTCGCTGGGCCTGAGATGAATGGACGGGTGGGGGGCGGCACTGCCCAGCTCCGGGCCCCAGGCTGGGTGGAGAGGGGACCAGGAAGGCAGTCGGGTGCAGGGCAGCGGCTCAGCCCAGACGCTCCGCCAGGGCAGCCAGCCCCGAGGCCCAGGCTGGGAAGGGACGGGGGGAGGAAGGGGAGGAAGGGGGTCCTGGGATGCACAGCCGAGCTGGGTCTTCAGGTGAGTGAAAGGGCTCTGAGCACGAATGAGCCTACTGGCTGCCCCAGCCCAGCCCCCCATTGGACAGACAGGCGGCTTCTGCAACCAGGGAAGGGAAAACCACAAAACAGCGCCTGCCACAGGCAGCCTGGAGAGCCGAGCCACTGCAGGCGAGTGTGAGTGTGAGTGTGAGTGTGAGTGTGTGTGTGGGGTGGGGGTGGGGGGCAGCTGGGAGGGCCGGCGCTGCCTCCTCCCACGATTCTCCTCCTCTCCTGCCAGTGGGCAGGTGGCTACAGCTTGGCGGCCTCGGCCAGGCCCACACGGTTCTCCTCGCGGTCGAACACGGTGTAGTAGCGGCCGATGAAGACGTCACCCAGGATCCAGAGCGGCCCCGCAGGTGGGGGGATGTCCATGCCCATGAAGCCACTGAGGCAGATGGTCTTCCCGCCCTGTGACACCTGGGAAGGCTCGGGCAGGCTGGACACCTTCTCGCAGGGGATCATGTACTGAAGCAGAAGAGGGCAGTGTGTGGGGGACAGTGTGGGGGGGGGACAGCGGCCTGGGGAACAGCCACCTGGGCACCCGGCCCCAACCCCCCGCCGGCCCGGCCCGCCCTGCTCACCTCTCCCTGGATAAGCGGCACGGCCCCGATGGCCTTCTGCAGCTCGCGCACCTCGTCCACGGGGCCCACCATGAGGGAGGTGCCCGTGTCCACGATGGCCTCACAGCCCTCCTTGCACAGGGTCAGGCCGTTGCCCACGTCGACCCTGCAGGGGAAATGGGCGTGTCTTCCAGGGCCACCCGAGCCCCCACCGTGCCCAGCGGCAGCCCTGGCAGGAGGCTTCTCCTCTCTCAGGCCTTGGCCGTGAGCATTCGGGCAGCAGAGCCCAGAAGCCAAGAGCAGGTTCGCGGCCATGTGGCCGTGTGCAGAGGCAGCAGGAGGTGACAAGGGGCACGGAGGGCCAGCGGGGCCTGGGGCCCAGGCCCACCCATTGCACAGCCCCTCCTGGACCGACCAGGGCCCCGGCTGGTAGCTCCTCGGGGGCCTGCTGACCGGCAGCTGGAGGAGGGCCCCCCGCAGTCCTGAACAAGGCTCGGCCAGTACTCACTGATCCATGTGGACCTGCCAGTAGGCTTTGCGGGTGACGTTGAGGTAGGCGATGGGGCCTTTGTAGTACTTGGAGTCGGTGCCGCCCAGCATCAGCTCGCCCCCTGGCTGTGCACTCGGATCCCTGCGAGGAAAGGTAGGGGCAGTCAGCCCCCTGCCCACCCTATGTCCAGCCTAAGGGCCGGGTGGGAAGGGTACAGGCTGGGCCAGGGCAGAGGCCAGGGGTGGGGGGGCAATCTTAGAGAGCTTGCCAGAGGGGGACCCTCCTGAGCCCCCAGGGATGGAAGGATCCAGAAGGGGCACAGGAAGGAATGGAACTGCCTGCCCCTCCCCCAGGGAGGGCTTCGATCCCACACCGCAAGTGGACTGCAGGCCCAGCCACTGCCCATGCTCAGGGCTCCTGGTCTGCCAGCTGAGGACACAGGATCAGGCCGGTGGGTAGATGGGGACGGGAACGCTAGGTGCCCAACGAGGGGAACCAAGGAGGGCTTCCTGGGGGAGGGGGTGCCGGGCAACCCTGAGAGTTGAGCCAGCCTGTTCTCCCTGGGGCTCATGGCCTTGTACCCTCCAGGCAGCCAGCAACTCTGGGCCAATCTGTCCCTCACTAGGCCCAGCTCTGGTTCTCACAGAGGCGAGGCCCACCAACCAAGACTGGACACATGGCCCGGGCACAGCCTGGGGAGGCACAGCCTGGGGAGGCACAGCCTGCTCTGGGGGGCTACCGCTCCCCCTTGGAAGGGCGCCATGCTGCCTCCAGCAGACGTCAGGGGCGTGGCCCAGGGCCCACAGGGAGGACACAGGACCCGCAGCTAAACCCGCTACCCCGCCACACCCCTGCGTTTCAGCACGGCTGGGCCACGGAGACATGGGCCCGCCCACCAACCTATTCAGGTAGAAAGAGAAGATGTTCTTCTCCACTAGCTTCTGCTGCATCAGATTATCGAAGACAGGCACCACGTTGTTGACCGAGATGCGGGGATAGGCCATGCCCAGGATGCCGTCGAACTTGGCCGCGATGAAGGTGATGCCCGGCTGCTTGGTGGCCTCCCCAAAGACCTGCCGTTCCACCTTGACACCGCCCAGGGATGCCAGACCCGAATTACAGGGCACCTGCAGGCCGCAGGGGGTCAGTGGGCCACATGGAGTGAGCCGGTCCCTGGGCCCCAGATGGGCCGTCCCCGCCAACCCTGCGTGTGGGCAGCCACAGCTACAAAATCCAGCTGGGTCACTGCCCATCACCTGGCATGTGGGACTGAGGGCAGGGGGCTGGAATGAAGGGCTGGACACACGGGAGCGGGCACAACAAGGGGCAAGGGGGGGCCCCCCACTCTGGCAGGAGAGCTTTCACAGGGATTGGGGAGCACAGATGGAGGCCCTGCTCAGCTCTAGCCCCCACCCCTTCCCACCGGGGCAGCTCCTGCCCTCAGCCCAGCCCAGGGGACTGGGTCCCCACAACCCAACCCACTGGCAACCAAGGCCTTGCTGCCCCACCCCCACCCCATCCAGACAGAGCAGGATGTGGGGACACAGGCTGTGCGGGCGACAGGGGAGGAGGGAGCGTGTTGGGCCACATCCTGCTTTGGGCCTGGAGAGAAGCTGGGGAGGGTGCCCAGCAGACCTGGGGTGGGGAGGAGGGTGCCCAGCAGACCTGGGGTGGGGAGCAGGGTGCCCAGCAGACTTGGGGTGGGGAGGAGGGTGCCCAGCAGACCTGGGGTGGGGAGCAGGGTGCCCAGCAGGTTTGGGGTGGGGAGGAGGGTGGCCCGAGAAAAGCTGAACCACCATGGGAAGGGCTGCCGGTCCTCATGGCCCAGGTGCCACCACCGCCGTGGGGCTGCCTGAGCCGCCTGTAGCCGATGAGGGACAGACCAGCAGGAGGCTCGCTGCCTCCCTGTGCCTCAGGGGCCAGGGCTGGGAGGGACCATCGTCTCTTTGCTCCTCATCCCCCCACAGCTCCCGGGCCTCGAGCCAGCTCCACACCCATAAACCGCCAACGGCCTGCTGACTTCTCTTGAGGGGGAGCAGGCCCCCCACCCCCGGAGGTGGGGACAGGAAGCACCCCAGCTCTCTGTTCCCATGTCCTCAGAGCCCTGTCAGCTGCCTCAGGGGCTCCCCCACACCTCTGCCTCCCCAGCAGCAGGACCCCCAGGACCAGCCCCAAGCACCTGCGGGCACCTCACACCCAAGCATCAGAATGAGCCCAGTCCTCCCACCGGCCCACCTGCCCACCTGCCCGCCCACCTGCCGGGAGCCAGGGCGGAGCCTCCCCGTTAACCACTCCGCGGGCCCTGGTCCCAAACCTGCACCTGTGCACCCGGCCCCATCGGTGCTGAAGCCCTCGCTCTGCCCCACTGGCCCTGCGAACCCCCCTGGCGGAGCCTGGGGCTTGCACTGGGTCAGGCTGCTCCCGTCCCCACCCCACTCGCTGTCCTCTGCCAGCACGGCAGGCTCTCTCCCCCCGTCCAGGCCTGCACTCAGCTGGGACCCCAGCTCCCGCCCACGGACAGCTGCTGCCGTCCAAACTCAGCAGCCTCTCCAGGGAGCCACAAGGCCCGGCCCGGGTGGGTGCGGGGGTCAGCGAGCCTGATTCCACGGTGGCGCCGAGAAGGGAGGAGCTCACCGACACGGTGTCCTGGCTCAGGTACCCGGAGAGGCTGCCCGAGCCATAGTGGATGTCGAAGGTCGTGCCGTTCTCCACGTAGGTGCTGGACTTCCCGCTGTTGTACTTGTGGTGGATCCCTATGCCATCGGGAGCACGTCAGCCTGCCGCCCGCTGTGGCCTCTGACCCCCGACCCCCACACTGAGACCAGGCTCCCCCCTCCAGGCCCCCCTCCCACAGGCCCGGGACAGTGGGCTGGCACCAGCCTTGGTCTTGCCCC
>NW_006292566.1:184623-185870 GCF_000327345.1 Myotis davidii
CCAGTGCGGTGGGGAGAGCTCGCACCTCCTCCCCAGGGCCCCGACCTCCCTGCCTCCCCAAGCCTGAGTGCGGGGGGCAGTCAGCGCGGGGCCAGGTCCCTCAGACGCCCTCCCCACTTGGGAAGCGGCGCTGGGGCCGGACCGACGGCTTGACTTACAGCAGGCGATGTCCAACAGCTTGCAGTGGATCGACGGGACCCACAGGTTGGAGGAGCCGGTGTCGAAGACGACAGTGAAACACTGTGGGGGCGTCCCGATGCCGATCTCCCCGTAGTACTGGGCCTGGGGGAGCGCAGGGTCTGTCAGCCAGAGAGGGGCACCCAGGGTCTAGACCTGCCATAGGCTGTCCACCTCCATCCGCCACTCCCAGACCCCGGGGTGCAGCCCCAGCCCTGCTTGGCCAGGGTGAGAGGAGGGAAGACACCCACCCACCATTTGAAACATAAAACCAGTGTCCAGTCAGTCAGGACAGGCTCTGCCGGCCACCTGAGCCTTGGGTGGGGCGGACCGCCGCGGTCCAGGGCCCTGAAGGGAGAGACTGCCTCTCCAGGATGGGGGCCAAGTCAGGGCCCGACTCTGGGCCTCAGTTCCTACCCTGCCCGTGCTCCTGCCCTACAGGGCCAAGCCTGGAGGGCTTCCAGGCAGAGAAGTCGGGTGGCTTAGGGGAGAAGGGACACCCTAGAGGTTCGGAGTCCCACATGGCCCAGCCTCTCTGCCTTCACTGTTCTGGACCCCAGTTCCCCATCCCACACAGGGAGCAGGGTCTGCTGAGGTGCTCCACTGAACATAAGGGGGCATGTGCCCCTATGAACCTCAATCCTTGGCCCTCTCGTAGGTCAGAGGGTATGGGCCTTCTTGAGCTTGTGGTCACCTGGGCCCTGCCTGCCTGGGCATCCCTCCCCCGGGGAAGGAGCCTGGGACACCCGTCGCCACAGGGTTCTGGCACCAGTCCTCCCCCGGGCATCTCTCTCTGGCCGCTTGGCTCCGGGGAGCACCCGAGCTGCTGACTCATGGAGTGTCTGGATGGGGGGATGGAGAATGACTCAGCAAATACCCGAGTGTGTGGGCACAGGAAAATCAGGAACTGGTCAGTTGACCCTGGGCAGACGGCCCCCCTCCACCGGCCAGATCACATGCCTGAGGCTCCAGCTTCCTGGCATGGCTGGGGCTCGAGACGGACAGGACAGAGTGCTCAGCAACTGTCCCCACCCCAGGTGGACCCAAGGCTGAGAGGCCAGCTCCCTAAG
>NW_006292566.1:185942-186508 GCF_000327345.1 Myotis davidii
GGCTAGGCTGGCCCGGCCCCAGCTTGCTGTGTGGCTTCCAGAACATTCTGACCCTGAGCCTCTGTCCCCCTCAGGCAGCCGGCACAGACTGGGTCACAGGTTGCCCCAGGCCTGCCAGCAGGTGTGCAGGAACACCCGCTCCACGGCAGTTAGTTACACCCCAGCGGGCAGGCCCAGATATCCGCTCTCCAGCCTCCCTCCAGGGCGGGCCTGTGCCTGACTCTGGGCTCCCCCACGCCGGCCAGTGGCCCTGGGCCCAGCTCCTCATCTGGGGGGTGATGCTGTCCCCTCTCCCCACAGGCTGGTCCTGAGGAGGCACCGCCCAGCTCTGAGCCCACGGTCAGTGGCCTGCAGCCCGTGGTCTCAGGTGCCACGGTCACCCAGCCCTGGCTCTCAGCTGGGCACGAGAGCGGGCTGTGCAGACCCCAGAGGTGAGAGCCCGCCATCAGGCAGGGGGTGTGGCTGAGTGGTAGCTCCTCCCACACAGGGCAGATAAGCGCTCAAAGGCTGGTGCTGAAAGCAAGAGCATCCCTCCAAAATGCATGCGGCTCACTCGGACCTTTCCC
>NW_006292566.1:186791-188378 GCF_000327345.1 Myotis davidii
TTCTTGAGCACCTCGGGGACGGGCCCCCCGGTCACAGCGGGCACCCCCTGGGCATATTTTGAAGTGGAGGCCTTGGCGATCAGTTTTTCCACGGGGCCTCCCACCTCCGACATGGTCCGGCGGATAGACGTAAACTTGTGCAGCGGGATTCTGTCAAGAAGGGGGTAGAGGGCCGGGCTCCTTAGGGCAGGACTGGCCTCTGCCTCCCTCCTGGGCCCTCTGCACCCACATCCAAGCATCCCAGCCGGAGGGAGCCAGCACCTGCTCCACCCGCTCCTCAGCCACCAGGGCCTTCAGAGACCCCCCTCGTCTTCTGTCCCCACTGGGATCTCTTCTGTGATCTCTTCCAGGGATCTGTCAGGCATCGGCCGCCACCTGTCACCCCTTTGCTCTGAGCCCCATTCACCTGGCCCTCTGGCCGTGGCTCCAACCAGGCCTTAGGCCCCCATGCTCCCACCTGCCCTGCATGTCCTCCCTGGGGGGGCCACCTCCTGGCATCAGATTGGACTTCAATGCCACCCCGTCTGAGGAGCCCGCCCTGACCACCCTCTGTTGCCCTTCACATCACCCGGTCTCCTTCCATCGCTCTCACCCCACAAGGCAGTGACCTCGGTCACGCCCTGCTGACCTGTCACTCTCTCCTCCTGGATTGCTGCAGGGCACGATGCAGAGACGAGGGGGCCTAGGACTGCAGTTGGAGAGTGGGGTCTTTGCTTGCAGCCCCGTGGTACCCCACTGGGAGCCCCCTTCACAGGAGACCCGCCTCCCAGCACAGGTGCCCCTGGTTGTGTTGTGCACGGGCCTCAGCCATCAGAGCAGAAAGGGGTCCCTGGATGCCCTGGGCCTGAGCTTGCGCTCTGTTGCCATGGTGAGGAGGCGGGGCAGGAGAGCACACTGAGCAAGGTTAACCGCCTGGGATTCAGGAGTTCCAGATAACGGCTGGCTATTTCCAGCAAGGCCAGGGCGTGCCCTGGGCAAGTGGGACTCTAGCCTCAGAGGAGGCAGGCGGGAAGAGCCCGAGGGTCCTGCCTGGAGGGGAGGCCGTGCCCTGCAGCAATCCAGGAGCCGGCAGCCTTCAGCCCCACCGCACTTGGGTGGTGGGAGGGGCTCCGGCTCAGCTATGGCACCCCAGAGCCCCAGGCTCCCTCCCAAGGCTCTCCATCCCTGGGGAGGTCTGTGGGTGGGGCAGGGGCAGGTTCAGGCCTGCGGGCTGCTCCCCCCACAACTGCTCCAGTTGGGGCTCCTCACCCCCAGGTCACAGCCCACGCAGGGCAGCCCTCTGGCAAGGTCCAGCCCCGTTCAGCCCACAGCCAGCTCCCAGCCCATGACCTCACCCACTTTCCCACGGGCAGGAGGCCCACAACCCGGGAGGACCAGCTCGGGCCCAGGCCTCATACAAAGGCCCCCCAGGGCTGGGTGCGCCCAGAGGCATCGGGAGTGGGCGGCGGGAAGAGCAGGAAGCCGGGCAAGGGCAGGAGAACGGGGGTGAGGGGCCCCTCGGCCTGGCACCGGGGTGCAGGTCCCCAGGCCTGGGGCCACCCCCCGCGCCTCCTTCAGCTAACACCCTTCCTGGCCTGGGCAGGGGGG
>NW_006292566.1:189414-201350 GCF_000327345.1 Myotis davidii
CAGGTCTAATGAGGACTCAGGTCGCAGGGCCTGGGGGAGCGAGCCCTCCGCGGTGGCCACGGTGACCGCTGGCCACAGGCCCTCACTGTGCACCCCTCCTGCCCCATTTGGGGTCTGGAACTGAGTTCTCTGCCTGAGGAGGGACCGGCCTTCACCTCGAGGAGGTAAGGAGTTCGGGCAGGACATCTTGGAGGTCATGTCCAGAAGGGAAGGAAGTGGGGGGATGTGCTCCGATATGACCACTGGCCAGGAGGCGCTCAGGAGGCCGCAAGGCCACTGGAGGTTGTGGGCGGCCAGGCAGCTCTGGGGGTGCGGGGCAGGGGCAGCCAGTCGTGTCTGGCTGGGGTGTCTGGCTGGGGCTGATACCAGCCAGGCTGAGATTCTGGGCTTTCCCTAGGACAGAGCTGAGAAGGGACCTCTGGTGACCCAAAGGCTGGGGAGCCCGCCCCCCCAACACCTGTCAGTCCCTTCAGGACAGAGCGCCCCTCTCTCCACGCTGTTCCCAGGATCCCTCAGCACCCAGAGCAGAGCCTGGCGCGTGGTGGAGGGACAAAGGGGTGCTCGGGGTCCCTCCCTGGTGTGATTGGCCAGAGGGTCCCAGAGGACCCTCCCCTGGTGCCCTGCCCAGGGTGGAGCAGGCCCAGAAAGAGGCGTCCCTCAGGCCAAAGGCCACGGGCCCAGCAAAGCCCCAGGGCCTCTCTGACCCCTGACATGCTCAGCATTACTGGCCCCGGGACCTGGCAGGCCTGGTGGGGACAGGGCTCCCAAGTCAGCTGGGCAGGTGTGAGGCCTGAAGGTCCTGCAGGGCACCCAGGGCATGACTCTTGGGCTCTGGTTTCTAGTGGGTGCAGGCCAGGGTCTAGGGACTCCAGGGGGGGCTGCTGGGTGAGTGAGGGGACAAGATGGGTTGGAAGCCATGCCTCTTGACCTCCCCTTGGACCCTGGGTAGCCATCCCTCCCACACTTACTAGTCCAGCACCCACCATGTGCTCTGGGCGCTGGGAAGTCATGGGACCCACATGGGGACTCCCTCTCTCATGGCGGTCACCCTCCAGACCGGCCACCAGACACCACGGGGCTCCTGGAAGGAGACAGGGCTTTGCGGGGAGATGGGGCCGGAAAGGGCCACGGGCGACAGGAAGGAGGGTGTTGCAATGGAGAAGCCTCATGTGAGCAGCCTGAGGAGGTGATGGGTCAACAGTGATGGGGCCCGCCTGGTGGGGAGCAGTCAGCTGAGCAGAGCACAGGCAGAGGGGAAGAGCTGCACGTAGAGGTCAGAGGGGAGCCCGCACGGGGCCCTGACTTGTCTCTGAGAGGGAGAGGCCTGGGCAGCATCACTGGACGCTGTGCTGGACGCAGGAGGGAGCGGGAGTGGGCTGGGGGCCTGGCTGAGGCTGGCTGGGCGAGGAGGCTGTGTGGAGCGGTCAGCTTTGGGGCACACTTTGGGGGCAGGGCCAGTAGGGTTTCCGACAATGGGACAAATGGAGGGCGATGGAACCGTCCATACTCAGTAGGGGTCTGTCCAGGATAGCCAGACGATGGCGTGCCATTGGCTGAGACGGACGCGCGGGAGGAAGGCCGGGGAGGAGGCCCAGCTCAGTTTTGGGGTGTGCCATGGAGACGACGCCCAGGGGACTTGCAGTGGCTGTTGAGGGGCAGCAGATGTTGGAACTGGGAGAGGAGGGGACAGAGCCAAGCGGAGATGGCAGGACAGGGCCCCTCGATGCCCAGGGCCACCGTCTCTCTGCCTTGGGCACATGAGGCCACGCTCCTCAGTGCCGTGGGGTTTCCACTCCCAGCAGCACGTGGGCTCCAGGGCAGACCCCGCCCTCTCGTCAGGAGGTCCCACTCCATGCACTTTGACCCTGGAGCACGGGGCAAGGGACTGCACCCCCTCAACACACTGAGGAACCCCAACCTTCAAGGACCCCCCCAGGATTCAAATCTGATGTGCCCTCCTCAACGGTCAGCAGTAGCTCAGTGATGAGACTGGACGCAACCCAGGGCTGGAGCAGAGACTAGAGGAGGCCCAGGGCCTCCCGACCTTAGGAGGTGAAAGATGGTGGGGGACAGAGCGGAGCTGCATGGACCAGAGGCCAGGAGAGGAGTGCTGGGGCCCCGCGAAGAGCGGCTCAAGGAGGGGTGGCTACTGGGACACGGGGTGCCGGGAGCAGTCCCTGGAAAAGGGGCTCTGCACTGACCCCGGCGTGTACCTTCTGGCCCTGCGGAGAGCAGCCCAGACCTGGCGGGGTGAAGTGTAGGAGAGTGGCTCCTACGAGGGGCCAGTGGCGTGGACAGTGGGGAGCTGGTGCGCGGACAGATAGCAGACGGGGAGGTGGAGCGGAAGAGTCTCCCCCTAACCTGAGGGGGGTCTCAGTACACGTGCAGCTGGATGGAAGCGTCTCGTCCTCCCTCGCGCACACACACGCTCTCAGGCCTAGGCGGGTAGAGAGAGAAATGCCAACGGTGACTCCTTGAGGGGAAAGAGCCAAGGGGATGTGCAGGAGGCAGGTCTCGCCACCTGCACAGATGTGCTGTTTAAACAGGAAGCCACCGAGGGCACCCCGGTGCCTGTAAAAACGACAGACAAGCCCTGTGGGGAACGAGGGTCTGATCAGGACTTGTCGGCAACGTGCCAGGCCCTCCTAGAGCTCAGCCATGAGGACGTGCACAACTGACCGCAATGGGCAGAGACCTCAGTCCACGGACCAGGGACGAGGAGGTGCCAGGGACATGTGCCTGTGAAGAGACACCTGTGTCGTGTGGGCGTGCACCTCGAACAACAGTGAGCCAGCGCTGCACACCCACCAGCAGGCCCGGATCCAAACAGTGAGAATGCGCGCCGGCGGGCGGAGCGCAGGAATCGCACTCACGGCTGGCAGGGGGCAGGGGGGCGCTTTGGAAGGCAGGCTGGTGGTTTCTTACAAAACCAGACAGAGTCTCACCACAGGATCCAGTAACCACACTCCTTGAAAGCTTAGTCTAGCCCGGCCAGCGTGGCTCAGTGTTTGAGTGTCGACCTATGAGCCAGGAGGTCAGGGCACAAGCCCAGGTTGTGGGCTCGATCCCCAGTGTGGGGCTTGCAGGAAGCAGCCGATGGATGGTTCTCTCTCATCATCGATATTTCTACCTCTCCCTCTCCCTTCCTCTCGGACATCAATAAAAATGTATTTTAAAAAGAAAGAAAACTTAGGTCCACCTGGAAACGTGCAGGTGAGTGTTCACAGCGGCTTTAGTCGTCATCGCCGGCACTTGGAGGCAGCCGCGCTGTCCTGCCGCACGTGGTGGACAAATAGTGGTCCACCTAGCCTTGGGGTCCGTTCAGTGATACGGAGAAATGAGCTCTGAGGTCCCGAAAGGACCGGAGGAAACGGAGATGCATCTTCATACGCGAAAGAAAACACTGCAAAGGTCACCTAGTGTGTGGTTCCACCTGTGACTCCGGAAACGGCGGGGTGTGGGGACGTGACAGCTCTGGTTGTGGGGTGGGGGGCAGGGGGCAGGTGGTGCACAGAGCGTTTCTGGGGCAGCGAGACAGCTCTGAATGTGGCTAGAATGAGGGACACGTGATGTTAGAGATTCCCTGAAACCCACAAGATGCACCTGAAGAAAGAACTTCGGGAAACCTGCACTTTGGTTGGTAACGATGTGAATACTGGCTCGTCGGTTGTAACAAATGGCCCACGGTCAGGAGATGCTCATAGCAGGAGACCCTGCGTGTGTGCGGGTGGGTTCAGGGGACCGTGTGCTGTCCGCCAACTTCTCTGCACGTGTAAACTGTGAAGTCTGCCGTCGGGGGAAAGCAGCACCCACCTCTTCTAGGGGAAAATGAGGAACTGGACTGTGCTAACACGACTGACTCCTGTCCCTCAGAAAACAGCGAGATAGGAGCGTGAAAGGCGAGCTACAGATGGAGGACGCGCATCAGGTATCCGAACAGCAACAGTGTGTAAAGAACCACAAGCTGATAACAGATAGACAACCCGATAGAAAAAGAAAAAAACAAAAAAGCAACGGGCAGGGGAAGCCAGGCACCCGGCAGCGTGTGGAGGTGGTGTCTGCATTCGTCCTCAGGAGGTGCAGACGGGAGCTGCTCGCCCAGCACACCCGCCAGGACGCTGCGTGGAGATGCTGGGAAGCCGCGTGGTCAGGACAGAGCGATGGAGCGAGCGACCGCCTGGATGGTGAATTGGTACAAGCACTTTGGGAACCGTGTGCCCCGTCCGCGAAAGCTGGTCCCGAGCTGCCCCGGCCAGCGCCACCTCTTCGAGGGACAGACACCCACAGCGCAGTGTCCCCAGGCACCGGGTCAGGTACGAGGATGTGCACGCAGCAGCGCTGACAAGAGCCCCAGATGGAAGGCGCCCGGAGCTTCGCCCCCAGCGCAGTAGCGACGTTAATCATTCATTAACCATTCATCAGATTCACACAACTGGAGGCAACAGGCTTTGAGAAGGACCAAACCCCAGCACACACAGTGGACGTGGAGCTGGGGCTGTGGCTGCTGGCCCTTCTCTCGCCTCTGTCCCTCAGGGAGGAGGGAAGGGGTCCTAATGGTGGCAGTCTCTTCTCTGCCCTGGGCCCCTACCCTGGGCCGGGTGTCACACGGAGGCCCCGAGACCCCCAGCAGCCCAGGAGGAGAGTGTGCTGGCCCCGCCCTCAGCTGCAGCTCTGAGCCTGTGGTTTCCTGGTGCCCCGAGAAGAGGAAAGGTTTGTGGGTGCACAGGGGGCTGGGCTGCAGGGCGGCCTGGGCCGGGGCTGCTCTAGGTGCCGGTGGGAAGTCGTCGTGACAGGTCCTCCCAGGAGGTGGGTGGGGGAACGGCTAAGAAGCTGAGTCATGACTGCTAGGCTGCCCTCCCTGCCCTGCCCTCCAATTGGGCCTGAGTCACCCCACTTAAGCCCTTGGAGCCAGGAGGAAGTGGGGGTGCAGCTCCCTGGGGCCCCAGCCAGAGGCCCAGAACATTAGTTCTGCTGTGGAGGAGGCCATTGAGGGAATTAGCTTCGGGTCAGCTGCCTTGGACGGGGCCTGAGTTTGTGGGGGAGGGTGGGCTGAGAGTGGCTGGCACTGTTAGGGCAGGGAAGGGTGACGGGCACAGGGGGTGGAGCAGGGGGAATGTCAGGTTCGGCTGGTCCAGGAGGGGGCATTCTGGGTGCCCTGCCGGACAGGACCTGGCTTGGCCTCGTGCCCTTCGGTTCTCCCCACAAGGGTCAGCCCCCCCCTCCCTTCCCGCTGTCACTCAGGGCTTCCCCCCCGGGCTACTGCCCCTACCCCTCAGTGCAGCTCTCTGCACGGCAGGGAGACACAGCGTCCAGGCCCACAAGGGCTGGAGCCCAGTCCGCGTGTCCTCTCCACTGGGCCTTGGCCTCTCCCTGAGCCCCAGCCACCAGCGTCCCAATCCTGTGCCCAGTGTGGGGCCAACTCCCGACCAGCAGGGAGCTGCGGCGGGCCTGGCGCTTTTGGGGCATCGAGAGGAGCCCAGGTGCTGCAGGGACACTTGCTTTCTTCAGTCGGTGGGTGGTCCTGCTGAGCTGTGAAGTCACCACCCCCTCAACACCCCCCCCCCCCCCCACCCCCCCCCCCCCCACCACACAGGCACACACGCACACGCACACACTGGTGGATTGTGCTGAGATAGAGACAAAGCTTAGAGGCTTTGAGAACAGAACCATATCTCAGGGCTTCAGTTTAGATGCTGATGAAAAGGAGACCAGGGTCTTAGTGGCTCACAAGCCCTCTGGAGTAGGCACCCCAGGGCCAAGGATTGAGCTCAGAGCCATGGCCTTCCTCCATCATGGCTGCCCTTGGGAAGTGGTTCGGGGGGTCTGGCAGCCACATGGGGAACCCCAGGAAAGCCTGAGGCAGACATAGACTTGGTCAGGCTGTGGGGGGCCCGGGAGGGCATAGCTGCCTCTACCCCAATTCACTGGGGAGACAAACCGGGCATGCAGGGAACCCCTCTTAGGGGCCCCACGAGGCCTGAAGCCTGAAGTGTGGGGGGTGTTGGGGCTCAGGGGGTACATTGTGGTGGCGGGTTTGAGGTTGGGTGAGCTGCACAGAGCTCTCGAGGTGCAGCCCGGCCCCTGCCCTTGGGGTCTGTGTCCTGCATTTTCTGCCACTTGGCAACAGGCTCAGGTGCGAGCACAGCCTGCCCTGCTCTGAGCGATGGAGGACAGAGGTGCCCGAGGCGAGTGCAGATGAGGGGAGGATGGGGCAGCCATGGGGCGTTAACTCGGCCAGTCGTGGTGCCCATCTACTTGGTCAAACGTTCTGGGGGTTTCTGTGAAGGTGACCTTCACATGTGATTGACAGTTCCAGTCAGCAGGCTTGGACTGAAGCAGATCGCCCTCCATCGCATGGTGGGCCTCAGCCAGTCAGCTTCAGCCTTGAGAAAAGACTGAGATCCGCGAGGGCGAAGGAATTCTACCTCCAGACGCCTTCTGACTGGAGCTGCAACCTCAGCTTCCTGGGGCTCCAGCCAGCAGGACCCACAGTCACGTGAGCCAATCCCTTCAAATTATCTCTCTAGATGATGGATGTTGGATGGTAAGAGGGATGGATGATGGATGATGGATGATAGATGGATGGACGGATGGGTGGATGGACAGATGGATGAATAGATGAAAGGAAAGATAGATGGATAGAAGGTGTATAGGTGGTGGGTTGGTGGATAGAGAGATGGTGGAAGGATGGATGGGAGATGTATGTATGTATGGATGGATGGATGGATGATGGATAGAAAGAGGGATAGAATATGGATAGATGGATGGATGGGTAGATGGATGGATGGATGGATGGTGGATAGAAAGAGGGATGGATAGAAAGAGGGATGGATGGATGGATGGATAGACGGATGGATGATGGGTAGATGGAAGGATGAATGGACAGACAGACAGACAGATAAGCACACTGTCTCACTGGAGAATCCTGACTGATACAGGCAGGTACAGGAAAGGCTTCCCTGAGAGGTGCTGTTGGGGGTTGTGAGCCAGGCAGGTGGTGGTGGCCAAACAGAGGGGTGTTGGTGACTGTTCGGGGTACTCGGGGAGGAGTGCTGGGTGAAGGCCTCTGCAGGTGGAGGTGGCTGAGGTTGGTGTGCAGGCCCTGGGTGAGGGCCCAGTTACCGCAGGGACATGGACAGAAAGGAGGACGGGGCCCCAACCCCGAGCAGTCTGTCTCCTCAGTGTGACACGTGGAAGAGGATGGACCTGAACTTGGATCATCCTGAAGAATGGGAACGAGGGAGTGACGACATTCTAGGAAGTGGTGGGCACGGGGAGGTGAGGAAGAGGAGTGAGTCACTGGGCAAACAGTGCTGCCTGCCAGAGCCCTGTGGCTGCTGTGACGAAGGACCGCAGGTGGAGTGGCTAAAACAACACGGCGTCATCCTCCTGTGGTCTGGAGGCCAGACGTCCGCTATCGGCCACCCAGCCGGAACCAAGGTGCTGCTGGCCGGTCCTTCCGGAGGCTCCAGGGCAGACCCCACCTCCTGCCTTTCCAGCTCCCAGGGATGCTGCGTCCTGTCCCTGCGGTGCCTCTCTGACTCCCCCTCGACCCCGCCTGCCTCCTTTTCCCAGGGACCCCTGTGATTCCATGGGTCCCACCGGGTCACCCAGGGTCCTCCTGCCTCTCAGGGTCCACAGCCATATCTGCAAAACCCCCTTTGCCCTGTGAGGTCACATGGGCACAGGCCTGGGGGTCGAACGTAATGTTCTCGACACAGAGAACATTAGGGAGAGGACAGGACTTCAGTTGGGGGCCCAGAGCGTGGGCGGTGCCGGTGGCTGGACCGCAGAGAGAGCTGTCCCCAAGGACATTGTACATCTGGGCAAAGTCAGGACAAGGCCAAGGGAGGGAGAGGGATGGAGTCAGCTGCCAGAGCCTGGCCTGGAACCTGCACAAAGGCCAGGGCAGGTGGGCAGGGTGAGAGGCGGGGAGGGGCAGGCATCCGGAGCCCAGCATCCGAGGAGGACACCAGGGGTTAAGCGGAGGGGCTGGGGTAGGATGGGTGGGTGCTGGACTTGGGGAGGCTGGCAGGGCTGTGGGAGGGGAGGCCGTGGGGCTGGTTGAGTGAGCTGGGCCCCGGGGACGGGTGAGTTGCCGGGCCAGGCAGCCCGTGGGGTCGGATTGCTCTGCCGACTCACCCGGCCGGTCCCCTGGTGGCCTGTTTTGCGAGCGAGCAGGCTCGGTGAGTGTGGGGATTGAGCAATGCGGTAGCCTTGCCTAAGTGCTCCCAGGCCCTGCAAGTGTCCACAGAACAAAGGCACGGCTTGTGCCTTGGCAGCTGGAGGCCCCTGGGGAGAGGGCACCACCCACACCTCTGCACTCACCTCACCCGCTGCGGCCACAGCTGACCTCCACACCGCACAGGCCGGGCCATCTCGCCTCCGTGCCGTGCCTCGACCCAGAGATGTCCTTGCAGAGCCACGGGAAGGGGGTGCCCACATCACTGGCCCCCAGAGGGCAGGCCCGGCAACCCTGTCCCGACCTCTCGGAGGGGGTGCAGAGGTGTGCCCGTGAGCCCAGGGGAGGCCTCCACTCCCGGGCGAACCTGCTCTGCCTCGGCTCCCGGAACTGACCTTATCAGTCTCCCCGCAGCCTCCCCACCCTCCGCCCACGGCCACGCGGGCCTGTTCCCAGGGGTGGGCCCGTGGCTGGCCGGCAGTGCCAGCTCCCCCGTGGCACCCAGCCCCTCCCGGGCAGCTGGAGAAACGGGTTGGGGGCTCTGACGCCCCCCTCTTTGGAGCAGTGACTCAGAGGGGCAGGGAGAGGGGTGGGTGGGTCTCACCAGTCTAGTCCTTGGCCGATAAGACCCCTGCATTCCCCAAGGGGAGGCGATCTCCCCTCAACAGTCCACTTAGCTTCTCAATCTGTAGGCCCCACTTTTGGCCTGTAAACCTTCATTTATAAAAGAATATATATAAATTTTTATTGATTTCAGAGAGGGTGGTAGAAATTTCAGTGATGAAAGAGAACCATCGATCAGCTGCCTCCTGCGCGCCCCACACTGGGGATGGAGTCTGCAACCCGGGCCTGTGCCCTGACCGGGAATTGAACCGTGACCTCCTGGTTCATAGTCAACCCCTGAGCCACACTGGCCGGGCTGACTTCTCTTATTCATTTTTTGTAGGATCTGCAATGCTCACTCCTACCTCATTCCTGATGTCAATTCTCTCGTTTCTTTCTGAATAAATCCGACTAGTTTCATTGGTTTTCTGTCTTCTACCTCATAGGTTTCTACTCCTGCATCATCTCCTTCCTCCCTCCCTCCCTCCCTCCCTCCCTTCCTTCTTCTTTTTTCCTCCCTCCTTCCTTCCTTCCTTCCTTCCTTCCTCTCTCTCACTGTAGATCTGATTTGTGTTTCTCTTTTCTGGTTTCCTAGGGTGGGAACCGAGGCAGTTGGTTTGGGAACATCCTCCTGCTCGAACGCAAGCACCAGTGCAGCCGCCCAACAGCCGCGTTCGTTCTCACCAGCTCTGGGCAGACCCAGAGGGTGAGGCAGGTCCTTCGAGGTAAGAAACACCCAAACCTGCAGGGGTTCGGTGTGTTCACTAGCGCCGAACTGACGACCAAACTCTGCGGCTTGAGAAACGCTCCAGAAAACGGCAGTTTTGCAGTTTATGTTGCAGTTAGGATAAAAGCCGAGGCGCGAGGGGGGTCACGTGCAATCCGTGGTGGTAGGTTAAGGGGGCGGAGCAAGCACAGCGGGGAAAGCTCTGGGACTGGATCACGAGTAAACCGGAGAGCCCTGGCCGGTTTGGCTCAGTGGATAGAGTGTTGGCCTGTGGGCTGAAGGATCCCGGGTTCAATTCCTGTCAAGGGCACATGCTAGGTGAACCGGTTAATGCGGATTTTTTCAACAGACAGAGTTACACATATGTTGATATATATGCGATTTGATATGTATGCTATTTTGTTGTATTGACAACAAGCTTCAAAACCTCATATGTCAAATTTTCTGAAGGTGTTAACATCATAGATATTTTGACGCTTAAAAATGTCGAATTTCTAAATGCCAAAAAAAGAGCATTTGTCTTTTGTCCAGTTGATGTGGCACCCATTTTTCTTCCTTTAAAATCGTTCCCATTGCTTGTAAACGATCAGAAATTGTTTGCTGAGCAACGCTTAATCTTTCTGCGAGTTGTTTTTGAGTTTGACGTGCATCTTCATCCAGTAATGCTTGTCATTGTTGGTCTTCAGACTTCTTCGGTTGACCTGAACGTTCTTTGTCTTTCACATCGAAATCACCACCTTTAAAGCGTTTAAACCAGCGTTCACAAGCGTCTTGAGATGGAGCGTGTTCACCATAAGCTTACCGAGGTGTGCGATCACTGTCAGCAGCACTTTTGTTCAAAGTGAAGGAATGAATCAAAACTTCCCCCAAGTGCTCTTTTTTTGGCATTTGAAAATCTGACATTTTTAAGCGTAAAAATATCTGATGGTAACACCTTCAGAAAATTTGACACGAACTTTTGAAGCTTGCTGTCAATACAACAAAATAGCATGCATATCAAATCGCATATATATCATCACATGTGTAACGCCATCTATTGAAAAAAATTCGCATTATTAACCAGTACACCTAGTACCTCGGTTGCAGGCTCCTCCCCGGCCTGGGGCCTGATAGGGGCGCTTGCAGGAGGCAACCAGTTGATGTGTTTCTCTCACATCGATGTTTCTCTGTCTCTCCCTCTCTCTTCCACTCTCTCTAAAAATCAACGGAAAAGTATCCTCGGGTGAGGCTTAACCCGAGAAGCACTTCTTTTCCGGGGGTGGGGAGTTACAGGCATTCCCTGCACATGGGGAAGGTGTGCAGGGAGCAAGACACCAACAGGGGGTGAAACCACACCAGCAGGGGGTCTGGGCGTGTCACTACCTGAGGCCAGTTAGGAGCTCATCCATGAGCGTGTGTTCCAATCCTGCCGGCAGCAGGCCATCCCCAAACCACTGCCCTGTGCCCACCGCAAGCCAGCTGCTTACATGGGCCCGGACGAGGACTCCTGGGGCAGCCGGCAAAGGGAGTAAGAATGCGTGTGATGGTTCCAGGTCACAGGCCATGTGGGCGGGCTCCATCGTGTGGGCAACAGGACACTGGGCAGGAAGAGAGGGTCCACATTCTGAGGCTGACTCCCAGGTCCCCGGGTGCACAGCTCCCGCCGGGTTAGGATGCGCCCTTTTTAATCAGAACAAAGCCATTGCGGTGAACAGAGCAGGATTCGTGTCTTGGAACTGTAGCTGGTCCCTGGTGTCCTGTGTCTGCCCCGACCAAGGGGCCTGCGAGCTCCGGCTCTGGTGGGGTCTCCGACATCTCAAAGGCAGGTCACCGTCCAGGCACAGGACAGGAGGGGACTCTCTTAAGGTAGAGTTTGGCTCGTGTGGAGGAGACTGCAGGCCACGGGGGACTTCCTGCCCTGGCGTGTGTACGTTCATGCCCTCCTGTGTGGTTCCTTCAGTCTCTGAGGTGGGGGGCCTCCCCAGAGCCTGTTGGGGTGCAGCACGTGGCCGCTTTTGCATCCAGTTCTTGGCTGAGGCTGAAATGCGGGGAGTGGCGGGCTGCCCCCTCCCCTGGCGCTCAGGCTGCTCTCCTAGGGGGGTTCCTGTGCCCGGAGCGCTCGGCTCCTGCCGCCTGGGAATGAGGGTGTGTTTTCCCGGTGCGGTTACTCTCAGCTTCTTGCTCCAGGGCCCCTCCAGGGCTCCTCCGTCTCAGTGACCAAGAACCTCTTTTTTTCGGTCTTTTTTAAAAAAATACATTTTTATTGATTTCAGAGAGGAAGGGAGAGGGAGAGGGAGAGAAACATCAGTGGTGAGAGAGAGTCATGGATCGGCTGCCTCCTGCGCGCCCCACACTGCGATGGAGCCCACCCCCCGAGCATGTGCCCTGACCGGATCGAACCTGACCTCCGGGTTCACACGCCGGCCGGGCTGCCCTCATCTCGGT
>NW_006292566.1:201480-210493 GCF_000327345.1 Myotis davidii
CCAGGAGCTCTGAGTTTTGCTCCCTCGGCTCTGTCAGGCGTCTGTCCCCATCTCGGGGTGGTTTTCCTGTGCATTCACCCGTCCTGGCAGCTGGAAACTCGCAAGGGATCCTCACGGTGCCTGGGGCTCTCCCAGCAGCTCTGCCCGCCCCGGGACCCACCATGTGACCTCCACGGTGTGACCCCCAGCGTGTGACCTCCACGGTGTGACCCCCAGCGTGTGACCTTCCTGGGCTCCGAGGTCGGCTTAGCTCAGCCGACCGTCAGGCGCCATCTGTGCCTGGAAACCCTCTCCAGGCAGATGGGTGCACCCCCCTCACCACCCCCCGCCCCAGGGACCCCTGCCCGGCTGCCTGATGTCACGCAATGTGTTTTATTCCCCACATTCCCCGCTGGTTTCGGGATGGAGGGGTGTCGGGGAAGCAGCCGTCTCCCAGATGTTTCTCTTCCTGTTCTCACTTCCTTAGGACGTTTTGAAGTTCTGACCACAATTCTTCTGAGAACAAAGACCCCGGCATCTGCCTGGCTCTGCCTCCGGGCCTCGGAGATTTACGGGGAGCGAGCACAGGAGATGGGCTCTCACGGAGGAGACGGGGCAGGTGGACGGCACGTGTTTGGAGCAGGAGGCACGGATCCCAGCGGGGCCTGGGGCCCACGTCCACCTCGATGCATCCTGCGTGGCTCACCCCCCCCCCACACACACACACACCTCCTCAGCCTAAGGGAAGAGGAGTGTGGCAGCCGAGGGCCTGGGTGAGTCGGCAGCGGCACGGCTTGTGCAGCGGCTCCCAGCGGCGGCCCTAGGAGGGGAGAGCCAAGAGACCCTGTTGTCTCTGCGACATCACGCAGCACAGGCCCGGGCTTCCTGGGGGCCCCGTGACCCTGATCTCAGCCTCAGAGGCCAGTGGTGAGACCCTCTCCCCTCTCCCTGGACACCTTGGGGGACTCAAGGGGTAGACAGCTCGTCGAGGGAGCCAGCAGACTCTGGACACATTTGCAGGGTTGTTTTTTGGTGTGTTTTTTTATAAACATTTTTATTGGTTTCAGAGAGGAAGGGAGATAGAAACATCAAGGATGAGAGAGCATCATGGATCGGCTGCCTCCTGCACTCCTCACACTGGGGATGGAGCCCACAACCTGGGCCTGTGCCCTGACCAGGAATCGAACCGTGACCTCCTGGTTCCTAGGTCAGTGCTCAACCTCTGAGCCACGCCGGCCGGCACATTTGTGCTTTGAGTGAGAACCTACCACACATTCTGCTGGCAGAGTCGGTGTGGCTGTAGGGAAGGGAGGGGCCAGGGCTGCCCCTGACAGAGCTGGACGTCTGAGGTCAGAGGGGCACCTGTGAGGGCAGAACAGGTTGGGTGGGGGCAGGCAGGATGTGGGGGGCCGCATATCTGGCATTCAAAGCCACGGGAATAAATCAGTTCCCTGGGAACGGAGCCGGAAGAGCCGGCAGGCTGAGTGCAGGTGGCATTCCCCGGGAGGGGAGTGAGGAGAAAAATGTCAAATTAATTCACAGCCGGGGGGAGATGAGTTATCTCGTACCCCACGTGCAATCGTTCAGAGAGGCCCACGATGTAACAACAGAATGTGGGATTTGAACAGAATCCGCTGATGATGAGGGACAGGGCGGTGGACGGGTGCGAGTGAGGCTCTGGAGCCAGAGGCCCTGCTCACGCCCCCGGGGGTCGCTGGTTGGGACAAGTACTGTGCAGGCCTGACACGCCCCATGGCGAACGCACCCTCAAGTGCCCCCGAGAGTCACCCGGTACCCAACCCGCATCCTCCCCTTGGGTGTGGGTGGCACCTGTGACTCACTTCTCACTAAGAGATGAGGGCAGCTGGCTGGCGCAGCTCAGTGGTTGAGTGTCGACCTAGGAACCAGGAGGTCACGGTTTGATTCCCAGTCAAGAGCACAGGCCTGGGTTGCGGGCTCCATCCCCAGTGGGGGGCGTGCAGGAGGCAGGCGATCCCCGATTCTCTCTCATCACTGATGCTTCTTTCTCTCTCTCCCTCTCCCTTCTTCTCTGACATCAATAAACATTTTTAAAAAGAAAGAAGGAAAAAAGAGAGACGAGGGCAAAAATGAAGGTGATGTGCCGCCCCCTCATCTGTGGATGTTGAGTGAGTCCAGGAGGGCTTCCTGGTAGAGGTGACCTTCAGGCAGGCCCTTCTCTGCAGACATCAGACCAGGACTCTGCAACTGTGTGGAAATGAATTCTGCCAACACCCTGCCCGGACCCCCTGGGGGGTGGGGCGTCCCGACGAGGACCCGGCCCAAATCTCCTGAGCTCAGCCTGGGTGGCGGGCAGAGGACCGGCTGCGTCACACCGAACGCTGCTGGACGCCAGAAATGCCTTCCAGCCTCTGGTCAGTGCTGCACGGCCGTAGCAAAGGACTACACACAGGAGCTATATTTGGACAAACGTCTGCATTCACAAGTTCTTGGTGAGATATGTACGCGTTTGAGTCAGCATTTCCCCTTGTTCCGGATTGTGCCGTGGGGCGCTGGGGAGGATTCTTAGAAATAAATGCTGCGGAAAGGCCAGATTTGGGAAATTGTCGATTTGTCAGCCCAGGTGAGCTAGCGGCTCCAGGTCAGCTGTCTGGGCGTGTGCGTGTGTGCGTGTGTGCATGTGAGTGTGTGTGTGTGAGAGTGTGTGAGTGTGTGTGCGTGCGTGTGTGTGTGCGTGTGCGTGTGAGTGTGTGCGCGTGTGTGTGTGCGTGTGTGCGTGTGAGTGCGTGTGTGCTTGTGCGTGTGCATGTGAGTGTGCGTGCGTGCGTGTGTGCATGTGTGTGCGTGCATGTGAGTGCGTGTGTGTGTGCGTGTGCGTGTGAGTGTGTGCGCGTGTGTGTGTGCGTGTGTGTGTGCGTGGCACGTGTGCATGAGTGTGAGCACGAGAAAGGTGTGGATGTGCAGGTAGTGTGTGTGTGTGTGCGCATGTGTGTGTGGGTGTGCATTTGTGTGCGCGTGTGTGTGCGTGTGTGCGTGTGAGTGCGTGTGTGCTTGTGCATGTGCGTGTGAGTGCGTGTGTGCTTGTGCGTGTGCATGTGAGTGTGCGTGCGTGCGTGTGTGCATGTGTGTGCGTGCATGTGAGTGCGTGTGTGTGTGCGTGTGTGTGTGTGCGTGTGTGTGTGAGTGTGTGTGTGTGTGTGTGTGTGTGTGTGAGTGTGAGAGAGAGAGATTCTGTCTCCCAAGGACAGATGGCAATGTCTGGAGACACTGCTTTTTTAAAAATATATTTTTATTGATTTCAGAGAGGAAGGGAGAGGGAGAGAGACAGAAACCTCAATGATGATTCATGCACATTAAACGGAAATAAATTAGAAGAAATATTTTAGAGGCCGGGGAGGGACCACAGGAGGGCTCCAGGCTGTGTCTGACCGTCTCCCTGGGTCCCAATCCGCGGGTCCCAGCAGCAAGCTAACCTACTGGTTGGAGCGTCTGCCCCCTGGTGGTCAGTGTGAATCATAGCGATGGATAGAACAGTAGAAGGAAGGGTCAGACACTTAGACCTTTATTATATAGGATTTCGGAGAGGAAGGGAGAGGGAGAGACAGAAACTTCAATGATGAGAATCATCGATTGGCTGCCTCCTGCACACCCCACATTAGGGATCGAGCTCACCACCCGGGCATGTGGCCTGACCTGGAATCAAACCTGGTTCGTAGGCTGATCTCAACCCGAGAGCCACGCTGTCCGGGCAGGACAAGGATGTTCCTTACAAGAGATGCCGTGCCCTCATCACGGGAGCCCCTGAGTCCCAGCAGCCCTGCAGGTAGCACTGCCACGACCCAGGGACAGAGGAGGGTGCAGGTGGGGGGACGCTCAGCCAACCTGCTCGGTGCTGCCTGGCTACGGGGCGGAGGGACCCGTGTCTCCACACACCCAGCTGAGACCCATGGAAACGCAGTGTCCCCTGGTGCCCGGAGCTCAGGTGTGCCCAGCCCCACCTGACACCTCTCTCTCCATCTCTCGGCCCCACCCTGCTTCCCCAGGGCATCGGGGAGCTCCTGGCCCTTGGACCCCCTTGTCCCGGCCTGTCCTGGGCACTGGGCACTGGGAGATGTCCTTGTGCCTCCCTCAGGGGCCTTTGCTGCCCTGTGACCAGGACTCAGGTGACCCTCTGGGGTGGGGTTGGGGCAGGTGTGAGGTCAGGAAGCTGTAGCTTTTTCCCGAGGACCTGCCCTCCCTCCTGGACAAGTGAGGGGGCTGTGCTGACCAGGTGCCAGAAGGGCCGCTGAATCCAGGAAGGGGGTCAGCGTGGTGATTCCACTGAGAGGGGCTTCGGTCAGAAAGGTCTGGAGTTGGGGCTCCCGGGATGGGTCCTCCAGGAGGAGGAGGCCAGGTCGGGGGCTGCGGAGGGGCCCAGGGAGAAGCCCGTGTACAGAAGGGGGCACCCACAGGCCTGCCAGGGCCTCCAGCTGGGCTGCCCGGGGCTGGGCAGGGCGGGCGGAGCTGGGAGGGCTGGCAGGGAGGCAGCGGGTCGGTGGGAGCAGGTCAGCCGCCTCCAGCAGCAGCTGGCGGACAGCAGGGGGAGCTTGGAACCTGGCTGGTCTCGTCTTCCTCCCGCTTGGTCACCTGGCCGCCTGAGCCCTGGCCCTGCTGTGCCAGCCTCGGAGGCCGAGGCGTGCTGACGGGCTGGTCGAGGGTCCCAGGCCCCTGGCTGCCCTGGGCGTGGCCACCGGGAGTGAGAAAGGCCCACCGAGGGGACATGTCGGGGGCTTGGTCCTGAGCTCCCCGCCGCTCAGCTATCTCCTGCAGACCACCAGCAACAGAGTGGGGGGCCCAGCCAGGGCCTGGGGGAACCCCTAGCCTGAGCGGGGAGAGCTGCAGGCCTGGAACGGGACACCCTCTCCGGAGCTTTGGGGACTCTGGCGGGACTGGGGTGGCCCCGGCTCATTCCTAGTTCTCTGTGGTGAGCTCCCCAGCGCCTGCTCAGGGGCCACACGTGGTCCCTTGGGTCCTTGCAGATGGGAGCTGTCTCGTCACTGTAGGCTCAGGGTGCCCCCCGTCCCCACTTGACAGGTTTCACCTGGCACCACGAGCACCAGAGTGACTCCGATGGGCCGTCTGCTGCATGGCTGGTCCTGGAAGTGGCCTTCCGACCCCCTCCAGGGCCTGTCCACGCCCACAGCCCATGGTCCAGCCTGGTGCCGGGGCCCAGTGTCCCTCAGGCCAGATTCAGCGCAGCCCACCCAGCCCACGAGGGCCTCACGCCTGCTTAAAGGGGCTCCTGGCCGTTCTGCACAGCCCTGGGGGCCAGGGAGGGGCGGCCGGCGGGGGTGGAGGGACAGGCTGGTGCCAGGCCCCGAGCTCCGAGTGTGGAGGAAGCGCAGGGCCCAGGGGCTGGGCAGTCCCAGGGCCAACGAGAACGAGAGGGGGACAGGGATCCTCTCACCTGTGGGAACACCTGCCCGAGGAGATCCCGTCAGAGGGACGGTCCCTCCAGAGACTACACACCAGCCCCACCCCCAGAGAGTCCGAGAGCGTGGCCCTTGTGCTGGCTCACGGGGCAGTTTTGGGGAGCTGGGACAATGAATTCCTGGTGTCCCCGGGGCCCCGGGCAGGAAGGGGCACGGGGGGCACACCGCCTCACCCTGGCAGGCAGAGCGCCAGCACCCTGATTTACCCATCTGAGTAGTCTAAGTCCCCACCCCATTCTCTTCTCTCTGAGACCCACTTTCCAGACTGGATAGACTGGTAACTCCGCTCCCTCCCCGCTGGCAGCCCGTCCAGGACACGCTCCATGTAGGGAAGGCTTTGATCGCATGTCCCACCCGGAGGGTCCCCTCTCCCCGCCACGGCCTCCCGCCCTGCCCCCTCTCGCTGCTATGCCAGCGAACGGGTTTGCGTTGGCGCGCGGCCAAACCCTGGAATGTGCCTGCAGCGGCTGTTCCTGGAACAGGGACGACAAAGCACAGACTGTCTTGGAGGCGGGCGGACGGGCCGCAGCCTGCCCGGAGTCACGCAGGAGCCGGTGGCCGCGGGGGAGGGGGATGAATGGGCTCACACAGGCCGGACACCCGTGAATGGGCGCCGAGCGTCCAAGCACAAGGCGGGCTTGGAACTGGCCAGCGGGGGCCGCAGACCTGGACGTGGGCCGCCGTGAGGGGTGGGTGCAGGCGCTGAGGGGACACACTGCTGATGTCCCCGGTGAGTGGGGCACAGAGCACCCCAAAACGTAGACTTCTGTGTGATTCAGGCCTTCAGGGACGGGGTGCCACGTCCAGAGCCCAGTCGTTTTGGGGAGCATCTGCACACGGTAGTCACAGGCGTGTCACCTGGACGTGGACTTGGGGTACAGGGTCAGCTCTTCACAGTCACGAGCAGGGTCACGAGGCCCCTGCATGAGGGCAGCAAAGCTCCGGGGACTGTGGAGGCTTCGCCCGATGCTTGAGGGGTGAGGGTAGCCCGCCTGGCAGCATCATGAGTGGGCAGAGACCCGGCTCACGTGGGCGGGCGTGAGAGGCAGGCATGTGGGTGACCCAGGACCCGGAAAGGAGTGTGGCCCCAGAAGCACAGGCAAGTGGGGCAACACGGATGGAGGGGGCGCCGAACCTCAGGCGGCAGGGCTTTCACCCCCAGAGGCCCTGGGAGCTGGGGAGCTGTGTATCTGTCAGGTTGGCATTCAGAGGAGGGGGTACAGGCTGCCCAGATACTCAGAAAACCGTGGGACCAGACGGTGAGGCCTGGAGCCAAGGCCTGGAGGCTGGAGCCTGGTGCGCGGAGGCTGGGCTGCCTCGGACCTGGGGGACGGACCGGGTGGTCCAGACCTGCTTCTGCACCCAGGACTTCGGGGTGACAGGGACCCGCCCTGTCTGCTCAGGGGAACCAGGCTACCCGACCCTCTCGGGGTTCAGGTGGTGGCTTCTAGCGGTGCCATGCTGAGTGTCCCGGGCCCTCAGGGCCAGGCACCCAGACCCTCAGAGTGTGGGCCGTATTGCCCGTACTATTTGGGTACCAGGTCCCCAGTTCTGCAGTCTAACAGAGCACCCATCATCCTGGCTACAGAATGTCTGAGAGGATGGGTGACAGAGGTCACCCCAGTTCTGCAGGGAATGGGGTTCAGTCTGTTAGTGCTCGATGCCTCAGGAGCACCTGGCTGTGGACCCCAACTCAGCTCTTCAGTGGAGTGGGGTGCGGTACTCTGACACTCCGACAGCGGCGTTCAGAACCCCACACGCACACTAATGGTTTCAGGACCCCAGGTACTCTATGGGGTACAGGACCCCACACTCTGACTCGTGGGGTCCAGGCCAAGACATGTCTGGGTGGGGACACCCCTCTGGAGACGGGGGCGGGACGTCCCAGACACCTGGGTGGCAGGAGGGCAGGCGCCCAGCACACAGATGAATAGCACACAGAGCTAGACACAGGGATGAATGGGACCCACACAGGCAAAGGGGGCGGATGGAGTGGGGCGTCCAAACCGCAGGCGGAGGCCACCGGCCTGGCCTGGCACACGGGCCGAGCGAGATGTGTCAGTTGGGCCTTCAGGCAGCTTGGGGCCAGCGCGTGGGGACAGGCTGTCCAGGGCCCTGGTGACCACAGAGCAGCGTCCCTGTGCCCAGACGGGAGAAGGCTGCACAGGGACTCGGGGGTCAGGCGTGTCCCCAGGCATTCACAGGAGTGGGGGAGCTGCTTGGACGCCAGGGTGCCCTGGATGAGCTAGATCCCCCAGAGCTGCAGAGGGGCTCATAGGCCCCTGGAGAAGCAGTGACAGGGTGGGGTACAGGCCCTGGGAGGGACCCCAGTCCCTGGGCCACAGGGAACCTCACTTCTATGACATGGGGGTTAGAGCACCAGCATTTGTGGAGTGGGTTACATACTGCAGTGCAATCAGAGGTGGGGTATGTCCCCTCAATTTCCAGGTGAACTGGTTAAAATTCACCCCCAAACTCCAAAGAGTGGGACTCACATCCCCAGAAATCCAGACTCACAGACACACGAGCACAGACTGGAAAGATGGTGCATGGAACCCAGAGTCTAGCACCTCGATGCTGACATCCAGAGAGAGGGGCGCGGGCTCCCCAGAGGCTCAGATAGTGGGGTGCAGGCCCCCTAGAGGCTCATATAGTGGGGTGCAGGCTCCCCAGAGGCTCAGATAGTGGGGTGCAGGCCCCCTAGAGGCTCATATAGTGGGGTGCAGGCTCCCCAGAGGCTCAGATAGTGGGGTGCAGGCTCCCCAGGTGAAAGGGCTTAGTCATCGAGGAAGACGGGCACCCACAGGCTGAGACCTAGCAAACGGGCACAGGGCTCCTCAGCCCACGGGGACTGTGACAAGCGGAGCCCCCGTCCTCTGCGGTCCTGGGTGCTGGTGGCCAGGCTCTGCGTGGACAGGGCCTGCGTGCAGCCCCTGCACGTCTCATGGCTCCTTGCCAGCAGCTCCTAACTCCCTGAGCCAGCGTTGGCCCCGAATTCCAACCTCAAACCGCCCTAGACCACCCAGGGGAAACCGTCCAGCAGCCCCGCCCGCCAGGGTCTCCGTGAGGCGCTGCCAAGCTGCCCGCTGGGGGCCCCCGGCCTGAGGCCGCCAGCTCTGCTTGGTTTTCCCTTCCTGCCCTGGAACCTCAGCCGCTGTCTCGCCACGGGGGCGCCCCTTTCCTGGGAACGGTACAGAGCGGCGGCTGGCTCACGCGGGGCACACGTATGCGGCCGCATTCTAGGGCCCTGCGTATGGGGCCTGGCATCGTGCCCGCCCACGCGCCTCCCCCGGAGCAGGGTGCCGGCTCCCGGCGTGCCCCACTGCCCCACAGGCCTCCTCTGAGGACCCAGAGCTGTGCCAGCCACTCCCGGCCCCTCTGCTGTCAGGCGCTTCTTCCAAACCGCATCACGGGGCGGGACTTGGCGGGAGGCCCGGCCGTGCGCAGGGATACCCACGTGCCCGTGCCCTGTGCCCCTGAGCCTCTCGTGACTGGCATGGGCACAGGCAGGCACATGCCACCTGCGGTGCCACAGAGCAGCCTCAGAGCCCAGGCAGAGGGAGCGCTGCCCGCCCAGCCCGGCC
>NW_006292566.1:210519-212162 GCF_000327345.1 Myotis davidii
AATGGCTGCTGAGACACCCTGGCCCGGAGGTGCCCGGTGCTGGGCCCGGGGAGGGACCTTACCCAGAGTGACTGGACCAGAGCCCGAGGTGGCGCTGGGCCCAGCGACGCCCCCTGGGGACCCGGCCAGCCCAGCCAGGGCGGAGGCTTCTGTGCAAAAGGCTTCGGGAGGCTTCTCTGGGCTCCAGGAGCCTAGGCACCAGGAGGCCCTGCAAGTGGCCCGGGGAGGGTGCCGCCCACCGCCCTGCCCGCGCACCCAGGCGGCCTCAGCAAGCAGTGCCCGCAGCTCACCTGCTGGCACCAGGCTCTGTGCGCGTGGTTCTAGCGGCACCAGAAAGCCATTGTCCTTCCAACGCTGACGTCCTCCTGGCTCAGGACCCCCTCCGTCGCCCCTCAGCAAGTCCCATGGGAGGACCGGAGGTGCCCAGCCCCGGGGGCCCCTGGAGGTGGGGTGGGCCCAGATGCCTGGTCCTGGGGCTCGGGTGTTGCCCTCCTCCCAAGGGAGTTCCGGCTCCTGAGGGCCAGCAGCTCTGGCCTGAGGTGGGGCTCCCCAAAGCCCGGCCTCCACACCCTCTCACCCACCAAGACTCTTATCGCTGGAGGCGGAGAGCGAGGGCTCCAACCGCAGCCTCTGAGCACCGCCTGCGGGTGCCGGGGTTGGGGGGAAGCCTAGAGGCCGGGCGAGCCACAGAGTCAGGTGCCAGGTGAGAGCACACTACCCCTGGGGGCTGCCACTCCGACATTTGGGGGAACCTCGCTCTTCCCGAGGAAGGCCCACAGGAACACACTCCTATCAAAGCAGAGAGTCCCAGCTGGACAGTTAGCGTGGCTTTGACAGGTATGATCCAGGCTGACCGGGGAGTCCATGGAAGGGCACCCCACTGCCCTTTGCCAGGCGCCCGGGAGAGGACCCGGGAGGAATCCAGCACCAACATCAGGGCAGGCCCAAGCGCAGGGGTGACCAGAGAGGGCTTCCTGCGGGAGGTGGAGCTCATGCAGCCCTTGAGGGTCCCCTGGGGTGGAGGTGGGAGGGGGAGGGTCGGCACGGGGCAGCAGGAGCGGACGGGCCTGCGTGCGGACACACCGCCAGGGTCCGGGAGGAGAGAGCAGGGTGCTGTCTGCGGGGGCTTCAGGGAGCCTCCAGAGGTGGCTGGAAGGAGACTGGAGAGGAGATGCCAGCCTCCCTCTCCGGGAAAGCCGGCGGGAGCCCCTAGCGAGGGTTCCCCAGCCAGGCCACCGCGATCGCGGCCAGAGTGAGGCCGCAGAAGGGAGGACCTTGCCTCCCAGAAGGGAGGACCCTCCCACCCCACCCCGAGGCAGCCCAGCATGGCGGGCTGGGGAAGGGGCGACCCCAGCAGACCTCACCAGGCCTGTGGGGTCACCTCCGGCTGCCTCCAGCCGGCACCTGCACGCTTTTCCCCAGAGGAGCCCCAGGAGCCGGGCCCAAGGAGCAGACAGCGCCGCCTGGTGGCCCTGGTCCTGCCTGAACCTTTACCACCAGGCGGACCCTGCGGTCCTGAGGGACCCTGCGGCTCCCCAGGCCTCCCGGTGCCTCTGGGCTTGTGGCCAGGATCCCGAGGGTCCCATGATCCTCTGGGGCCAGCTCCCAGGCATCTCCTGCGGTCCTGAGGGGTCAGCCTGCAG
>NW_006292566.1:212191-214927 GCF_000327345.1 Myotis davidii
TCAGGAACCCGGGGCCAGCAGCACCAGATCCTGTGCTGTGCTCGCCCCACCCCTGCCCTAACCTCGGTGAGGACGCCCTCAAGACCGGGCAGGGGAGAGGCATGCACATGCACACACACATGTGCATGCACACCCCCCACATGCACACGCATGCATGTGTGCACACACCGTGTGCTGACCACTGATGCCGAATTCTCGGCCGTAAAAACCTGGAAGGCAGCTATTTTGACTCCAGAATACACACGGGATCTGACAGTTTATAAGGGAAAGACTGGAACTCCACAGGGGAGCTGGTGCCTTTGTCTGTGGCCTCCACCGTGCGGCTCCAGGGACCCCGAGGGACCCTCTGGCTCTGGGGCCAGCCCCAGGCCTACAGGGGCCACCGGGCACTCTGCCTTGCGGAGAGTGTGTGTGTGTGTGTGTGTGTGTGGAAAACATGTAGCCTCTTGTTCAAAAGATGGTTAGAATTTCAAGGCAGACATCACACTGAGCCCCCTCCATGTCCCTTCTTTGTGCTATGACCACCGGGACCAGCCCTGAGGGTGATGGAGCCAGGCCCGGGAGGCAGGACACTGGGCCTGGGCACCTCCCCTCTCAGCATCCTGGGGTTGGGTTGGCTCTGGGAGTGGGGCTGCCTCTGCCCAGCCCATCGGGGACCGAGGCATTGATGAGCGTATGTGGGGGTCATCGCAGGAGCACATGGGCCCCTGTCGGTCCCTCAGCAAGCTCGGCGCCAGGCTGGTGGGGCTGCAGCAGGAGGGGATCTGGCCCACATGCCTGGTTATTTCTGGAGGGGGTGGCAAGAGGGGTGCCAGCCTCTTATGGGCAAGAACGGGGAGCCCCAGGTTGGAGGAAGGGTGCCTCTTTGCTGCCAGGGCTCCCCAGAGGAGAGGGGCCAGGAGGACCTGCCCATGGGCCTAGGGTCACGGCACACACCACGGGGGTAAAGGGCCCCCAGCTGGAATGCTGGGTGGGAGGAGCCAACCCGGCCAGGTGCGCTCCCTCCCCAGGCCCTAGGCAGGTGGCTGCACGGGCCCGCCCTCCTTCCTACCCCCTCGCCTAAGGGAGACAGATAGGCAGGTCTGGGCGGGCGAGCTGCTGAGTCAGTTTGCGAGGAATGTTCGGGCCGCTCCCAGGCACACCCTGAGCCTGCCGGCCCCACCACACCCTCCCAGGTGCCTTGGCCCGGCGCCCGCCGTGCCTGGAACACACCTTCAGCCCAAGCTTGCTCAGACCAGCTCCCACCGGCAGCAGCCTCACTGCTCCCCCACCTGCTCCCCCCATGACCCCATTGAGCCCCCTTCACCATGCTCTCGGGTGACCCAGGGCCGGTTCACGTGTGTGAATAAGCTCCTCCTGTGTAACATGCAGACTGGGGAAATGGGGGGATAAGGGGGTCACCAGGCAACAACCCCTTGGGATCGAGGGGTGTCTGCAGGAGGAGGGTCTGTAATGAGAGGGGCTGCAGGGAGGCCCAGCCCGCTCGGCCAGGGCTGGGGGCGGGGGAGGTGGCCAGGAGGCCAGGCCTGTGGCAGCTAAGCCAGTGCTTTGGCCAAAGCCCAGAGCCTCCCTCCCGTTGGCTCCACTCAACCGTCCCCCCCACCCGGTCACCCGGGCTGCCTCCTTGCCCAGGCACACCAGGCTGGCTGCTGGCAGATGGGGCGGTGGGCAGGGGCCCGAGGGGCATCCCCACAGGTGACCCGGCCGCCCTGGCCATCTCCTCCAAGCCAGCAGGGTGTGGAGATGGGGCAGCCCCCAGGCTCCCACAGCACCCCGGCCCCTGTGGGCACCACGGCTGAATCCGGGCTCATTCCGGACCTCGTTGCCAGGATTCCCTGTGAGTTGTGGGACCCGGGAGGGGCCTGGGGCTGGCCGGGCTGGGTGGGGGGCAGTGCTGTCCACAGGGGTATTTCAGGCCCATCTCTGTGCCCACCCCAGGCCCCGATGGGTACTGGTGGCCATCGTTGTTGCCACCGCCATCCTCACTTCTTCTTTCCTCCTCTGCGTCGTCTGCTGCCACTGTCGCCGAGCCCACAGGAGGAAGCCCCGAGACAAAGAGGCCCTGGGCCTGGGCAGTGTCCGGGGCGCCACCACCACCCACCGGGTGAGGAGCGGGCACCAGCGCTCCCATGCCCAGCACCCGGCTGGGTCAGCCCCAGACCACAGCTGAAGGTCTAGGCGGTCAGGACGAGCTCAGCCCCCAGCAGCGGGTCTGCCCAGGAGAGGAGGCCAGAGGGCCTTCCTGGCAGGGGAGGCGGGGAGCAGAGGGGAGGGGGAGGCCAGGGCCCAGGGCCCAAGAACCAGGAGTGCCACCCCCAGAGTGGGCCCTGCACCAGTGGGGCCACAGCATGTTCTGGGGAGGCAGTGGTGCCAGCAATGGGCTGGGGCAGGGCCACAGTTCTGGCCGGTCATTTGAGCTGAGGGTGAGCCCTCTGGTCCCAGGGTGGGCAGTTACGGTTCTGATGGGGGCTTGGTCCATGCCAGGTGCAACCGAGATGGACGATGTGGAGTCCAGCCCGGGGGAGCCCAGCAGTGGGGGCGCCTGCAGCTCTCCCTGGAGTACAACTTTGGAAGCCAGGAGGTGACGGCCCCGCCCGGCAGGCCCAGAGGATCTGCGGGCTCGGAGAGGGGCCGGGTGCTCCTGACCAGGGGGACCCCGGCTGAGTCACCCTTGGCTCCCAGATCCAGGTGGGCCTCAAGCAGGCAGTGGACATGAGGGCCAGGGGCGGGGGGGCA
>NW_006292566.1:215000-217508 GCF_000327345.1 Myotis davidii
CACCTCCTGGAACTCTGGTGCCAGCTGGGCCCCCCGGGCACCACCGAAGTAAGGGTGCTGACTGCCTGGCATTGGCCCGGGCCTGCCTGAGGTGCCAGCAGGGAGACCGAGCCCCTGTCGTACCCGCAGGCTGAGCAGATGGGGGAGCTGTGCTTCTCGCTGCAGTACGTGCCCGGCTCCGGCCGGCTGACGGTGGTCGTGCTGGAGGCCCGGGGCCTGAGCCTGGAGCTGGCAGGTGAGAACCCCCCCTCCTCGTCCCCTCAGGGGGAGCACAGGGCTCAGCGGTCAGACCCACGACCCCTGTGACCCCTTTCCCTCTGCCCAGAGCCCTACGTGAAGGTCCAGCTCATGCTGAACTGGAGGAAGTGGAAGACGAGCAGGACGTCTGCCCGGAAGGGCACGGCCGCCCCCTACTTCAATGAGACTTTCACCTTCCTCGTGCCCTTCAGCCAGATCCTGGTAGGCTGCCTGGAGGAGGGGGCAGGTCCTCCCTGGGGGCCAAACTGACCGCTGTCTTTCTCCCCTCCACCGCACCTCTGCCTATCTCTGCCCAGAGTGTGGACCTGGTGCTGGCCATCTGGGCCCGGGGCCCGCGGCTTTGGGCCGAGCCCGTGGGTAAGGTGGCTCTGGGAGCCCGGGCCTCCAGCCAGCCCCTGCAGCTCTGGGTGGACATGTTGGCCCATGCCGGGCGGCCCATCGCCCAGTGGCACCGCCTGCGGCCCGCCGGGGAGGTGGACCAGGCCCTGGGCCTGCAGCCCTCCCCCGGCGCCTGCCCTTGCCTGGCTCCTGACAGCACCCGGTGCCGTGAGCTCCCTGCACTGACTTGTGGGCCTGTCCAGGCCCCGCGGGTCCTGCTGCAATAACGTCTCCCCCACCACCACCGTGTGTCCTGCCTGTGCCCTCGGGGACGCCTGCCAAGGGCCAGGAGGAGAAGGTCCCCTCTCCAGACTCATCCAGGCCCTGCGGCTTCTGCCTGACCCCTGGGGGCGGTGAGGGGGTCCCTCCACGCCCAAGGAGGACAACACCGGACGGGGGAGCCCTCCTGTCTGGGGTTGCAGCATTAGAGACAGTGTGAGTGAGGGGAGGTGGGCTGGAGGTGGCACCACAGGACGTGGTGGGCAATCGGGAGGCATTTGGGGGGCGCTGCGGGAAGGAAGAGACCCAACCCCAGGGCCCCGCACGGCTCCTCTCGGCCCCCAAACCTTTGGGCGGCGGCTGCAGGGTCGCCCTGAGCGAGCAGCAGGGGGCAGTAGAAGCCTTCGGAAGCCGCGCGGGTCTCTGGGGGCCCAGCCTGGCGGGAAGGAATGCAGCTCTAATCCCCCACATCTGGGGCTTCAGCTCTGCCTGACCCTCCCCACGCCCCGAGCTGGGGCCGCACCCCCAGCTCTGAGGCAGCCAAGTCATGGTCCTCCGGATGCCTGAGCTGGGTGGGGGCTGCCTGGGCCCCAGCCCGCGGGTTGGAGCGTTCCAGGCAGGGGCCCACCACCCCTTCTGGAAGGGAGTGTTCTGAGTTGTGTGGGAACAGCTCTGGGTGGGGCGTTCCTGCATGGCTGCACGTCCAGGGCGCCCCCGTGCCTGCTCCGGGCGGGAAGGCGGGTTCACGTCCCCGCCCGAGACCCCTGGTGCTGCTGCAGGCCCAGAGGCCTGTTTGGGGTCCAGGCCGGGCTTTGGAGCCGGGTTGGAGAAAGGGGGGGCCGGCCAGCTTGTGGCAGCGATGCCCCTGGGCTGAAAGGGGAGCAGGGAGCTGCAGGAGAGGCGGTGGGGGGGCCAGGGGAACACTGTGCCTTGGATCCCGACATAGGACCCAGGGGGGCCTGAGTCCAGGGGCCCCTCAGTTGACCCTTGAGCCGTGCTCCCCCCACAGCCCAGCCAGGCCACGCACAGCTGCCTGCAGGCTCCTTGCAAGAACCAGGAGCTTCTCGAACTCGTCACTGATCCCTAAATAGAGCAACCCAACCTCGGCACCCCCACCCCCCAAGACTTCTTGGACTGGACGGCAGCATGTGGCTGGGCCGGGCCAGGCGGTCTGGGCAGGTGGGGAGGGCCCTGTGCCCCCATTGGTCTGAGGAGGGCTCCATGTCCTTTCTGAGCAGGGGCCCAGCCTGGGGGAGGACATTTATACCCCTCCCGGGCCCACCAGCCCAGGCAACACTGCCAGCCGACCTCGCTCCCCACGCAGCCCGACGCTAGGTGAGGCCGCGGGCGGCTGGGGCCGGGCACAGGCACCGTTGGGGCCAGCCCCTGGGACAGCCCTGGGTGGGGGCCCGGGCGCTGGGGACCCCCAGCAGCAGCCCTCTCCGGGGGGCTTCCTTGGAGCTGGGAGTGAGATGGAGACCCAGCGGGAGGTGGGCGAGGTCGGGCGGGGGGCCTGGATGGGCCTCGATGACCGGGCCTCGTTTCTGGGACACAGGAAGGGGCTTTATGTGTCAGGGACCCCAGGCTGAACTGGGGAGCAGCCTCCCGCAGGCACTTGGGCCCAAAGCCGAAGGAGCAGAGCTAAAGATAGCG
>NW_006292566.1:217567-217921 GCF_000327345.1 Myotis davidii
CGCCTCCCTGTCCCCCCGCGGGGACAGCTGCACACCCGCCCGCCAGGGACTTTTCTGGAACACTTTCTCCTCTGACTCCTCTCCCAGGGAATTCCAAGACGACTCCCCCAGGAGGTTGGAGTTGGGGGTGGGGCACCAGGGGGCTGGGTGAAGGTGAGGTGCTGCTCCCCTTTGGGTCCAAGGCCCTGATGCCCCATCTTTCTCTCCCACAGGCTCTAAGCCCAGGACTTCAAGATGGGGGAGTAAGTGAAGTCCCCAGTCCCAATGCCCCTGCCACCCCCTCCTCCCACCCCCAGGGAGGGGTCTCTGCCCACCCTGGCCATGCCATTCCATCCCCCCTGCCCCATCACAGGT
>NW_006292566.1:219647-240296 GCF_000327345.1 Myotis davidii
TCGGCCCTGTGCCAGGGGAGCCCGGGGCGAGGGCATGGGGAGCCGTCAGGGGCCTCGGGAATTTCGGGCCAGACCAGGAAGGCCCGGAGCGTGGACTCCGCTGGGCCGGCCTGCACCCAGGGCTGGTGCTGTGCTCATGGCCCATTGCCAGGGCTCCCGGCTGGCTATGGGCGATCCCGACCCCCGGCGCTGGGGCCGGTGGCTGGTGCATGTATGAGCAGTTCTCACAGTGAGATCCGTGGTCGGGGTGCACAGGCATCACAGGGGGTCCTGTCTACCCAGAGACTGTCTCAATCCGTCACCACAAGTCCGGGCCGGGGGCCACTCCCCGTTCCTCCCAGGCTGCCCTCCTCAGACACACAGCCTCCCCTGGGGACACCGTGGGGCAGCCCTGGGCCCGATGGCCCCCGGTGGCTTATGCCAGGGGGTTCAGGCTCAGAGGGGCCGGGGCCCAGCTCCCCCCAGAGACAAAGGACAGGCCAACCCGCTCCATGTGGGCCCAGCAGGAGGGCTCGGGGCCCCTCTTGCTCAGCCCCAGGCCCTGGCCCACCTCCTACATCAAGGGACTGTCGGTGATGGCCGGATGGGGGCTGTCAGGGCAAGGCCGCGGCTGTCAGCCTCCGCTGTGATAGATGGGGCGACAGCCGCCCGCCAAGGTCCCTCCGCTCAGATCTCCGGGGGAGCCCGGGAGGCCCAGCGGCCGTGATGGAGGGGCTGTCGGCCGCCCTTGCCCTCCGAGGTCCCAGCGATTGATCTGCCCGGGGCCGGAGATGGGGAGGCCCTGCCTCCAGCCTGGCCGCCTCCGGGACAGGAGACTGACGTCAACGGCGCCCGATGGCCTCCCCCAGGCTGTGCTCCCGCCGCAGCGGCCTGGGCTCCGCCGTGCCCTCCGAGTAGCTCCCACAGCCCTGCCACCAGGTGACCTTGTGGCTCCGGCCGGCTTATCACCCCTGGGCCCGGCCTGCGGCCTGCTGCCCGGGCAGCGGCTCCAGCTACCGCAGGGGGAGGCCAGGCCTCGGGGGACAGCCCTTGCTCTCCCCTCGGGCTGGGAAGCACGGATGATGGCCATGTCCCTGCACAGTGGGAGCAGCCAGGCCTCGAGGTGCAGGGACCCCCCAGGGCGCCGGGCACGTGTCAGGGCTGAGGGGCACTTGGGGCTCATCCTGCGAGGAGGCCAGGGCGGGCAGGGCAGACTCTGAATTCAAAGAGCGGGTTTTGGTGGCCGGAGCGCCCAGCGAGGGAAGCGGGTGCAGGAGTCTGGGTGGGAGGCTGGGACCCGAGTGTCCGGGTGCCTGGAAGCAAACAAGTGGGCAAAACGACGGAAGTAAGAAAAACAAGCCTGGGAGCCCGGCCAGCGCGGCTCAGGGGCTGAGCGTCGACCTAGGAACCAGGAGGTCTCGGTTCGATTCCCATCAGGGCCCAGGCCCGGGTTGTGGGCTCGATCCTCAGTGGGGGGCGTGCAAGAGGCAGCCGATCAAAGCCTCAGTCATCACTGATGTTTCTATCTCTCCCCCTGGCCCTTCCTCTCTGAAATCAATACGAACATTAAAATAAATAAAGAAAACCAACCCGGTGAGAGCAGGTGACAAGGACACGGGGGAGGAGATGGAGCTGCTCCGTGCGAAAGGGGCTGACGGGCACACCTGTGGGCTCAGGTGGCGGGAGACTCTCGGTTTAGCAAACAGAACAGCAACCTGCCCCACGCTGCTTCCTCTGGACCCAGCACCGGCTCCGTGGGGGCCCCGTGACCGACACCCCACGGCCTCTCTGTCACCCTGCTGTCCGGATCCCTCCTCCCTGACCCCCACTCACTCCTCCTCGTGGCATCCCGATGGGCTGCTGGGCCTCAGTTTCCCCAATGATAAAATGGGTGTGGAGATGAGCTCACCTGCCTCAGGGGACAGACAGGCGAGGAGGGACCGCTGGCACCTCCTGGGAGTGAGCGCGCTCATCCCTGCCCTCATGGGCACGCCATGCCCACCATAGCTGAGGCCTGGAGTGTCTCCTGGGCTCTCCTGCAGCCCATCCGCCCCACCTTCAGGTCCCACCACAGTCACCTCCTCCAGGAAGCCTCCCATGATGTCCATTAACCCCGAGGGCTTGGAGCGTCTGGGCCTCCATCATCATCTATGGAGCGGACGGGGCCTCAGGCGCCGCACACACCGGGCCCCCCAGACGAGCCTTCCCTCTCTCTCGGCTGCCTGCTGCCACTAGGAGACCCGGCCCCTTGGCAACCACACCCCAGCCCCCTGCCTCTCCCCTCCCTGTCTCTGCCCCCATCTCCTAACCACCAAGGTCCTTCTTCCTGCAGTCGCCCTGGACACTGCCCAGGCCCAGACGCCGCCGAGGAGGCAGAAGCAGGGATGGATGTTTGCCCGAGGTGAGGCCGTGAGGCTGAGTCCCGATGGCACCGGGTCTAGGCCTGGCTCCTGGGCCTCGGCCATCCTCAGGCCTCAGCCCTCTGCTCTGCCCGCTGGACACCGAGGACCAGCCGGGACTCTGGCTCCTTGGGGAGGAGGACCTGGGGGCCCAGAAAGGCCGCCGAGCCCCCTCCCCACTGCACAGGCCTGATGGCTGCTGGAGGGAGACCGGAGCTGCAGGCAGCTGGTCCGCCTTCCCTGGCTGACACGACCCAGTACCAGGGTCCCGAGTCCCCATCCAAAAGCACCACAGGTCCTGCTGCCTCCCGGGGGCTGCCTGCCCACAGGGTGCGCTCCGGCCTGGCCACAGCCGCTCCCTGGGCCTGGGGACTGGGCTTGGTCTCACTCCCCTGTGTCTGGCTTGAACATTTTTTTAAATTTATTTTTGTAAATCCTCACCCCAGGACAGAGAGAGAGAGAGAGAGAGAGAGACTTTTGCATCAGAATCTCGGAAGTGACACTTTTGGCGAGAGAGAGAGAAGAGAGGAAGGGCTGAGAGGGAAACATCAATGGGCTCCCTCCTGTGTGTGTCCTGCCTGGGGATCAAGCCTCAGTGTTTGGGGGCAGGATGATGCCCCATGTGGCCAGGCTGACGGTGCTAATAGTGGGTGAACCCCCAGGGCCACTGCCTTCCCCACCATGGGCCTCGGTCCTGCCCCTTTGGCCTCGAGGCTCCTCCACGTCCCGTCCAGTGGACTCCTCAGGCCCACGGCGGCCAGGGCTTGACAAGATGGTCCAGGGCTCCCCTCTTCCTGGCTCATGGGCCCAGGGGTCAGCCCTGGTCTTGGGGGGGACGTCCCTGCCATGGCACAGCTGCCGGGCTTGGATTTCGGAGCCCCTAGTCTGGCCATTCCCCACAGAGGAGGACAGTAAAGGCTGGACACAGGCTCCGCTGGTCCCCTCAATCCTGCTTGTGCCTCCGAGGGACCCCCCACGACCCAGAGCTTGGGACACTATCTGCCCACCTGGTCAGTCTGGGCTCCTGGAGCAGAGGGTGAGGGCAGGGGAGTGGAGGGGACCATGGGGAGCCACAGGGAGACCTGCAGGGCTAAGACAGGCGGCATGCAGAGCGTGGGGCGCGGTGTGCAGGTCAGAGGTGCCAGCGATGGCCCAGCTTGGGAGGAGGTGGGCCTGGCTCTGTGCACATACCCGGAAGATGTCTCTTTCGTATATACACACACACTAATAAAAGGGTAATAAGCTAATTAGACCGGGAGACCTTCCGGACAAAGCCATGGTGCCAGGGCGGAGGCAGAGGTGGTTAGGGGTGATCAGGCCAGCAGGGGAGGGCAGTTAGGGCAGTGGGCGGCAAACTGCAGCTCTGTGGCCCCTTAAGTGTGGCTCTTCCACAAAATACCACGTGTGGGCACGCACGTACAGTACAATTGAAACTTCGTGGCCCATGCGCAGAAGTCGGTATTTTGTGGAAGAGCCACACTCCAGGGGCCAAAGAAACGCATGTGGCTCGCGATCGAACCGTGACCTCCTGGCTCCTAGGTTGACACTCAGCCACTGAGCTCCGCCACTGGACCCACCCAGATTTCACTGGGTGGTAAGACGCTGAGCTCGGTGGCTCAGGGACCGGAACTGCGCCCGCCTTGGCGCTCGGGACAGCCAGGATGCACACAGGCCCTTCGAGGCCACGGCTGCCCGGGAAGGGGGTCCTGGAGGTGCGTGGGGGCTCCTGTGCAGCCCTGGGACTCTGGAGCACGCAAGGGTACCCCATCCCCGCCCCCTCCCCCACCTTCCTGGGCTTGTCCCCCAGGCCCCACGACTTGCTTCACGCTTCCTGGTGGCTTGTGTGTCCCTCCCGTTGCAGCAACAGACTGAAAACAACACCCAACCCCAGCCAAACCTCAACCTGCAGTGAAGGGGGAAGTGAAACCTGGGCGGGAGGAGTGGGGGGGGGCTCAGCCGCCGCCCCAGGAAGCGCCCGGCACACATAGCGGTCCCGGTCCCACTGAGCACCAGGCCATGGCGGAGGCGGCCGGCCACCCCGGCTTCGAGGAGCAGGAAGAACTCCTGGTGGACGAAGGAGGTGCAGGGTAAGGGCCCACAGGAGGCCGTGTGCTGGTGTTTCCGTGGGGGTCATGCTCAATCCCGAGGTCGACGGCCCTGGGGGCACCTTCCTGGGACCCGCCTGGGCGGCTGGGCCTCCCCGGGAGAGGCCGAGAGCAGGGCCAGGACCAGGAGGGCTGGACGGCCACCGCTGGGCGCAGGGACGCGGACTGAGGCCGGGGCCGGCAGGGCTGGTGCTGGGCCAGGTCTGGAGGAGAGGGGTTGCTCACCTGGGGACCCTCCGAACCCATGTGTGGGGCTCAGCAGAGAGTCTCCTGGGGTGATGGAGGCTGGGGAGGCCGCAGGTCGCCGATCGGATGCAGGGCTGTTGGTTGGGGTGAGATGTGAGGGGCACGGGCAGAGGCTGTGTGTGGGTTGCTGGCAAAAAGGGCCCCGTGCCGTGGCTCCCCGCCCCCCCAGGCTGGGCCAAGAATGCCCGCAGCCCCCCTGGAAGCAGCTGTGCTTGCAGAGCCCTGGGGGAAGGGCTGTGGGGGGGCGGAGGGAGCACCTCAGTTGAGTCCCATGGCCCAGGGTGAATGTCCCAGAAGAGATGGGAATGGGCAAGCTTGGGGACAGTGGGGCGTCCAGGGGCAGGGGATGTCTGAGGGGGATGCGGAGGCCTGTGGGGGTGGAGACCAGCCCAGGAGGAGACCAGTGGGGTGCTGAACAGCTGAGCAGGAGGGAAGGAGCAGGGCTGCAGCTCAGAGGGAGGGAGTGAAATGGCCAGACCTGCAGGAGGGAGGAAAGGGCAGCAGGGCAGGGCCCGGAGCCTCAGAGCGGGCTTGCTGGGTCGTGCCCCCCCCCCCCCCCCCACACACACTCTTCCTCTGGAGGCTGGAGGCAGCAGTACCTGCTGCTGTGTGGATGCCTTTACTGACAACGGGGGAAATGGCACGTGTGCATGAGTGTGAGCATGAGAAAGGTGTGGATGTGCAGGTAGTGTGTGTGTGTGTGGGTGTGTGTGTGTGTGTGTGTGTGTGTGAGGGCTGGTGCAGGGTCTGCGGCCGAGTGTGGGGTGGGGCAGGAGGCTGAGCAGCGGCCCTGGCGTGTCTGGCTCGGTGTGCGTTCAGACGCCCGGCTGGTGAGTGGGGACAGCTGTGTCCTGCTCAGAAATGGCTCCTCACGTCAGTGCTATCCAAACCCTGGCCTCCCCATGCTCCTTGGGCACCTCATGCCCATAGAAGGGCACAGCTGGAGCTGCCTGGCGGGGCACCCCTGCCTCCCTCCTTGGCCCATCCTTGGCCCCTCCTCCCAGCTGTCACTCAAGCCGAGGGAGGGCGGAGGACAGGCCCAGGCAAAAGCAGGGGGCCTGCGGCTGAGCCGGGGTGTCCTGGTGCCTGTCCTAGGGGCTTAGGCTGCACCTGTGGGGTCTTGGGAGGGCCCTCGGACCCTCACCCTGAGAGGGTGGCACCGCAGACACCTCCCTCCTCCCCCCGCCCCGCCCCCGGCTCCGTGTGGTGTGTGTGCAACCCCGACCTTTCAGAGTGAAACCGAGACTCAGGGTGTGATGGGTTCTCCTTTCACAAGGTGACTTAGTGCCTGGGGTTTTCCTAGGGGGCGGGGGAGTCCCCATGCCCAGGAGAGGGTGTGCAGCCTGGGAAGCCCCACCGAGCCCCCATGGGCTGGGTCTGCTGGGTTACTCCCCAACTTGCACACGCTGCCCACCAAGACCTGCCTGGGGCTCAGGACCTCACCCTGCACGCCGGCCCCACGCAGGCTGTGCCCTCCAATGGGGTACATGGGTTGCCCCCTAGGACTGCTCAGGATAGGGCCTCCTCCCTCAGACTGCCCCTGGGGTGGGAACCCCCATGCTGCCTTGCCCCGGTGCCCTCTCACCCCCTTGCCTTCAGCAGGGCCAGACACCACCTGGAACAGGGGCACACGGCCCGGAGCAACGGGCAGTGCCAGGGCCACTAGGCAGGAGGGAGGGCTGGGCAGAATCACCCTGGCAGGGGCAGCTGGGCTGGAAGAATTGGGGGCCTGAGGGCAGGGGCTCATGCCCAGTCTGAGCTGGATCAGGCCTGGGGACCCCCAGGTGGGCCACTTCTCTCCTCCCCCTGGTCAGGGGCCTGGGGCCTTGGAGGCGTCTCAGGGTGGGAGGTGGCGCTCAGCCCAGGCTCTGGGTGCTGCCTCCTGCGAGGCTGCGGAGGTCCTGGCTCCCCCACCCTCCATCTGGACCCTCCACATTCCCTCCGTGGGTGGGGAGAGGGAGAGATGGCTCAGCCCCGCCCCTGCTGATTCAGCAAGTGAAAAATCCTTTCCCGCACCCACCTTTTCTTGGGGCTCATCTGCCTCCTCGTTCAACAGCGCTGGCCCGGGGCAGTGGCCAGAGGGTCTGGGGACCAGGCCCGGCAGACTTCTCCTCGCCTGGGTGGTATGAGGGCTGGCTCAATGCTGTCTTGTCCTCCACACTCACTGGCCTGCCTCTGCCTCGTTTCCCTCCGAGGGAGCCAGAGCAGTGGGCCCGTGGGTGGCAATGGGTAGAGGCCCTTGGAGCCCCTGCCAGCAGGGCTGGGGTCGAGCCCAGGGGCCCTGCTTTCCCGGCCCTGAGTCCCAAGTGCCAGCGGGAGGAGAAGGGTGGGCAGAGCCTGGGGGGAGGACTGGCATCAGAGGCTGGCAGCAGAGTCAGGACTTTCTGGACAAATAAGCCCCCACCGGAGGCCTCAGTTTCCCCATCTGCACAGGGGGGATCCTGGCCGCTTGGACTGTGAGCTCGCTCCCCAGGCCAGGCTGCCCTGATTCTTCAACCCGAGGTGGCCCTTGTGGAGTCCAGGGAGGCACAGCCAGACCCCCCATCTCACAGGTGGGAACACTGGCCTCGCGGCCGAACCGCCGTCTAGGCAGCTGGGCAGCAGCGGGCCCTGGACAGGCCCTGCGGGGCCCTGGCTTGGAGGGCGCTCCCTGGCTCCACTGTCCTACAGGCTCTGTGGGCTCCAGGTTGGGATGCCAGGGACCCAGCAAGGTCTCGGGGGACCCAGGAGTGGCTGGACTGCCCTGGCAGGTGTTCGATAACCCCACGCAGTGCCACTGGGGTAAGGGCGGGGCTTTGGGGATGCACATGGACTAGGGCACAGCATGGAGGCCCCCGGGGACCTGCCCAGAAAGCAGAAATGACACTGGCTCTCTCCAAGCCCCGCCCCTCCCTGTCTCCGCCCCGCCCACTGCATCAGGGATGCTCTGCCCAGGGCTTCCGAAGGGCGTCTTAAAGATTAGGGGCCACCCTATCTGGTGTAGCTCAGTGGAAAGAGCATCATCCTGTGGACTGGAGGGTCCTGGGTTCGATTCCGGTCAAGGGCATGTACCTTGGTTGCAGGTTCCCCAGCCCTGGTCGAGGCACAGGCAGGAGGCAACCAATCGATGTGTCTCTCTCACATTGATTTTCTCTCTGTCCCTCCCTCTCCTTTCCACTCTCTCTAAAAATCAATGGGAAAATGTCCTTGAGTGAGGATTAACCAAAAAGAAAAGAAACGAAATGGACTTGGGACTGAGGGATCTAGCCAGTTCATTCAGAAGAATCCAGAAAGAAGCTTTCAGCCCCTCCTGGTCCCAGCCCTAACCCGAACCCCAGCGCCTCATTCCCTCTACCGCCTGCCACCCTGCCCTCTCCCTTTACTGAACCGAGGCACACGTGAGACAGACGGTCTCCCCTGAAAGTCAGAGCACCTCTCTATCAGGGTCCCCCAGGAGCCACGGAGGCCACCAGCCCTGACCCACTCTCCTTGCCCGCATGGGACCTCACTGCTGTAGCCCCTTCACTGGGTGGCTGCTCCGTGAGCATGTATGTGGGAGTGGGTGTGGGTGTGTGGGGTGATGACAATGTCTAAATAAGAGGACAAATTTTGCTTTTCCAGTCCCTGCTTAGGCTCTATGGTGGCATTCAGTCTGCTGGGCCATGAGGGTTTGCTCTCTTGTCATCTTGGGTCACAAGCTTATGAACCAGGGCTTAGTCACAAAAGAAAGAAAGAAAGGAAAATAAGAGACTCAATGATGGAGAAAAGTATGAGTAGGTAGATGGGTGGATGGATGGATAGATGGGTAGGTAAGGGGATGAATGGATGCATAGGTGGATGAATGATGGGTGATGGATGGATAAAGAATAAATGGAGGGATAGGAGAACATATCTACATATGTTTGGATGAGTGAATGGATGGGTAGATGAATGGATAGATCAATGGGTGAATGGCCAGTTGACTATATGGAAAAACAGGTGATAAATTGATGGCAGAAAGTAGTGATAAACTATATATGATTGACTTATGAAAGGAATTAAAATGGATGTATGTGACTTTGAGCAAGTTGCTTAACTCTCTGCACCTCAGTTTCCTCATTAAAATAGTATACTACCTACCCCATTGGGGTTTTATGAAGATTATATAATAAAGAAAAGCACTTAAAAAGTCTCTGGCACATAATTCCTCATAAATTTTAGCTTGTGGTGGTGGTGATGATGGCGGTGATGATGGTGGTGGTGATGTTGATGGTGATGGTGATGGTGATGGTGGTGGTGATTGTGATGGTGATGGTGATGGTGGTGGTGATTGTGATGGTGATGGTGATGGTGGCTGGGGCGGCTGCCTTGCTGCTCACGGTTGCCGTGTGATGATAGGGTCTGGGCTGCCTGCTGGGTCTCGGCCTTGCTGCTCATGGTTGCAGTGATGGTGACAGTGACGGTGACGGCAATGGCGATGGTGACTGGGGCCGGCTGCACGCTGCAGCTCCTTCGGGGTGTGATGGTGACTAGGCTGTGGGGGGCTGCTCAGGGCTCCCTGAGGTCCGGCTACAGTCTTTGTACTCGCATTTCCACCTGCCAGGAACCCCTTCTCCCAGAGAGCTCACAGCTTACTTAGCTCCGAAGGCCATTCCTGGCCACCTAATCCCACCCTCCCAGGTGGTGATGGTGGTAGTGATGTTGACTGTAGTGGTGGTGGTGATGATGGTGGTGGTGAAGGTGATGGTGGTGGTGGTGATGGTGATGGTGGTGATGGTGGTGGTTGTAGTGGTAGTAGAAGTAGCAGTATTAGATAGGCAAATGGATAGATGTTTGGCCATCTGAGTGGATAAATGGAATACTGGATGTATATATAAATAGACATAGACATGGATAAATGGATGGGTGGATAGATAGATAGATAAGCACAGACATAATATTTAGAATACTTCACAACATATATGACACAAACATTAGCCTATGAAATGGGTACTGTTTTGGACCTGTGTGTGTCAAGCTAATAATCAACCTAGGATGTATGAATGAGCAGGTATACCAAGAGATGGATGAATGGATGGATAGATGAACAAACGGATGGGTGGATGTATAGATGGATGGATGAATTAGTAAATGGACACATGGGATAGAAATAAGGATGGGTGAACTGATAGATGAAATGTAAACAGATAAATAACTGGACAGATGAATAAAAGGTTATTGGATGATAACCTATGGATGGATATGAATGACAAATGGATTTTTAGGTGGAGAGATGGGCAAATTAGAAAGAGAGACAGATGGAAAGATAGATAGTGAGTAAATGCACATATGGCTGACGCTAGGTAAACTATTTAAGAGATAGAGTGATGAACAAACACAGCTGAGTCAGGAATTTTTCACTCACTGTTTTCTCTTTCACCCACCAGTGGGCAAGTCTCTTTTCCAATAAGGAAAGGCCGACTCCTTCCTGGGAGGCTTTCTTGACTATTATATACAAAATACCAATCCCTTCCAGTTCTCCATATCCTCAGACCCCGGATTACGTTTTCTATGGCATCTGCCATCATCTGATCTATCACAGTAAACATCTACTTTTTTTGTTCCCACAAAAATGTCAGCCTTGTGAGAGAACAGGGACTTAATTAATGCTGAATTCCCAGCACCTAAACATGTACACAGTGTTTAATAAATTTGCTGAAAAATCTATGGACAGATGGACAGTTATATGGAGATAAATGGTTGGGTGAGACATGGGTTACTGGATGGATGAAAACAATCGTAAGCAACATTGATTCAAGGTTTGCTCTGTATCAGCAACTGCTTTAAGCATTAGCTCTTCGGGGGCTTCCTGGGTGACATGATGGGCAAATACGTATAAGGAAGGGCATACGTGTGTGTATCTATGCACAGTAGGGTGTATGAGTTGCTAGATGGAAAGAGGGGTGGACATAGGGGTGGCTGGACAGATATATGAATGGATGTAGGAATGGGATGAATAAACACCAAAATATTTGGAGAGTTGAATAAAAATAAGGACAGAAGAATATATGAAGAGATAGGAGGTATTTGAAGAGATAGAAGGATGTATTAAAGAATAAACAGATAATTCACTGGTTGGGTAGCTGGGCAAGTAGATACACAAATTGATGGATAACATATAAATAAGAGTAATTGACATATATTGAGTGGTTATTATGTTCCAAATTGATGGATAATTTGAATGCTTCTTGTAAGTGTTTTATATGTTTTAAGACATGTAGATAGATGGCTGGATGTATATATGAATGCGTGTATGTATATATGTATGTGTATATGTATGTGTATATGAATGAATGGATAGATGGATACTCACTCAATAAAGACTTGGAAAGGGAGATAGATGGACATAGGTACATATGTATTGATAGACACTTGAATGAATAGATTGATGAAATGATATATTGTTCTTATTTTCAAGCATCCATTAATACATATGTACCCACTTGCAGGATATGTTGTGTTTATTTGAATAGTTGAATATCTAGATATATTGAAAAATTGATGGATTAATAAATAATACATGGAAAGACAGCTATAGAGAGAGGATGGATAAATGGATTGATGGATGAATAGATGGATGGATGGATGAGTGGGTAAATGGACGGAGGATAGATGATGGATAGAGGATGGACGGGAGAATAATGGATGAATGGAAGGATGGATGGATGATGGATGAATGGTTGGATGAATGATGGATAGAGGATGGATGGATGAATGATGGATAGAGGATGGACTGGAGGATGAATGGGTGGTGAGTGAGTGAATGGATGGGAGGATGAGTGGATTGGTGGATGGAAAAATAATAGTATTGAGGTCAAATACTCGACCTTATTGTCCCTGTGAGGACATGCCCTGGTTGTAAAACTATGAGTCACGGCCACTGCACGTGAAGATCGTCCTTGACACCTCTCACTCACCAATATTCCTGAGAGGAAGCTGTGTGAGTCCGTACTAAGTTCTTAATATCAGGAACTTCCCATAATCCCAAGGCAGCCTTCCCTGGTGGGAATATTTTTCCTGCTATTGAACCAAAATATGCCTTGGCAGATTTCAGTCCTGGCGGCGACTGAGGTTCCAGAACTGAGAGCAGGAGGCAAGGGGGTGGTGGGCCGGCTGAGATGGAAGTGTAGCCCAGGCTCACCTCCTGGGCGACCTGCTGGGTCCTGGCCCTGCGCCCCCACCCTCCTCATTCCACCAGAGCCCCGAGGTCTCCACACGCTGGTTGGACGCAGGGCCAGCCGTGGGCACTCCCCACTTCTTAGCTCCTCCTGGGCTGTGCGGGGCAAGGGAAGAGGCTTGGGCTCCCCTCATGGGGGGACTTCCCTACCCCCATGGACTTCCTGACCCCCACGGAGTCTCCACCAGCCGCCGCCACCTGAGTCACTGCGGGCCGAGCTATGGGCCCATGTGGAATTTTCCCGGCTGTTGCCACCACCTCAACACAACTGCCTTCACACAGGGACCCGTTTGCCCTGTTGCCCTCTTGCCAGGGCGGTCATTGCCTTGCCCTCTGCCCACTCACATATCCCCTAGGAGTGGTTTTGGGCCTGGAGGGGCAGGCCGGGCCTCAGGCACAGGACGGCGTCTCTGGGCCGTGCCAAGGTAGCCAGCAGGCCACAGACCTGGCTTGTGGTTCTGGCTCCACCAGGCCCTGGCTCTGAGACCTTGGAATCCAGTCTGAGCCTCGGTTTCCCCATCCGAGCCATGGGCGCAGTGGTGTCCACCTCTGGGGCCATGTGCATGTTGGCCCGCGGGTGCGCCCCGGGGGGAGGCTGCTCCCTCAGTGCCTCCCCACGAGTGGGCCCGTCCCCGCCTTGTCCGGCCACTAGCCTCCAGTGAGTCACCGTGACTAAGCCCAACCAGACAAACAGTGGGCTGGGCTGCTTCTCCGGGGCCTTGGCCAAAGGGCCAGGGGCCACGGCCGGCTGGCCAGGGCACCACGCTGACCTGTGCCCAGTGGCCACTTCTCAGGAGCGTGGACACCAACCCAGAGAGGCTGGTTGGTGGTGGCCCCTAGGGGTCTCACTGCTCTGACCGCCCAGGGCAGGCTGGGGGTGGGGGCCGGGGAGGGCAGAGCCTCCCCATTTGGGGAGCAGAGAGGATCCCTGGGGTGCCCGGCCTCCCCCTTGAGGTGATAAAAGGAGCTGAGGGCTGGGAATAAACAAAGGAAAATGGAGCACCCAGAGGGAGGGAAGAGGAGGGAGGGAGAGGGAGGGAGGGAGGAAGGGAGAGAGAGAGGAGACAAGGGCTGCGTTTGGGACCAGGGAGACAGGGAATGAGAGGGAAGGTGCCGAGGGCCCAGGAGCAGGCAGGGCAGGGGAAGGCGAGGCAGGGGGGGAGCGGGCAGGCAGGGGAGCTGGACCCAAAAGACAGATGCAGGAGGGAGGGAGAGGAGGCCAGAACGCGGGCCAGGCCAGGCCAGGCAAGGAGAAAGGCTTGAAGGGATGGGGGGCAGATGTGGGACCAGACACCCCTTGAGCTAGGGGAGCAGAGGTGACGAGGAAGAGGAGCAAGTGAGGCCGGGGGCGGCTGGCAGGGTGGGGGCAGGCAGGGGAGCTGGACCCAAAAGACAGATGCAGGAGGGAGGGAGAGGAGGCCAGAACGCGGGCCAGGCCAGGCCAGGCAAGGAGAAAGGCTTGAAGGGATGGGGGGCAGATGTGGGACCAGACACCCCTTGAGCTAGGGGAGCAGAGGTGACGAGGAAGAGGAGCAAGTGAGGCCGGGGGCGGCTGGCAGGGTGGCCGTCAGGTCCCACTGAGCCCGGCTGCTGGGCTGGGAGGGCTCCTCTCCGACATTTTTACTAGTCTGGGAAGGAGGGGACCCTGGAGGTGGAAGAGACCGAGGCGGGCAGACTGGGGGGTTGGGTGGGGGGACAAAAAGGAAGCAGCTGCTAAGCCTGAAGGAGGAGGGGGCCCAGAGACCCACAGAGTCCAGAGGCCCCGAGAGGGGGGACAGGGGGCATTTGGAGAGCCCAGAGGGAGCCAGCCCAGGAGCCCCCCAGGGGCCAGAGGGCCCAGGACAGACCAGCAGGCAGAGAGAGCAGCTGGGGATGGAGGGTCAGGGCAGAGGGTGTGAAGGAGGAGAAGGGAAGGCAGGCCAGGAGAAGAGAAGAGAAGGAGAAGGGGGAGAGAGGGGTCCGAGCTGCAGGAGGAGGAGCAGGAGGAGGGCAGCAGACCAGGGCCCGCAGGCCTTTGAAGAAGGCGCCACATGTCCCCAGGGTGGGGGTCAGGCCAGGTCGCCGGCCAGGCGGCCACCAGCAGCACGAGCAGCTCGGCGCCCTGAGGAGGAACCCTAGCAGACAGGGCCTGGACAGCCTCCTGAGGTAGGTCCCTCCCGGCCCAGACCGGGCACGGAGGGCAGGGCAGGATGTCCGCGCCGGCACCACCCACAGACGATTGGCACCCACGGAGCCTGGGCCGAGCCTGGAAAGGTTCTCCCAGCCTTGCCCAGCAGGAGCTGCCCCTGCGCTGTGGGCAGGTGAGGGGTGCCAAGCCGGCGGGGCTGCGTGCAGGTGTGCACACCCACCGGGGCTCCAGCTCTCCCACCCACCTGCGCCCCGGGCCTCAGGAGGTGCTGCTCTGCCCCAGAGGCGCCGGGGCTCTGCCTGGCCCAGTGCTCCCGGAAGGGAGGCTCCTCCTCGCACGGCTCCGAGGCCTCACCTGCAGCCCACTGGCCTCAGGAAGCCCCCGGGCACCCTTGCTTTACAGAGGGTGGGGCTGGGCCCTGCAGCCGTGCACCTTCAGCACCAGCTCGGCGTGGGCGGCACCGGGGCCTTGGGGAGTGCTTGGCCGGACTCAAATCCTGGCTCCTGCAGGCTCGGGCCTCGGGCCAGTGCCCTGTCCTCTCTGGGCCTCAGTTTCCTCCTCTGTAAAGTCATGGTGCGGTGGCACCTGCCTCGCAGGGCTGCGGAGAGAGAGCAGCAGCAAAGGCCAGAGACCCCGCAGGGCTGGGCGGGAGGCAGGCTGAGAGCACAATCACCACCTCCCTCTGAGCCGCCTGCAATGCCCTTCCTCCTCCTGAGCCCTTCCAGGCATCTAAGGCCCAGCTGAAATGCTGCCTCCTCCAGGTGCCTGCCAGGCTCCCCTCAGGCTGGGAGCACTGTCCTCCTGTGCCAGGCCACACGCCGGCTCCCTGCCTCCTGTGCTGGCAAGCTCCCGGGTGGGCATCTCTGGGCATCCCCAGGCCCACCGCAGCCCGGACTCTGGGAGGAGGCAGGGACGGGGTGAGCGTGGGCTCAGCAGCTCCGGCTCCAGGCCCCTGAAAACACCAGGTGACGGCTCTCTCCCAGCCCCACAGCGGCTCGGCTCAAGGACGGCCACCAGGAGGGACCGGGCCGGGGTCGGCGGGGCCCTGCAGGGGGCTCCCGGGCAGCCCCATGTGCTTGTTCCTCGGGGGACCCTGGAGTCCTTTGCGGAGCCTGCCCGGCCGGGATGTGTCCTTCCAGGGGTCACCCTGTAGCCCTCCAGGGAGCTCCCTGCCCAGCATCAGGCTGCTGCCTGGGGGCGCAGGGGGCATGGACAGGGTGCGGATGGTACACCTCCAGCTCCGCTGGGGGTGGGGGCAAGCGTGGGCACGAGGCAGGAGGGCCTGCGGTGGCTGGCCAGTGGGCTGGGGCACAGGAAGTGTCCCTGGGAACTCCTTGGGAACTCCCCCTGTGGGATGTGGGGAGCAGGAGAGTCCCTTATAAAGAAGACAGACCATGTCTGCCCCGCGACTGTGAGCAGAGCCGCTGAGTGGCGCGGAGGTGCCCACGGGCAGGTGCGGAGCCCACGCCCTCCAGGCCGGGACCCGGTGACACCCACAGGGACTCGCGAAGCCCTGCCAGGCCGAGACCCTGCGCGCCGTGCCCTCATGGTGGGTCTGACAGGTGAGAGCCGGACCTGAGGGGCTGCCCTCTCCCAGGGCTGCGGTGGGAGTGGGCAGTGCCGCCCGGCCCCTGGCATCACCCCCTCTTTCACTGCGGGCTGCTTGGGCTCCCCAGGACCCACGCCTTGGCGCCGGGCAGGGAAGGGACGCCAGCGGGGACGTGGACTCTCTCTGGGACAAGCCGGGCACCAGCAGCTATTTCTCGTCTAAATCTGGCGTCTTCCTGGGGCTGCGGCCAGGCCTGTGGCCGCCCAGACTCCAGCTCCTCACCATCTGCCAAGCTGGCCGCTCCTGGCTGCCCCCCCACCCCAGGAGTGCCCCCTGCCGCACACGCATCTCCCTCCGCCCCCTGCACCCCCGAGGGACTCGAGGCTCCCCTCGGGCCAGGCCACTGTGAGGGACGCTGAGAGGGAGGCAGGGGACCCCGACTGCTTGTTTCCCCGAAGTCACCGAACTCTGGGCTTCCTGCCTGGTCATCCCGTCATGGGGCCTGGCTTTGTTAGGTGGGGGCTGGGCTGGCACAGAGCACGGAGGCTGGCGTTCTTATGGCATCCGGGCTCCCGGTCCCCGGGGAGGCTCTGCCGGCGGAAGGAGCCCTGGTGGGGGCTTCTCTGCCGCCCCCGAGGGCCCGTCCTCCACGAGCTCCAGGGCGATCTCCGTGCCCGGCTCTCATCTGGCCGCCCTACCGGGGGCCTCCAGGGAGCCCGAGGTGGCCAGCAGGGCAAGGACGGGGCCGGCAGTCCGCCGGGCTTGCCGAAGGGGCTAGGGGAGCCAGGCCTCCAAACCACAGTGTCCAAAGGGGCGTGGCTGCCTCGGGCCCACCCAAGGCCCAGGCCCGGGGGTGGGGTGGCCCCCCGCGTTGGCAGGGCCGGGCGCTGGGTGGGCGGCACTGCCTGGGGACCCGGGGTCTGTCAACCAGAGTGGGTGCTGCCCGGGAGCAGGCGAGCCAGCAGCAGGGGGCACGGGGACCAAGTGGCCCAGCCCCCTGGGCAGGGCGTCAGGGCAGGAGCCCAGCGGCTGAGGCTCAGGCCGGGCTCCAGCTGCAGCCTGGGAACAGGAGCAGGGCAGAGCGGCATGCGGCGCCAGGGTGCTCCAGGGACCTGAAGCTGCCCCGGGCACCTGAAGCAGCCCCAGCCCCTGGCCAGAGCGCCGAGAGGGTGCCCCGGGGCTCCCGGCCCCAAGGAATGGCTGGAGGGGCCCAGCCCCCAGGACCCCCTCGTCACCCTCAGAGCAGCTCAGCTCAGGTTGGTGGCCAGGGCTCAGCCCACACAGGTGCCCCGGGGCAGGCGGGCACCCGGCTGCAGGTGGGAGCTCAGGAGCGAGAGGCCCTTGGCAGGCCCCGGGGGGCAGGGCCCTGGGCATTGAGTGGGGTCAGACCCCGGCACATCCCAGAAGGTGCAAGCGTGGCCGGAGGGAGGGCTGCTGCCTATGGGTCCTGAGGTGAGGCTGGGGGCAGGGGCCTTGTGCCCTGCGGGCTCTGCAGGGCATGTCCAGGTGGTGGGAGAAGGGAAGAGGTCGGGACGGGGGGCCTCTGTGATGGCAGAAAGAGGGTTTCACTCTGGGGACAGGGACCGACTGTACAGACTGGAATGACAAGGCCAGGACAGGGGCAGGAGGAGGGAGAGACCAAGTGAAAGCAACGAGGAGAAGGGATGGATGGGGCAGGAGATGGGGTGCTTGAGGGGCTATGGGTGCCCCCAATGTTGGCCGCCCCCCCCACGTTGTCCCCATACAGCCGAGGAAGACCAGAGGGGCAGGCGGGGAGGTGGAGACCCCAGGGGGTGGGCAGCACCGTCTAGTGCCTGCTCCTGCGCCTCGGGGCAGGTGGGAGCTGGGGGGAAGGGGGTGGAAGCAGGTGGGACAGAGAGAGGGCGGAGGAAAGGGTGGGGGCACAGCGGGGAGTCTCTGCACCCCGAGTAGGGACCCGGCCTGCCACTGCCTGCTGCCCCCCACCTGCTCCTGGGGGCTGTGGGTTTGGAATCCCCAGGAAGATGCTGCACCTCTAAGCCTCCGTTTCTTCGTCAGTGACGGGCTGATGGGAGGGTGGCCATAGGAGCCACATGCTGGGCTTCAGCTCCGGCCGGGACCTCGGGGCTGAGGGCCAGGGCGTGTCCACCTGACCTCAGCCGGTGGGACATGGGGCCACTGTTGTCCACTCCACATCCCTGTGTGTGCTCCCAGGAAGCGAGGCCCAGGGTAGTCAGGGGCCTGCCCTCCTCTCTGGGTCGGCGGAAGGAGGACACACAGACAGGACGTGGCAGGATGGAGACCGAACGAGGGCCGAGCTGGTGGCAAAGCCCTGATCTTTCTGTGCCCCCGCCCAGCAATCAGCTGAGGCACCGGGGAGCTAGGATGGCTTCAGAGAGAGGCTGGGGGCCAGGGGGGTGCTCAGGGCTCTGGGAGCAGCTGCCATGTGGAGGCATCCGGCAGAGGGTCTGGCTGCTTCGTGCACTTGGGGGTCGAGGGCTCCCTGGGAGGGCAGAGGCAGAACAGATAAGTGGTCCGGTGCCAGGTGGGCAGCCAGGTTCGGGTCCCGTGCTCAGACCCCGGGGCAGGACCCACGGGAGAAGCGTTTCGGCAGTGACTGTGGGCAGAGCCATGCGTGGGGCTCGGGTGTGCGGTGGGTCTGGGCACTGGGCAGGCAGAACGGGGAAGGGATGGAGAGGCTCCAGCCGGTGCCAGCCACCAGTCGCGTGTCAGGGAACGTGCCAAGGCCTGGCCTCGTGAGCGCTCGAGAGCCGTGCCAGGCAGTCCCAGCCGGCTCCACAGTGCCCGGCTCTCCTGGAGGCTGGGCTGGACTTGGAGGTGCGGCCGGGGCTGCTGGTCCATCGGGGGACCGTGCGGTCAGCCCCCAGTCCAGTCCTGGGAGGTCGGGCCGAGCCACGCTGGGCGTGGGTGTCCGGGGGCAGGGGCGACGTCTGGTGCGCAGGATGCTGAGCGCAGGGGCGGGGCGCCTGGGAGGTCTCGGGGCTGCGTGGCACTTGGCCGCGGCCCTGCAGCGTGTGGTCAGTGACACGGAGGGGATGGAGAGACCTGTGCACAGTGTGGAGGGCGGAGGGAGGGCCGAAAGCCGGGCCAGCCCTGCACAGCCCTGCCAGAGCCTGCAGGCCGGAGAACCCAAAGCGGGAGGACTGACCTCCGACCCCAAGCCCGGCCGGGTGGCTGGTCAGGGGGCTGAGGTGTGGAAGAGACTGACCATGGAGCACATCACGAGAGGTAGGACACCCGGCCGGAGCGAGGGACAGCCGCTTGGCTGCACGCTGGACCCTGCTCTGGGCGGAGGTGGACGGTCCCTGACCCAGCCTCTGAGGCCCCTCTGACGGGGAGCTTGGGGTGAAGGGGCGGGAGGCCCGAGGGTCCATTTCCAGTCTCCGCAGGGTCTTCCCGGGTCCAGGGCTCCCCACGTTGTAAAGTAAGACCTGTGAGTGCTCCAAGTGCCTCTGAGGAAGGTTTTGGGGTCACAGGCGCCCTAAGGCTGGACTTACTTGTGGCCACCTGGGCGGCGGCTGCTCCGGGGAGGTACCCTTCCCTTCGGGCTGTTCAGGCGGATGGTGGGGGTCCGCCGGCCACTGGGAGGCCTTTGGACTGATAGAGGTGGGGCGCGGGGGGAGGTTAGGCAGGCGCAGGCAGTGGTCACCCCAACAGTATTTCAGAGCCTGGTCCCCAGGACCCGTGTGGGTCCCAAGGAGGCCACCCCGTCACAGGTGTGGGGAGAAGGTTGCAGCAGGAACCAAGGGCCAGGTGCATTGTGGGTGCTCGGGGGATGGCCACGTGGGACCCCAGTGCCCCCGAGTCCGGGATGAGGTCTTGCTTGTCCCTGAGGGCAGCTCACAGGGGCGGCGGACAGGATGTGGGCGAGAGGGATGCACAGAAGCTAGTGCCCCCGACACCACTGCCTTCGAGGGCACCCCCATAGGAGGTGCAGGGGCTGCGGGTCGCAGGGGCTGCACACCTGGGCTCTGCGGAGCATGGGGAGAGGGGGCTGTGGCGAGGGCTCCTTTCGGTCTCCCCTGGCTGCGCCCCCCCCCCCGGAAGGTCTCCCAGAGGCCTGAGCGCTGACCTGCTGCCCCTTCCTGTTCACGTCGTGTCCCCTGTCCCCCGAGACCGGTCACAGGCCCGGGTGCTGCTTAGAGGGCTTCCGGCCAGCTACTCCCACAGCAAATCAACGCCCAGAGCAGGGCCTCCTCCGTGCCCCAGAGCCACCTGAGGGTGTGGGGTTTTCCTGGCAGAAACTAACCTACAGGGCACGGAGGAAACCTCACCCCCTCTGGGTTCCCTGCACCTGGCAGAGCAGGGAGGGAGGTGCTGCCTGGACCCGGCCTGGGGAGGAGGGATTTGAGGACCTTAACGAGATTATGGAGCAGGTGGCAATATCGGGTGTCGTTGAGGAGAGCAGGGAGCTTGGCCTGGAAGGGGCTGGGGCAGTAGCCCCCACAGAGAGGGTTCAGAAACCAGGAGAAGGGATATAGTGGGGTCGGGAGCCACCCTAGGCCAATGGGGTCAAGGCCCAGGTGAGGCGAAGGCTGGGGCGCCCCCCTGGTATTCTCTGTGGGGCGGCCAGGGAAGACTTGCAGAAGGGGGTTCCTTGGCTCTGGTGGCTCTGCGTAGGGCAACCCCCCCCCCAACAAGAGGCCCCCAAGGGCTGCCTGCTGGGAAGACGAGGGGGTGCTGGACAGAGGGGCCAGTGGAGCCCCACAGAGACCAGATGGGTTGATGTCCCTGTGGGTGTGAAGACACCCACAAACAGGCGGCCGAGCCCTCTCCCAGAGGCGCGGCTCTGAGCTCACTCCGCTCGCCTCCCCTGGGGGCTGGGAAGGAGCTGATGCCCCTGACCCTCCTCTAGGAGGCTCCCCGAAAACCAGAGACGGGGCCCCATTGGTCTGCAGCCTCTCTCCCACGAGCTTAGGGCTCCCAGAGGCCTGGACCGTGCCCCTGTCGCCCCAGCCAGGGCCCGGCTCTGTGGGCAGCCTGTGCCCGCCAGGCCTTGGAGTGCGTCTCTCTGGTTGGGGGGAGCCCGCTCTGCAGACAGGGGTACCCTCCAAGAGGCTCCTCAGGGC
>NW_006292566.1:240397-240744 GCF_000327345.1 Myotis davidii
GCTGCCCCTACCAAGCTCCAGCCTCCTCTTGGCCCAGGCTGCCCCCCGCCCCCCAGCAGCCAAGGTGGGGAAGCTGGAGCGGGCCTGCCAGGACTGTCACCCAGCTGAGGTTGGGGCCCCTGTTTGCCGACCAGGAGCTAGAGGCCGGGCCTGGGGTCTATCCGGGAAGGGGTGGGTCCGAGAGCCCACAGCCCAACCACGGCCCAGCTCCCGTCCACCCTGGAGGCCTTCCTGTGCCCTCCCTCCCGGGGTGACCGAGGGATGGCTGGCCCTCAGTCCCTGCACTCAGCCCTCCCGCCACCTGCCACCCACCTCACATCCCCCTCCAGTCACCACCCCCCCCCCCC
>NW_006292566.1:240773-253784 GCF_000327345.1 Myotis davidii
CGGGGCTCCCGGCATTCCCTGCTCCTGGGGACTCACCCCCAGAGCTCTGCCCCTCCTCACCTGCAGTCCCTCCCCCTCGACCCTCTCCAGGGGGTCCCCACGCACCCCTTCTCTGCAAGCCCCAGCTCAACTCTGCGCCTCCCCCAAACCTACCCCCTCAGGCTCCCCAGGGTGTGGGGGGCAGGCATCTGGGCCTGTCCCGTCCCCTCCTCCTCATCCCTGCTGGGCCTCCTTCCAGAACGCTCACCTGTGCGAGCATGCCACCTGCCAGGCAGCTCCACCCTGGGGGCGGGGGGGGGGGCACGGGACCTCTGCCCATCTCCCCACAGCAGTCCCACCTGCCTCAGCACCCTGGGGTCTGCGGGCCTCTGGCCTTCCTCCTGCACTTAGTTCTCCCCACTCCCTGGCCCACAAACCCCTGCTCGGCTCTCAGACCCGAGTTTCAGGTCACCTTCCCCAGGCAGTGGGGCGCCAGCAGGGTATCTGCCTGGCCCAGGAGGCTGCCATCACCAGCACAGGGTCGCCTTGCCTAGCCCAGCCAGGCGCGGGCACCCTCAGAAAGTGCTGCTGGGGGGAGCTAGCTGGAGCGGCGCCAGGGGAATGGGGTGGGCCCCAGCAGCTGCAGCCGTGCCCACACCCCCCGCCTAGGGCACCTCGAGCTCCCGTGCCCCACCTGCCACCCACCTGCTCCCTAGCTGGCTCTGAGCTCTGCCCCCACCGCCCTCCACCCCCCTCACCAGCTGCCCTGCCACAACAGTGACAGCCAGCCCGGGCAGTGCCACGCCCGCAGACCCTCCCGGCCTGGGGGCAGACCCCCCCAGAGGGCCTGCCCTCTCCTGTGCTCCCCGAGGTGGAGGTGGCTGCTGGCCGCCACCCCAAGAACCAGCCCTGAGAAGGCCTCTCAGAGGCCGTTTCCCTCCACTGTCCCTTCACTCATGCCGGTTGCTCTGCAGTGCCCACTCAGCCCCTGGTGTGAGCCCCCAGGGAGGCTGGGCACGAGGGAGGGAGGACCAGCCCACCTCCTTAGTCCTTCCGGCCCCCCAGCCCCTGGTGTCAGGGGCCTTGTGGCCAGGAGGGTCCCTGTGGGCCTGAAGGAGACGTTCCTCCTTGGTGGGCCTCCCTGTGGCCCCCGCCTGCACTCAAGCCCCGAGCTCTCCCAGGACTCAGCAGACCTTGGCCTCAGAGAGGCAGGGGGCAGCCCACTAGCTGCCTGCAGGGGGCAGAGTCGAGACAGGACCAGGGCCTGAAGCCCCTTCTGGAACCAGCCCTGCGGGCAGGGGCGGAAAGAGAGGGAGGGGGTGGGACAGCTGGGAGGGCCAGGCCTGGCCCAGAACCGGCGCTGTCAGCAGTTGGTGGGGACTGGGGGCTGTGGGGGAAGGAAGGGGGGCCATGCTTTGAGTTGGGGCCCAGTAGGCAATGGACCCAGCCAGCAGGGGCAACCCCTGAACTCAGGGACCCCCTCAGACCGGGAGCCTCAAGCCTGAGGGCCTTGTGTCTGTGCAGGCGGTGGGGCTGGGCCCGCGGTGGAGCCTGACTGGGAGAGGGGCCAAGCCCACTCCCGCGCCCCCCGGGCTGAACCCTGGGCCTCCAGCGCGGAGCCAGCACAGACACAGGAAATCGCCTAATTGCATCTGCTCGGAACAGCAAATCCCTCGCAGCTGCAGCGGCTGAGCTGGGGCCACAGGCGGCCGGCTGTCGCCAGCGTCCTGACAGCTCCGCTGAGCGTGCCAAGGGGCCTGGGCCTCTGGCCGGGGGCACCTTTCCCAGGCCAGGGGCCCCCACCCCACCCCAAGAGAGCCACCCCCATCTCAGTTCCCAGAACTGGGCCCAGCTGTGGATCAGTGAGGGGCTGAGGTCATGGGAGGGGCCAGGAGGGGCCGCATTACTCACATCCTGGGGCTGCGGGGAGGGAGAGGGGGGAGGAGGCGGAGGGAAGGGGCCCAGCAGGCTCCTTGTCCTTGGGCTGTGGGTCAGGGGCTGCGGCTGGGGTGGCTTCTCCCAGCGTGGGACTTTGGGAAGACACGGGGAGACCCCTACCCTGCACCCTCACTCTGCCCCTCAGCAGGGCTCAGGGGGTCCCATGGAGTGGCAGGAATCGGGGGTGACACTTGGAGGGGCTTCAGGGAGGACGTTCCCAGCAAATGAGGCTTGGCCTCTCCCAGGGCCGTTGTCAGGGTGACAGCAGGCAAACAGTAAACAGTGCTGGGACCTGCCACTCTGTGCTCACCTTGTTCCCACGTCTGATCTGCACATGCACGTCTTTGTGTGTGTGTGTGTGTGTGCATGTGTGTGTGCGTGTGTGTGTGCGTGTGTGTGCGTGCATGTGTGCATGTGTGTGTGCATGTGTGTGTGCGTGTGTGTGTGCGTGTGTGTGCGTGCATGTGTGCATGTGTGTGTGCATGTGTGTGTGCGTGTGTGTGTGCGTGTGTGTGCGTGCATGTGTGCATGTGTGTGTGCATGTGTGTGTGCGTGTGTGTGTGCGTGTGTGTGCGTGCATGTGTGCATGTGTGTGTGCATGTGTGTGTGCGTGTGTGTGTGCGTGTGTGTGTGCATGTGTGTGTGTGCATGTGTGTGTGTGTGTGTGCACAACAAGGGGGTCCAGGCCCACATGCGAAGTGTCTATGCTCTGTGTCTACGCGGGCCTGTGTGCAGAGAATGTGTGAGTCTGTGTGGGGCTCATGGAGAACATGTGAGTCGGTGTGGGGCTCATGGAGGACATGTGAGTCTGTGTGGGGCTCATGGCGAACATGTGAGTCTGTGTGGGGCTCATGGAGAACATGTGAGTCGGTGTGGGGCTCATGGAGGACATGTGAGTCTGTGTGGGGCTCATGGCGAACATGTGAGTCTGTGTGGGGCTCATGGAGAACATGTGAGTCGGTGTGGGGCTCATGGAGGACATGTGAGTCTGTGTGGGGCTCATGGCGAACATGTGAGTCTGTGTGGGGCTCATGGAGAACATGTGAGTCGGTGTGGGGCTCATGGAGGACATGTGAGTCTGTGTGGGGCTCATGGCGAACATGTGAGTCTGTGTGGGGCTCATGGAGAACATGTGAGTCGGTGTGGGGCTCATGGAGGACATGTGAGTCTGTGTGGGGCTCATGGCGAACATGTGAGTCTGTGTGGGGCTCATGGAGAACATGTGAGTCGGTGTGGGGCTCATGGAGGACATGTGAGTCTGTGTGGGGCTCATGGCGAACATGTGAGTCTGTGTGGGGCTCATGGAGAACATGTGAGTCGGTGTGGGGCTCATGGAGGACATGTGAGTCTGTGTGGGGCTCATGGCGAACATGTGAGTCTGTGTGGGGCTCATGGAGAACATGTGAGTCGGTGTGGGGCTCATGGAGGACATGTGAGTCTGTGTGGGGCTCATGGCGAACATGTGAGTCTGTGTGGGGCTCATGGAGAACATGTGAGTCGGTGTGGGGCTCATGGAGGACATGTGAGTCTGTGTGGGGCTCATGGCGAACATGTGAGTCTGTGTGGGGCTCATGGAGAACATGTGAGTCGGTGTGGGGCTCATGGAGGACATGTGAGTCTGTGTGGGGCTCATGGCGAACATGTGAGTCTGTGTGGGGCTCATGGAGAACATGTGAGTCGGTGTGGGGCTCATGGAGGACATGTGAGTCTGTGTGCGAGGCGGCCCGGCCATGTGTGCTGGGAGCCAGCACAGGTCTGCTTGGGGCTCTGCGGCCAGGACACATGGCCAGCGGGGTGAACCAAGGGACCTCACCTAAGTCCAGACCTTGGACACGGGCCCCCGCACACCCCCAAACAGCACGCATTGACCCAAGCACCTCAACACAAACAGGCCCCTGGCAGCTTGGACACAGAGCCAGGGGGGCAAAGTGGCCGTCTCACCCCTCCCAGGTGTCCTCCTGGGGTGCCCCGAGCCATCTCAAGATAGCCCCCCAGCCAGGGTAGCCCTCCCACCACATTTGGAGGGGCTGCTGGTTTGCACGGAGGGGAGGGACCCAGGACCCCAGGTTCCCAACAGCCCCAAGAGCACCCCAGGCTCTGCCTTCCACACAGAAGGGGCCGGCAACCCCCTCCCAGGGCCTGGAGCGGGGGACGGGGAGGGGGGTTGGAGGGCCAGGCGCCATGTGATGGGACCAGGTGTGGGGAATCAGGGGCTCCCTGGAGCCCTGGGCGGGAATGTGGGAGGCGGATGGATGGGGGTGCGGAGGCCAGAATCCCACGGCCGCAGGGGGGAGTGGGCCCCCGAGCTGAGGCTGTGGAGGGCCTGGCTTTTGTCTGAGAGGCTCCAAGGAGACTTAGGAGAGATTAGATCACGCTGGCGGCGGAGGCCCAGGGGCGGAGGCCCGAAGATAGCGAGCTGAGAGCTGCGGGGTCAGGCAGCGGACACAGGCAGGAGGGGCTGGGACCCTGGGTGTGGGGCAGAGGGAGGGGGGCAGTGCGCCCTGCAGAAGTGGGGACCCAGGGCTCCCCAGGCTGCAAGGGAACAAGGTGGGGGAGGCAGGGCCATGCCAGCTGAATACTGAGGGTCTGGGTCTGCTGGGCCAGGGCCGAGGCGCTGGGTTTTGGACCCTCGTCCCAGGCCAGCCTGCTGTCGCCCTGAGTGAGGGGCAGCTCTTTTGTGCCTGGTGCTGCCGTGCGTCTGTTTTCCATCTTTGAAACAAGCCAGAGAGACTTGACTCCATGGGGGGCTCAGAAGGGTGGTGTGGTGTTGGTGAGCGAACCCCGCAGGACGCCCCCTTCTCTGTGCCTTGGGCCCTGGGTGGGCCACTTTCTTCCCAGTCAGCATGCTCCTGGGGAACCGGAAGGAGCCCTCACGGGGTGGACAAGGGCGAGGCGGCTACCTAGTTGGTTCTGCCCTGCCTGGCCCGGCCCAGCCTGGCAGTGCCCGATTGGCGAGGCCTAAGCCCCTGACTCAGGTGGGGCAATGGCAGGGCTGTCTGGTGGCCACAGCCAGGTCTCCGAACCGCAGGACCCTTGTCCACATCCTCCCTGCCTGGGGTCAAAGCCACACTGGCCTGTGCCCGGCTCTGCCCAGGCCCGGGGTCCAGGCGGTACCCCAGGGCCCCTCCACCACCAAGGCCCACACAGATGCCAGATGCCTGCAGAACCCTGGCATTGCCCTCCAGCCGAGGGCAACTTCTCAACCACCCCCCATGGCCTCTGCCTTGAAGATGGGGAAACTGAGGCCTGGAAAGGGCCGGGACCGTCAGCCCCCCACAGGCAGCCCCCAGGGGCCCGCTGGGGTTGGAGATGCGAGCTGTGGGCCGAGGGGTGACCACGTCTTCGTGTCCCCAGGCTCGCCTCGCAATGGAGCCTGGAAGACGAGGAGGAGGCTGCACGGGAGCGACGTCGGCGGGAGCGAGACAGGCACCAGAGGGCCCAGGACCAGGATGGAGGCAGCCCGTCCCCAGAGCCCCCGGAGCAGGAGAAGCTGTAAGCTGCCCAGTGGCTGGCCTGGTCCTGCACCCCAGGCAGGGGGGACACGGTGGTCAGGCTAACCCTGGGGTCCCACAGCGATGCGACTGGGGGGGCCAGGCCCAGAGCCGCAGCAGGACTGTGGCGTGTTCTGGGTGAGGGGCTCCCCGGGCTGGGGCCAGCAGAGTCACGCACAGCCCCCTCCCAGGGTGCAAGCGCTGGCCAGCTCGAGTGGTCCCAGCCCTGCATGGACTGATCCTGACCCCAGCTGCACAGCCCGGGGCCCCCAGCCCCCCGCCCACACTCCCTGCTGCCGATGACTCACATACACCGAGTCCAACTTGGCCGGCCCGAGGCCCAGGAGGCCTCCCGGCTGGGTTGGGCTGGGCTGTTTTTCCAATATCGCCCCTTTCCCAGGCCTGTTTTGTTCCATTTTCTCCGAGTCAGCAGCTCTGGGCGGGGTGGGGTCCTGCAGCGGTCACTGCCTCCGGGCCAGGTTCTAGGCAGAGCTGCCAGAGGCTGGGGGCAGGGGGAGCCGACCTGCACCAGGATCCCGGCCTGCAAAGGGGATCGGGGTGCAGCGGCTCCCCCTGCACCCAGGGAAGGAGCCGGGCAGGGCCCTGGGGCACAGCTAGGAGGGCAGACGACACTGGTTACCCACACGCAGGGACTTGGGCTGAGGCGGGAGACAGATCCCAGCGCACAGGGAACCCAGACCAAAGGGGGAGACCCAGCCCAGTGCTCAGGGACCCCCAGACCAAAGGGGGAGACACAGCCCAGTGCTCAGGGACTCCCAGACCAAAGGGGGACACACAGCCCGGTGCTCAGGGAGCCCCAGACCGAAGGGGGACACACATTTGAGTACTCAGGAACCCCCAGACCAAAGGGGGAGACAGAACCCAGTGCTCAGGGAGCCCCAGACCAAAGGGGAACACACACTCCAGCGCTCAGGGAGCCCAGACCAAAGAGGGAGACAGAACCCAGCTTTTAGGGAATTGTAAACTGATGGGGTAGAGACAGCCTTGTCTTGGGGAACCCTGCCTTAATTGGGTGAGGTGCAGCCTTGGCCTCAGGCAGCTGCGGACTGTGGGGGGACACAGTCCTGCCCGTAGGGACACTGCTGTTGGGCAGAACTGCCCCGGCCCTGAGGCGCCTCCGTGGCTCATGGTCTGAGTGGGAGGAGGTGTGGGTAGAGGCTGCCTGCCCTGCACCCTGGCCTAGCTCGGCCTCTCTGCTCTCCCTCCCCCTCCAACCCCTCCTCCCCTGTAGGCTGAAGGCCTCGGAGGCCCCAGAACTGGAGGAGGACGAGGGGTTCGGTGACTGGGCCCAGAAGCCAGAGCTGCGGCAGCCCCTGCAGGGAGAGAGCCCAGAGGGGGAGCAGGAGGCCAGGCAAGTAGGGGTTAACGCCGAGAAAGTGGCCTCAGGCAGGCTCTGCCAGCCCCCCAACACATGCCTGAGCAATAGCCCTCTGCTCCCCTTCCCAGCCAGCCCCCCGAAAAGGCCCCACGGCTGGGAGGGGGAACGGGGGAAAGGGAGGAAGAGAACGAGACGGCAAGGCGGCGGCGAGGGGCCGCGGGAGCAGTGAGGAAATCTCATTCCTGGGCTCCCCAGGGCCCTGGGCCCCATCCAGACCAGCTGCGGCCGGCGGTGTTGCCACATCAGCACACATCTGCAGCCCACTTACGTAATGGAGGCTCTGGCCCCCGTGCCCGCCCCTTCCTCCCTCGGGGCTGGCTGGCCTCCATTCCCACGGAGGGGAGCAGGTATTTCCAGATGTGCGGGCCCGCGAGGCGGCCTGGGGGACAAGCTTTCCAGATGTGCAGACGTGTTTGCCGGTTTGAACCGGAGCGGACGGGGGTGGGGGCCGAGCTCCCCGGGGCCCAGGGCTGGGGTCTGTTCCCCGAGCTTGCCCCCCTCCCCAGTTCAGGCTCTGAGCTCTTCTCGGAGCTGTGCAGGCTGTGCCCAAGGCCCCCCATGTGCTCAGGGTCCCAGCTCTGCTAGGAGCTTCAATGGGAGACCAGGATCTCCCTTCGCCCCAAGTATCACCAGACCCCCAGCTCTCCCCGGGCCTCCAAGCAGCCCGAGCTGTGGCTGAGAACCCTTCCCGTCCCCACAAGCAGACTCCCTCCCCTCACGAGCCGCCTGCCTAGCTGGGGCCCTGGTCCTGCCTCAGCCTCCTGCCTACCACCCCCTCCGGGCCCCAACGTTCCCCATCTGCCTCTGTGAGTTGAGGCACATTCTGCATTTCTGAAATGGGGCTGGGGTCTGCAGGGCGGCCACGGCATGGCTCCTTCCTCCCCAGCCAGCAACGGGCCCGGCATTCTCAACAGCAGGGGGCGCTTTGGCTCTTCCGTAGAACCCGGGCTCTCCTCCCTGCACCCCCACACCTGCGGCCAACACACTGCGACTGAATGGGCCCTCTGTGTGCCTGCCGCTGGCTGGACCCCAGCCCACCCTGGGCGGTGGGTCTGGGTCTTGGTTGGCACCAACACCAAGGGGCCTGAAATCATGGAAAATTCGAGAATTTCCCACCTTCTTCTCCAGGTTCAGCCCCACTCAGATGCAAAGCAACTGACTGCCAGCAGGCTGGCCCCCTCCCTTGGGCTAGCTCAGTCAGCCCCCCTCTGCAGTGATGCGTCCTAGCTGGGGCCTGCCCTGGCCTGTCCGCCAGCTGACCAACCCCTAGACCACCCCAGACCCCACCTCACTCCACGCAACAGCCGCCTCCCCCAGGCCCCCGGGCCACGCTCAGAGCAGGGCACCTTCGGCCGCGGGGACTGGCCAGCCTAGGCCACAGGGTGGGCGAGGGGAAGCAGGACACGAGCAGGGGCCCATCCAGAGAGAATGAGACCGGGTGAGCCTCGTTATGGAGTGGCCTTCAGTGGGGCTGTGGCAGTCAGGGCTGCTTCCCATGGGGCCCGGGGAGAGGGGCTGGCTCGTAGATTCCTGCAGCCCCTTCACCCAGAGCCTGGGTCTCGGGGATCCTTAGCACTCTGCTGGGCTGACCAGCCCTGTCTCATGGATGCGGACACTGAGCGTGGGAAGTGGGAAGGGACTTGAACCAAGCCATCAGATGACCCCTGGTCAGCCTGCACCCTTCTTCCTCCCACAGGCCCTGTGGACACCAGGATGGTGACGAGCTGCGTCCAGCCAGAGTCAGCCTGGAGGAGCTGCATCTGCATCCCGACTCTGAGCCCCAAGATGAGCCAGGGCCAGAGCAAGCAGAGCCCATGGGCCCAGAGGAGACCGGCCGGGGCAGCCCGGGCCCAGCAGAGGCTGAGGAGGTGACGGTGGTGTCCCTCAGGGTCGGGTTGTGTCCGTCTCTGCTGCCTGCTCACTCCGTGGCCTTGTGGGACCAGAACCCAGAGAACTGGCAGTGTGCGGCCCCCATATCCTCAGGGAGGCGGGTAGGGGGTGACTCTGCATGGTTAGTCCTGCTGCAGAGAATTCCAGAACCAAAGCATGTCAGGGCTGGGAAGGACCTGAGGCCCAGGCAAGGGAGAGAGTAGGTTCCACGTGGATCAGGAGGGGTGCACAGGGGGTGCTCAGCCAGATCCCATAAGCTCAGATGTTTCCTTTCCAGCACCAGCAACGTCAGCGGCCTAGGGCGCCCAGCCCCTTGCTCTTGGAGGAGACCACCGAGCCGAGCTCGCCTCCCCTGAGCCCCAGCACCAAAGTAGGTCAAGCCCCAAGGCTGCTGCCTCTCCCCTCTCCCAGCCCCAGAAGCAGCCACATCAGCCCAAACAGGGAGCACTGCTGCTCTTTTCTGCCGTCCCCGGGCCCTGCCCTCCCCGCCACCCAGCATCCCAGAGAACACCAAAGGCAGGGGTAGAGGGTAGGCCTTGCTCGGCTTCCAAGGCTCATTCTCTGTCGCCCTGCACAGCTCATCGACAGAACCGAGTCCCTGAGCCGCTCCATCAAGAAGAGGTGTGTACCCTGATGGCTTCCCAGGCTAGGACTCGAGGTTCTCCAAGAGAGGTCGAGAGGCGGGTGGAGATGGGGGGCCTGAGAGAGCTCCCATGGGGCTCAGGGTGGTGTTACAAGCCCAGTGAGGGGACACAGGGTGTGACCCTTCTCCTACCCTCCAGTAACAGTGTGAAGAGGTCCGAGCCAGCCCTGCCCATCTCCAAGATTGATGACCGGCTGGAGCAGTACACCCAGGCCATCGAGGTATGCTTAGCCCTCCTGCTCTGATGGATCTCCACTCTGTTCATGCAGCTCTTCTCATTCACCCAACAGTCCTCCACCCAACCTACACCCCTCCATCCAGTCAACAGCCCTCCATCCAACCTATCCCCATCCACCCAACCAACACCCATCCATTCAACCAACATACCGTCATCTAACCACCACCCTCCATCCAGCCAACATCCAACCAGCCCTCCATCCAATGAACAGCCCTCCATCCAACCAGCACCCTCTATCCAACCAACATCTATCTCTCCATCCAACCAGCACCCTCCATCCAACCTACACCCTCCATCCAACCTACACCCTCCATCCAACCTACACCCTCCATCCAACCTACACCCTCCATCCAACCTACACCCTCCATCCAACCTACACCCTCCATCCAACCAACACCCTCCATCCAACCAACACCCATCCATTCAACCAACATACCTTCATCTAACCAACACCCTCCATCCAGCCAACATCCAACCAGCCCTCCATCCAATGAACAGCCCTCCATCCAACCAGCACCCTCTATCCAACCAACATCTATCTCTCCATCCAACCAGCACCCTCCATCCAACCTACACCCTCCATCCAACCTACACCCTCCATCCAACCAACATCTATCACTCCATCCAACCAACACCCTCCATCCAACCAGCACCCTCCATCCAACCTACACCCTCCATCCAACCAACACCCTCCATCCAACCTATCCCCATCCATCCAACCAACACCCATCCATTCAACCAACATACCTTCATCTAACCAACACCCTCCATCCAGCCAACATCCAACCAGCCCTCCATCCAATGAAAAGCCCTCCATCCAACCAGCACCCTCCATCCAACCTACACCCTCCATCCAACCAACATCTCACCCTCCATCCAACCAACACCCTCCATCCAACCAGCACCCTCCATCCAACCAACACCCTCCATCCAACCAACACCCTCCATCCAACCAACATCTCTCCATCCAACCAGCACCCTCCATCCAGCCAACACCCGTCCATTCATCCCATCCCCTTCCAGTCCTATGCCATGAGCAGTGTGAGGACAGCCCCAGGTCTGTCTCACGTCCCACCACATCACCTGTGCTCTACAGAACAAGGGGAGCTTCGCGAGTACACTGGATGGAGGAGCACACACCTTTTAAGAGCCTTGCTCCTGCCCTGGGAGGGGAACGCACCGCTGGGGAGATGCAGACACAGAGGATGTCATGTCCCCTGCGTGCTCCCTGGGCTCTCTGATGGGTCCCACGTGGCTCTTCACTAAAGTGGCATTGGGGTCTGTCTCCTCTGTAGACTGCTGGCCGGAACTCCAAGTTAGCTCGCCAGCCCTCCATCGAGTTGCCCAGCATGGCTGTGGCCAGCACCAAGAGCCGGTGGGAGACGGGAGAGGTGCAGGCCCAGTCTGCTGCCAAGAGCCCCTCCTGCAAGGTAGGCCCCTCCCCAGGCAAGGCCATCCTGACTGACCTCCAGGCTGGCCCTGGGCGTGGACGGCCGCGGGGAGAAGGGTGCTTGGCAGAGTGAAGGCAGAAGGTGCAACCTGCTCTGCCCTGCCCTGCCTCTCCCTGGGCTCTCAGCCCTTCTCAGGGAGCAGGTGGGCAGGAGAGAAGAGCCCAGGGCTTCGGGCCCCCAGTCGCTGTCTGCAGTGGTGATGCATCCTCCTTCTGTCCCCAGGACATCGTAGCTGGAGACATGAGCAAGAAAAGCCTCTGGGAGCAGAAAGGAGGCTCCAAGACTTCGTCGACCATTAAGGTAGAGTCTATCCGTAGTGGTGGCGGGGAGAGCAGGTCCGAGAGCAACAAGGCACCATTCTTAGTGCATCTAGGAGGGCTTCCCGGAGGCAGCCGCATCTCCCTTCTGCCATGCTCACCATTTGCTCTCGGGCTCCTTCCCCGACAGAGCACCCCATCTGGGAAGAGATACAAGTTTGTGGCCACCGGACATGGGAAGTACGAGAAGGTGCTGATGGACGAGGGCTCGGCGCCCTAAGCCTTCCCTCTCGGTGAGTCCAGGGCAGCGGCCTTAGTGGTTGAGTCATGTGTGAAGTGGGCTGTTCTGGGAACGTGGTGGCGTAGACAGGGCCTGCTGGTCCATGCCACAGGTAGCAAAGGTGCCTGTGAGGGCCAAATGCCCAGCCTCAGAACTGGCCAGAACCCAGACGCCTCTGGGTCATCCACCCCACCCCGTCTTACATCAGACCCCGTGGCCTCGGGCCTGCTCGGCCATTCTCCGAGGGGGGCCCTCACACTCCCTCTTGGGAAGAGGCCATAAGATCCCAGCGAGGCTCCTGGGCAGGTGAGGTGGCCCGGCCACTGCGAGGCTGGTGTTGCAGAAACTGATGGGATGATGAGACGGGGCCCAGCCACGACCTCCCTGGTGTCCACTGCCCTTCCCACCAGCGGCGCAGTAGACAGGTGACCCGCTGCCATGGAGTGACACACTTTTATTGGTGGCCTGGGTCCCAGGGTCCAGGTACAGCACCCATGATGTCCTGGGGTGAGTGGGGCCTCCTCCCCCACCCACTCCCCTCCTGAGTCCTCTCCAGGGGCCATGGCTAGAGGCCTCCCAAGTCCCTCTGTGTCCCTCTCCCATCCACCTCAGTGGGTCGCTCAACCTGTGGCCCTCCTCCCTCCCTCCCTGCCTCCCAGGAGACCGGGTAGGCACTAGGTGTGAGGTCAGCCTACCTCATGTGGACTTGGGCCCTTTCCTTCCTACCTAAGCCCCCTGCCCCTCCACACATGGAAACCACCTCCTCCCTGCCCCCTGCTCCTAGCCTCGTCACTCCCCCATCCTCATGCCCCTGTCCCTCCTGACAGCCCCGCCGCCCCCAGGCCCTTCCCAGGTCCATGCAGCCTCTTCACTGGCTGTGGCCCCTCCTGTCCATCGTGGTCCTAGGCCTGGGGCTGCCCCAGCCGGCCATTCACCGGAGCCTCCAGCCGGCTGCCGTGCGGTTGAAGTTCTTGGGCGGGGGGCTCAGCTCCAGGATGGAGTGGATGGTGGGAGGGGGCCGGGCGGCCACCTCCTGCAGCTTCCGGGCGTTGAAGCGCGGTCGGCACAGAAAGGGCAGGCGGCCCAGGCCGGGCGGGGCGCACACCGCATCCCCAGGCCCCGCCTGGCTGTTGTGGGACTCGGCCACCGACATGCGGTACAGAACCGCATCCCACAGCTTGGAGGCCCGGGAGGCGGGGGGCCGGGGCACCGGGTCCACGGAGGACCGAGGGGCCAAGTCCACGGGCGGTGGGAGGGCCGGGTCAGTGGGAGGCTGGGGGGCTGGGTCGGCGAGGGACTGGGGGGCTGGGTCGGTGGGGGCCGTCTTCTCCTGTTCCATCTGCTTGGGGCTCCGCTCCAGCCTCAGGAACGGGGCCTCCTCCACCTCCTCCATCAGCTGCTTCTTGAGGCGCATCCACCCACTCAGCCGGGGCTTGGGCGCAACT
>NW_006292566.1:253864-254968 GCF_000327345.1 Myotis davidii
GATACCTGCTGGGGCTCCAGGGCGGGGCCAGACGTGGGGGGCTCCTCCAGGTGCTCAGCCTGGGGGGCCACAGGGGCTGGCCTGGCAGGCGAGGGCCCCGGCGAGTGATAGGTAGGCGCTATGGGCACCACCACCCGGGTGCTGGCCTGTCTGGGCCCCACAGCCGGGAAGCCAGGGGGCGGCCTGGGCACAGGGGCCGCCTCCGGCCAGGGCTTGGCCACCTGGGCCCCAGTAGGAAGAGGGCGGATGTGGGCGACCGGGACCCGGGGCTGGGTTCCAGGAGGACAAGGGGCTGTGTCTCGGGCCTGGCTGCCAGACCCCCCATCAGGGGCCATCGGGGGAGGCTCAGGGGCCCCGGCCCGCGGGGATGGCACCAGCTGGATGTGCACCCGGCTGATGTGGGTGTCCCCCACCGCGGGTGCTGAGACGCGGGCAAAGCCGCTGGGTCCCCGGGCTGGGGCCGGGGTTGTGAGCAGGGGCCCCGGGGCCGTGCGGGGAGAGGTTCGGCTCCTGTGCGGGGGGAAGCTGAGGGCGAGCGTGGACTTCTGCAGGGGCGAGGGCACACGGCGGGTGACGGGGGCGTGGGGGGCGCAGGGCAGGGTGGCCGCCGTGCTTGGGGCCTGGGTGGGGTGTGGGGCTGTGGGCTCTTGGTCGTGGCTGGCCTCGCTCACGGGGGACAGGGAGGTGCGGAACGCCCCTGTGGGGGCCGAGGGCCCTCCCCCGGCCCCCCTTTTCCGGGCCGCCTTTCTCAGAAGCTTCTGCAGAACCAGGTTGTCCTTGCCGGGCTTCGGTAGCAGGGGCGGTGGGGGCGCAGGGGGCCCCTGGAGGCACAGGCCCACGGCTTCAGGGGGCGTCGAGGCAGCAGAGATGAGCATCGTGGCACTCTGGGTGGGGAGAGACAGCCGTCAGCCAGCCCTCCTCACCCCCGGTGTCCCCCCTGCCCCCCGTGTCTGGAAGGACCACCAGGGCCCGGCTTCCTAGCCCTGGGCCCCCGCCAGGTGCGCTCTAGGCACGTCTGCCTGCATCAGCAACTCTGTGTGGGCGGCTGTGCCGTCACCCGGCTTAGGAATGAGCCCACAGGGGCCCCGTCGCCGGTGGGTGATG
>NW_006292566.1:255146-258484 GCF_000327345.1 Myotis davidii
GGCTCTGAGTGAGGGGCTGCATCATCAGAGGTCGAGGGGCCTAGAGGTGGGAGCAATTTTCGCTGAGCTATGCTAAACGGACCTTCCCGCAGACCTCCTGGCTAGGGTGGTCCCGGCCAAGCCGCCCGCCCTGGTTTCTGGGCGCCATGTGCGAGCAAGGACGTTGACAAATGGTGTCTGGGCCGAGCCAGAGGCCGCTGGTGTGGGGGAGGAGGGAGGCCTGGGGGCCGCTGGCTCCTCCAGGCAGGAAGGGATGGGCCCGGGGAGGGGTCTGCCGTTGGCTCATTCTGGGCTGCTGTCTGCCTCTGAGAGGCTGGGACCCCAGCAACCACAGGAACCCCAGATCTATGTCTGGGGGGCTGCCAGGCCAGCAGTGATGGGCAACATACTCTGGGCCTTGAGTCCCCAGCAAGGCCCAGGGCTCAAGCGCTCTGCCTCCGGGTAGCAGACCTCCAAGGGGAGGCAGAGACTGGAGCAGGGGCTGCTCTTGGTGGGAAGGGTTGTGGGTAGGCCAGGGTGGCCACCAGAGCGGGGCTGGAGGCTGGGTGGGGCAGGGTGCCCCTTGGGACTGCAGCCTAACACCCCCTCGCCTGTGTTTCAGCTGTCCTGAGCCGGGTGCAGGCTGGGGGCTCCCTCCACACTCCCCACCCATGCTCCCGGGGAGTCCAGCCAGATGCCCACCCAGCCCTGCCGAAGAAGCCGCTTCCCATTGCCTGCCTGGCTGCCCACACCCCTCCAACACCTGCCACTGCCACCACCTCTGTCCCTGGACCTCCGGCCTCTCTCCCCTCCGCTCCCTGACCCACCGGCTCTGCCTCTCACAGCCCGGGAGGAATGGGATTCTCGCTGGTGCTTGGCTAAGGGGACCATCCCCAGAGGCCACACACCCACGAGGCAGGGGTGTCCTGTGCAGAGAGCACACCAGCCAGGGGACATCCCCGTCAGGAGCCACCGATGCCTGTGCAGGACACTCCGGCCCTGCGTCCCTCCCTGCCTCCTGCTTGCAGCCCCTTCATTTGTGCAATAAAGCTCTTTCTGTCCCCACACGCTGGCCCTTCGCTGCTCACTAACTGGGGGGAGGGACATGGGAGAAGGGCTGGCCGGTGGGGCAAGGGCCACCCCGACATGGTGGTGGGATGCAGGCCTCTAGCCTCTAGATCCAGACACCCAGTCCTGTCCCGTGGCTCCTGGGATTAGACCCTTGGATCTGAGGGGTGTGGTGGCCTAAATCCCAGCACACATGGTGGGTGGGGGACAGCCCTCCTCTTCCAGAGTGTCTGTGATGTCTCCCCCTTGACTGGCCTGAGAGAAACTTCATAGCACCCAAAACAGTGTGCCCCTCTGGTCTGTGCACCCCCTGAGGACAAGACCTGTCTTGGGGTCATGCCCCATCCTAGTACCCAGGAGTTGCTCAGTGAGGGTTTGATGGATGGACAGATGTCTGAATGATGGATGATGGATGGATGGACAGACAGACCTGGGGGTGGGTGGGTGGGTGGATGGACGGGTGGATGAATGGGTGAATGGATGGGTGGACAGATGGATTGATGGATGGATGCACAGACAGATGGATGGATACATGCATGAAGAGATGGGTGAATGAGAGGGTGGATGATGGGTGAATGAATGGATGGATGAATGGATGAATGGATGGATGCACAGACAGATGGATGGATACATGCATGAAGAGATGGGTGAATGAGAGGGTGGATGATGGGTGAATGAATGGATGGATGAATGGATGAATGGATGGATGCACAGACAGATGGATGGATACATGCATGAAGAGATGGATGAATGGGAGGGTGGATGAATGGATGGATGGATGGATGGATGGGCCTGAAGAGGAATGAGAGGTAGATGGGCAGGAAATGGCTGTGTGAAGAGTAAATGGGAGAAGAATTGGTCAGATAAACACATGCTGCCCGGACAGTGGGTGGATGGCTGGGTGGGTGGTAGATACATGGGTGGAAAGATGGATATAGATGGATGGATGATGAAAAAGAAGAAGGGAGGGAGATAGACAGTGGTCATGAGAATGGATGTATAAAAATAAGTGGGTGGGTGGGTGAGTGGACATGTGTGAAGTGGGAGGCGGGGGGGGGGTGTCTGCCCTACTCCCCCTCCTCTCACTGGGCCTGCACTTGGCCTGACCTTGGGCCCTGCGCCCTCTGTGTCCGGGGAGCCCCCTGCAGAGCTGGCAGGACCTTGGCCTGGACCCTGGGCGTTCTAGATTGGCTCTGCTCAGAGCCTCCGTTGCTGAAGTCTTCATGGTCAAAATCTGGCAGCCTCCCAAGACAGAGTAAACATGTCGGTGCAGAAGTGTTAAACTCAAAAAAGTCCTGGCACCTTTTCGCACTCTAGCCCACCTCTGAGGCCGTGTCTGGGGACATGGTGTTCTCTCCCTTCCCACAGCTGGATGGGGCCTGAGCTGAGGATAGTGGGCAGGCAGCACAGGTCTACATCTGGGTAGTGTGCCGGGACCAGGTGGCCCACGTAAGGGGAGAGAGGCAGGTGGGGTGGACAGTGCCAGGGAGGCAACCAGCCACACCGCTCTGACCCTCTCAGCCCATTGGGGTTGTCCACACCTGGCCCAGTCTGAGTATTGCTGATGCCCACTGCTGGAGTGTCTCAGGGCCAGGGGGTCAGAACCTGTCCATCATTGAGGCCGAGAGGTTCAGAGGGATCACTACCCAGGGGATAGCTGGCTGTCCATCCATCTATCCACCCACCCATCCCCCCACCCACTCATCCATCCATCTATTCATCTATACATCCACCCCCTCATCTATCCATCTATCCATCCACCAATCTATCCATCCATCCATCCATCCATCCATCCATCATCCATCCATCCACCCATCCATCCATCCATCCACCTATCTGTCTGTGCATCCATCCATCATCCATCCAGAGTGAGGCCCCACCATCCGTTCTCTTACCTGAGAGGCCTCATCCCACCCCCCTTCTCCGGGCACCAGGGCCCACGCTTGTGAGGAAGAGGAGCCTGATCTGTAGATTGCCCAGGCACCCGGGCATGTGGGGCGGCAGCTGCATGGGGATGGGGAAGTGCCATGTCAGCAGCTTGCACCTGGGCCTGGTAGAGCCAGAGCCCAAGGCCTAGTAGAGCAGCCCAGCTGGCACCCAGGTCAGTTCAGGGCTCTCGGGCCCCAGTACCCCCAACCACGCACACAGGGGGCCAGGCCAAGATCTAGGGACTCCTGCCCTCCCCAAGGTCACTCCAAGGACAGCTGGCACCAAGACACTTGGGAGCCGCCTCTCCCCGGCTCTGCTCAGCACCCCCACACCATCCCCGGGCGGAGGCCCTGCGGTCAGCC
>NW_006292566.1:258544-267352 GCF_000327345.1 Myotis davidii
CCTTCCCTTGCCTCAGTGCCCTTCCAGTTCCCCTGAGGCCCTGCCCTGCCTTGCCCCCTCTTCGCCCACCCCAGCCCAGCCATGCCCGGGGACGAGTGTGGATTACCTGTTGGAGGCCCTCTGTGTCCTGCCGCCTGGCCAGCAGTGCCTGCTGGTGTGTCCGGCCGTACCATGGGCCTGGCGCCTGAGGGGAGGTCACTGATGCCCAAAATAAAACCTGTCCCGTCCCTCTGACCTCAGCACCCGCGCTCTGGCTCAGCCCGCTCACGGAGAGCACCTGCCAGGGGCCACGCCGCTGCGTGGGCAGCCACCCTCCTCTGCTGGCCAAGCGGGGCCACTGCAGGTGCAGCCCTTGGGAGCCCCCGGGGCCCAGCATGGGGCAAGGGCAGCGGGCAGCTCCCTGGGTGCACGGGGCTTCCCAGGCCACGCTCCAGCAGGGCCTACAGACAGCCAGCTGCCCCAGACGCTATCCTGTGCGTGTCCCTGCCTCGGTGCTTGGGGAGGTCGTAGGGCTGTTGGCGGAGTGAGAGGAGCCCATCTGAGGAGGGAAGCATCCCCCACCTCAGGGGCGACAGCAGGGGGCAGCTCAAGGCTCACACAGCCCACTGGGCAGAGAGTGGGTACAAAGTGGCCGAGGGCCAGGGCTGCATGGGGCCCAACAAACCCTTGCCCACCAAGGACCTGGACTGGTGCAGGGGAGAACGTCGGGCCAGAGGGGCCCAGAGTTCCACCCAGGAGGGTAGGGACGTCCCCCCAGCTCCGGCCTCTGGGGCTCCCCACTGACGGCCCTTGGGGAGGTGGGCAGGGAGGGCCTCCACCTGCCTCCTCTGGCTAGGGACCCCGGGTACATCCCTGCCTCCCTAGGGTCCCTGGCCTTATCTCCAACTTGCAGGGGTCGGGTGGGTCCAGCAAAAGCCTTCCAAGGGCCTCTGAGGCCCGGGGTGGGCACAGAGTGGGGCAGGGCTGGGCATGCCAGCTCCCAGGCAGGTTCCCCTGCCACCCCTGCCACCAAGGTCTAGAGGGCAGCCGCCCCATCTGTCTCCCTGAGCCGGGGTCTGGAAGGAGGTGCCAGGCTGCTCTCACCCACTCCGTGCCTTGGTCTCCCTAATTCGAGGGGCAGGGCCATGGGGACCTGTGGCCTCACTGTGCCCGAAGAATGTGCCTGCTGTCGGAGCAAGATGTGTGCTAGCTGGACAGTGCCACCTGGAGTCCTGAAAAGAAAGGGGGACCCACAGACACGGGGCCAAGCCCACTGTGAGGGGCACACCGAGCCCGGCCGGGAGCTCTGGGCTGACGGCAGAGGGGTGGCCCCTGGCCTGGGAACGGGGCGTGCCAGGCCCAGCAGTCGCTTGTCCCTCTCACCTGGGGACTCCCCACATCTCAGTGGCCTGTGCCCAGAAGACCAGGTCAGGCCTGGCTGTGGCCTGCCTGCGAGGGGACCTCATTGAGGATTCGGGGTCCTCCACTCCACGGGGGTCTCCAAGCCCTGGCCACTTCCTCTGAGGGGCCGGTAGGTGGGCTGGGGCGCTGTGTCATGTGCACCCCACTGTCACCAGGAACAGAGGGGCACCTGGGCTGGGGACCCCTCACCTGGCTGGCCCCAGAACGCTTGTGTGTCCCCGTGGCCACCCAATCCCTTCCTTCGTCCTCCTCAACCGCTAAGAATGTGCCTGCTGTCGGGGCACAAAAATAGAAGCTGACACCTCCTGGGGGCGGAGGGCCCTTCTCAGCAGACTCGCCGTCCTCACCTCCTTGGGCCTCCTCCTGGGCTATTCCTATACTTGGTAAGGGACCCGCGTGGGCACGGCCCCGGCCACCCAGCCTTGGCCAATGGGCTGCTGGGAAAGATCAAATGTCACTATAACATAAGGGTGTGGGGCCGAGAGGGCAGCGCCCGAGCCGGTCCTGTCCACAGGGAGCTGCAGCCCTTTCTCCAGACTCAGCCAGGTGGGTATGGCCCGGTGCAGCGGCCGGGCTGGGCGGGGCCTGTGTGCTGGGGCCTGGGCAGCCGTGCCCCGGGCACCTTCTGGGGTCCCGGGTACGGGGGTGCCAGGCCTGCACGCCCCAGGAGTCTCAATTCTAAGCGTAGCGGCCGGGAGAACCACAGGGGCACACTGGGATGCCACCAGGCAGCGGAGGCCCGAGGAGGAAGGGAACCTTCTGGAAGGTCCTGGGTGAGAGGAGGGCCCTCAGGCTGGAGCTGGAGAGAGCTGAGGGATCGGAGACATAGTGGCCAAGACGGGCGCCTCCTGGTGCTCTGGCTCCGAGTGGCCGTGGCTCTAATGCCGCCATTTGTACAGACGACAACCAGGCGGGGTGTCCCGGCCACCAGGAGTGGCCGCCGGGCCGGGTGGCTGGGACCCAGGCAGCCAAGGACGGGAGCGGACAGGGCTGGGGGGGTGGGGAGCTGGGGGACGTGGTCAGGGCCATGGCAGTGAGTGGCAGGGCCTCCTGTGCCCCCCCTCACCGGCCCCCCCAGCTACATCTTGTCACCCGGAAGGGTGTGTGTCTCCCAAGAAATGCTGACCTCAGAGGCTGTTTCCACCCTCACCCTCGAGGGCAGGACCGCAGGGCCAGCTGGCCTCCTCTTCGGCCTTGGGCGCGCCATCCCCTGCCCCTCCTCGGCCCCTCCTCGATGGACAGGGCGGGGAGCGGCACGGGGCCGTCTGCGGGGTGCCCTTGCCACTTCACGAGGTGGAGGAGCAGGAGCCGGAGAGACTCAGTTTCCCACGTGGAGAGTGGGCCTTGCTGCCTCCGACACCCAGGAACCCTCAGGAGCTCTGGAGCCCTCCCCGGTGCCCCTGGGGTTCCCCCCAGAAGGACAGAGGAACTCAGGCGGCCTGGGAGACCTACGGGGACACGGAGCAGGGCAGGCCTGGCCAAGACCCGAGCGGGCAGCTGCCCCGCAGCCCCCCTCCCACCATCTTGTGTTTCTGGGCAGAGGCGTCTTGGCTGACCCTGGTGCCTATTTCTAGACCCTCAGCTGCCACTGGCTCCTTAAAAATAACCCGCGTCTGGGCCGGGGCTGTGCCCCCGCCTTCTGAAGGAGGCTGACAGGTGTTGGGTGCTGCCAGGCGAGAGGTGGGCACGGCAGGGCCAGGCCCCGGCTCCCCCTGACCCTCTCGAGAGTGGCCCCAGGGTCCAGGCTGGTGCGGGGGGGCTGTGGGGGCTCAGGAGCCGTGAGACCCCCCCCTCCCACCGAGGACGTGGCCGGAGGCTGGAACTGAGGGAGCAGCGGATTCCAGGAAGAGAGTTGGGGATGGGAAGGGCCTCCGCTGCCTGGAGGCTCTCGGAGCGGCTGCTTAATGATGCATGGCGCTGAAATTGCTCTGGGAAAAGCAACATTCTTGACCCAGCTTTGCAGAGCTGCTCCCACCTTAGCAATGCGACGTGCATGCATTTTTCGATGATGAACGCGTGTTTTTCTTATACAAAGTTCCCCCGGGGGGCCATAACTATTGTCTTCAAGTGAGCTGTAATGGGCTGTCAGGCGCTGGGCTGTCTCAAACCCCAGGCCGGCAATCTCCTGCAGCTGCCCGAGCGTTCCCAGGCCCTGGCCGCCCCGGGCGTGAGCGGTGGCCAGCTCACCGGAAAACGGTCCTCGAGCACGCTGGCCCGGCGCCGGCCGCACCTGGACACGTGCAACCCGGACACAAAACGGGGGGAGCTGGCGGGACGGGGCCGACCACTCAGTCCAGCAACGTGTGTGTGCGTATGTGGGGACACATAGGGAAATGGCCCCCATCTGCTCCCCTGAGCTCAGGGCGCGGGCGGCTGCCTGGTGGGATGAGGGAGAGAAAAAGGACAGCTTGGGCACCTTGTGACTCGGGAAGAGGGACCCGCAGGGGCTGTGGGCACACGGGGGACCTCAGGGCGCGCGTGGGATAACGTGGGTCCTTGCAGGAACCCATGGGTCAGAGAAGGGAGCTGGGGGCTCACGCCAGGAACACGGGCTCAGTGGGGACGGTGGGTGGGAGGGCCAAGGAGCCCCCACCTCGCCCCAAAGGCAAGGCCACCCAGAGCAGCCTGGACGGGCAGGACCCGCCTGGGCGGGGTGGACCGCACAACCTCCCAACATCCCAGCATCTCTGGGAGTCCCAGCTCCAGGCTGGAGCCAGGGTAGGAAGACGGGATGCTAGGTCTCAGCCTGGGGCCTTGGAGGAAGCAAGAGGCCTCAGGAGGCGGCCCCCAGGGTGGGAGTGGGCCTGCCCGAGGCCAGAGTTGCGGCCCTTGACCCTGCCCGCAGATGCCCCTCACACCCCCAGCCCCACTTGAACCCCTCTGGACCGAGGCAGTCCTAACTCTGGCCTTGGTCTCCCCGCAGAAACAGCCCGCCACCATGTCGGACGAGGAAGTGTGAGTAGTGGTCAGAGAGCGCCCCCCCCCCCGGCCTGCCTGGGGACCCCGGGCCCTGACTATGTTGGTGAGAACCCCCCTGAGCTGAGCGAAAGCCCTCACGCTCTGCCCCTCTCTCTCCCCACAGTGAACAGGTGGAGGGTAAGTGTCCTGCTGCTTCCTCCCTGCACGGCCCCTGGGGACATGCGTGTCTTGAGGCGGGGCTCCCCTGGGGACCCCTGCCTGCAAGCCCCAGATTGGCCTCGTTCCGTGGGCCCTGGATCACCCCCCTGCCTGCACCGAGGCCTCCTCCTTCTGAACGGTGACGTCCTCGAGATGTGGGCCCTTCCGAACCCAGCCTGCACCCCACCCAGCCTGCACCCCAAGGCAGTTGGGCAGCCCGGCCCCAGGGAGCTCTGCAGGTCCCACCACTCTCTGCCATACCCCCCAGTGGGACAGAGATGCCCAGGCTCCCGGGCCCCCCAAAAGCCACTGTCACCCCCAGAGCCGACTCCTCCTCTGGGGCCCGGCCAGCCCTGGGGTCACCCCGCTAACAGGCTCCTGTCCTTTCTTCTCCCCATTGCAGAGCAGTACGAGGAGGAAGGTGAGTGCATAGCCCCCGGAGGCCCCACCCAGGCCTCCCCCTGAACGCGACCTCTCATCCGCTCCATCCGCTCGGCCTGAGGACCCTCGGGCCCCTTGGAGCCCAACAATTAGCCATCCTCCTTCCTCGCCATTAATTCCCATTTGCGGTCACAGCTGACTTCCCATCTCTTTAACTGATTAATAGACGCACACGCATTAATCATTCATTAATCCTTCACCCTCATCGCGCCCGGCTGTGTGCAGTTAGCTGGGACTCGGCCATTAACACCCTCACCTTCGTTAATATTCAGGGTCTGCATCGCAGGCCCGGCCCTCTGTCCCTCCGTCTCCAGCTCGCTCTGGCTCAGCGCCCCTTCCCCCACCCCATGCCGTGGGTAACCTTCGGGGCATCCTCTGGAGCCCCCTCCCTCGCCTGCCGGGCCTCTGCCTCCGTGGGAACCTCCAGGCCCTGCCTGGGCGCGCACCTGGGAACCGTGCGGGGCGGCGGTTCTCAGGCTCAGAGGGGAGGCCGCGGAAGCCTGGCACCCGCAGGGCCCTGGGAACGCTTGCCTTCATGCACCCTCACCAGCAGGGCTCTCCCGGGAGGCCTTCCGCATGCTGTTTTGAAAATATTTTGAAAACACTTGGCTCCCCTAACAACGCGAGGGAAGCAGTTCTCTTTCTGCTGAAAGTAGAGACTTTGGGAGCAGGAGATGTGGGCCTGGGGAGCCGATCCTTAACGGGGTCCTCTTCGGGCACACCCAGAGGCCGCCCGCCATGCGGCCTCCTCCTGGGTCGGCGTTCTCTCGTAACACGCGGGTCTCGTCCCCTGTCCTCACCTCTGGGACCCGCAGAGCAAGACGTAGCCAGACCCTCGGTGCACAGACGCCTCAGGGCCGGGGTGGGCGGCAGGCCCTGGGAGGGCAGAGGGACTCGGGGTCCCCCAGAGCCGAGAGGAGGTGGCCCTGCAGAGCAGGCTGAGGCCAGGTCTCTGAGCCCCTGTCCGTGCCGCCTCCTTTCCCCGCCAGCCCCGTTCACCGCTAATGACTGTCCTTGCCCCTCTCTCCCTCTGCCCCCGCTGCCCCCGCTGCCCCCGCTGCCGGCTCAGAGGAGGCCCAGGAGGAAGGTGAGTACGCGGGTCCAGGGCCTGGTCCACACACTCCCCGCAGCCCACCTGCCCCTGGGCCCGGGCTCCACAGTGACCCACCCGGGGGCTGCCGTGTGCTCCTGGCCTAACCCTCTCCTCTCTCCTCTGCCCGCCCGCCCCTCAGCCGCAGAAGTCCAGGAGGAAGGTATGCGCACACAGGACTTCTGGTCCCCATGGGGGGCCCTGGCCTGGCTGGAGCCCACGTGAGGGCAGGGGGCCAGGGCCCAGACACAGCGAGGCACCAGCCAGCCAAGGGGCCCCACATGTGGCCCACACATAACACACTAACCACTCCCCACGCTTGACCAGATTGGGGGGACCCTGAGGACTGGGCACTCCCCTGGGAGGGTCACCGGGCGAGGGGGCTGCTGGACCAGAGGTGAGACGAGGCCTGGCCTCTTCATCCCTGAAAAGAGCCCAAGGTGGGTGACAGTGAGGCCACATGACCTCTGATCCCTCGTCTGGGTCAGGGCCCCCGGCCAGATCTGGGTGAGCAGAGGGCCATGGAGGCACCGCCCCTGTAGCCGGCCGCACCTCAGTGAGGGCTGAGCCCCGGCCCATGCCTTGGCCCCTGGCCACCCCTGCACCCTGCCCAGGAGGCCCTGTCTGTCCTGGCTCCTGGTGCCACCGAAGTGCAGCCCCGAGGTGGCCTCTGGGCCCCACATGGACGTCCTACCAGGGGCTTGAGCACTGGCCGGAGCCTCAGTGCCCGTCCCCACGGCCAGAGCACTGGGGTCAGGACAAAAGCAAGAGCAGGGGGCCGAAGCTTCCCCTTGAGTCTGGGTTTCCCCGTGTGCGAGGCAGGGGTAGGATTGGGGTGCCCGCGCCGGGGTCAGCACTGACCATGTCCTGCTCGCCTCCTGCATGCCACCCCTCGGCCGCGGCCACTGACCCTCTCGCGTGGTGACGGGCTGTGTCCATTAACCTCGGATCCTTCCTCCTTTGACCTCTGACCCGTGGTCTTGCCTCTTGTTCCGCGCCCTCCTTAGCCCCTGAAGCTCATGAACCAGGTATGTGCCGTGACTTCAGTCCCGTGTGGGTGCGTGTGCACACGTGGCCATGTGTGGGTGGAGCAGGAGCCTGGCTCCGAAGGAACAAGAGGCCGTGTAACCTACTCACAGCGTGTTCTGACCCCTGCCCTCGCCTGTCCCTGCCCCCGCCTGCCTCTGCCCCCAGTCACAGCCATTCCCTCCCCTCTCTCCCCACATGCGCTGCGCCCGTCTGTCCATCCACAGAGGAGGTCCAGGAAGGTATGCTGTCCCCGTCCAGGCCAAGCCGCTCCCTGCTCCCTGCTCCCTCCTCCCTCCTCCCTCCCTCCCTCCCTCCCTCCCTCGTTGCCTGCCTGTGTGACTCTCACCCCATTCCTAATGAACAATATTTTTATAGGAAGCTCAGCATATTATTATTTTTTTGTAAGCTCAGCATATGTATTATTCTATGCAGCACGAAAACTCTAGAAAGGACATAGTTACATTTTAGAGTTGCTGATTTAATTTTTTCCATTTATAAACAGCGTTTTCTTAAACTCCCTCCCTCCCTCCCTCGTTGCCTGCCTGTGTGACTCTCACCCCATTCCTCTGGGCTGGGACCCAGTGGAAACAGGTTAGGCCTGCAGTGCTGGCTCAGGTGGGGCTCATGGTGGGGTGCAGCCTTCCTCTTGCCCCCCATCCCAGCAGGGAGCATACAGGGGTGTGGTGAGGCCCTTCCCAGGCCGCAAGCAGGAAGTTGGGGGTGGCCCTTCTGGAGGCCAAGCCTAGGGTAGGGTCTTTGGAGGATGGTGCTGGGGTCCACTTAGACCCTCTGGATCCTCCAAGGTGGGGTGGAGGAGAGCAGAGTGGCCTACACCCTGCCCCAGACAGCAAACCGAAGAGGGGACATGAGGCAGGGGGGTGGGGGGCGAGTGAAGCCTCACGTGGGGCTGAAGCCGAGTGGGCACAGCAGCACCAGAGCAGCCGGGCCTTTGCATGCAAATAGGCAAGCGTGAGTTCCCAGGGACCCACCCGTCGCCGGCGTCAGAGCCTGATGTGCCCGGTGTGAGGAGCCCCCCGGGGTGCGGGTTCCAGCCAGGGGCCCCGGTGGCCTTCTCCTCAGCTCCCTCGCTCACATGACGCCTCGGTGAACCCCAAGCATGACCCCCAAACTGTCTTCCCTTCCCTGGACTCAGAGAGGCCCCCGGGAGACAAAGGGACCTGCATGGTGGGAGAGCAGGCAGAGGTGCCAGGGACCAGGCTTGTAGGGGCTACGGGTCCCCAGAACCAGCCCTGCCGCAGACAGACAGAGACGACAGGCAGGGGACAAGATGCCAGGCCCCTGCTGCCCACTGCCCAGGGCTTTGCAGCATGGCCACTGCCCCCCAGCTCTTGGCCTGGCCCTGCCCTCGCAGGCTCCGGCCCTGCCAGCCGCTCCCCCAGCTGGGCACCCACAGATGCCCAGCCCCTCAGCAGCCCTCCTTCTGCCCCTCCACCAGCTTCCGGCTCGCAAAGCGCACCCAGCGCTGGCTCAGGCTCATGGCTCCCCGGCCCCAGGCGCTGGGTGAGGGGGACGCTGGGCCCCCTGCTAAGGGCTGTTTGCTGGTTCCTAAGCAACCATGGCGACCCCTGAGCTGGGGGCGCGCGAGGGGCAACCTGCCGAGGGCACCCCAGACCAGACCCTCACCCACTCCCAGGGGGGCTGCTGGCTGCAGCCAAGGGCAGAGGAAGGAGCTGGGGTCAGAGCTGGCTTCTCACCAGGGCTGCCCGGCC
>NW_006292566.1:267483-267967 GCF_000327345.1 Myotis davidii
GGCAGGCTCCCTGGTGAGGCAGCACCCCCCCACCCCCGCCCCGGGAGGGGCAGGCCTGGGCTCCGTGGCCCCGGGCACGTGGTGGACGCTCCAGCTTGGTGGGTTTAGCCCTTGCACAGGCCCGAGCAACAGCGGGCTTCACTCAGCTGATGGCTCTGGACCCACTGGGTTTCAACCCAGCAAAACCTAGAAGCCGGGCCCCAGAGCCGCCCCCCAGAACCAAGGGTACCGTGTGGGGAGGTGCTCGGCCTCCCAAGGTGCCCCCCAGCCAGCGGCCAGCACCCACCGCTGCCCAGGGTCACACACACAAGGCAGGGAGACCTGCTTCCATACCTGGCCCAGTTTATATAACATTTATAATTCCTTTCACCACGAAGCAGTCTCACCACCACTTCCACTTCCTCACCTGTCATTTACTTGCATTGATGTCTTGTTACTCAGTTTTGTGGTTTTTTTGTGTTTTTTTATGCTTTTCACAATTACA
>NW_006292566.1:287975-288205 GCF_000327345.1 Myotis davidii
CTTCAGGCCCCAGTGGGGAGGGTGTCTCCCAGGCCACCTGGCCCGCAGCATGGCCACAGCCGCTCCCACCCCAGACAGCCTTCTCTGGCCCCAGCTGGAGGCACTATGGGGTCCAGGCGCTGCCCCGGTCCTGCCTCCCCGTCCCTGCCGTGTCCTCGCCCCGTCCCTGCCGTGTCCTCGCCCCGCAGCCTCGCTGGCTTCTCTCTTGCATGTGCCCTTTGCCCAGAAGA
>NW_006292566.1:288425-292552 GCF_000327345.1 Myotis davidii
TCTGCAGGCACAGGGGGGCGGGGAGGTGGTCGTGGGACCAGCCAGCAGGCAGGAGCTGGGGCAAGGGGTGCTCTCTCCTCTCCCCTCTTCCCTGTGTCGCCCTCCATCCAACCCTCTCCTTCCTCATCCAGCTCCCATCCCCTCCTGCCTCTGGTCTTCCCTGACCCCCTTCCCCCACCCTCCCCCCAAGTGCTTCTTGCTTCTGCTTCCCCTTCTCCCTTTCACCCCTTCTCCCTCTTTGTGTCCTGGTCCCCCCTGAACTCCCCTCCCCAGAACCCACAGGGATTTCTTCAGACCCAGAGTGGGGACAAGCCCTCTCTTCTGGTGGTTGGTGGAGTGGGTGCGGGGCTCAGCTGCAGAGCAGGAACCGGGGGACCCCAGGGCCTGCAGGTAGGAGGGGACCCCAGTCTCACATGGTCTCTCTCCCCTCTCCCCATGCTGGCTGGTGCGGTGGTGACCAGAGGAGAAGCCAAGACCCAAGTGAGTGTGGGGCCCAGGCCAGGCTGGACGCCGGGGTGGGGTGTGAGGCTGGAGCCGGGTGGGAGGGAGCGGAGTGTGCAGGCTGTTTGGGGACCAGGTCACCCAGGAAACTGCCACCCCCAGGGCTGGGGCCCAGGTGCCCCCAGGGAAGACGCTGCATTTGGCTCCGTGGGGGATGCGTTGGCACTAAACCCTGAGGGAAAGTGGCCTCTCCGTGGCTCCTGGGCCTGCCGTGGAACATGCTGGCTGTCCCGTGGCTCCTGGGCCTGCCGTGGAACATGCTGGCTGTCCCGTGGCTCCTGGGCCTGCCGTGGAACATGCTGGCTGTCCTGTGCCGGCTTTCTGAGAACAGGGTGACTTGGGGCAGTCGGTGCCTCCCCCACAGCCGGGGACCAGACTCTACCGGGGCGCTCTGTCCCCAGGGACAGGCGGACGGACTCAGGTCCAGTGGGGTGGGCTCAGCCCTGGTCTTTCAGTGCAGGCCAGGAGGACTTACTGCCGGGGAGTGGGGGGGGCAGCCCAAGGAAGGAAGGGGGGCCGGGAGTTGGGGGGAGAAAAAGCATCGAGGGGGGTCCATGGCCCTCCACATACCCTCTCTGGGCCCCCCTCACATCTCCCCCGTGTTGTGGGGTCTCCCAGGGCCTGAGACAGGAAAGAGGCACAAAAGTGGGGTGCCCGGGAGGAGGGTCTCGTCCCTGAAACCCACTTGGGAGCCATGGCGAGCCCAGACCAGGCTCTGTGACCTCCCGCTGCCCCGGGGCCTGTGAGCCCCTCTGGCTGGAAGCAGGGCCCCCGGCAGGGAGGGTCCTTCCCGCCTTTATCGCATTTGTGAGATTTCAGGGATGTTTTTATAATCCGAGTGTTCTGACTTCTCCGGCGATAAGCACGTCAGCCACAGCCCGGGGTACGTGACTGCACGTCCGCGCCTGTGTGCTCGGCGGGGCTGGAATGCGGGGCCTCCGCGCTCCGCCGGGGGCGCCCGGCGCCCAGGGCCAGCCCTTCCCCGTCCCTGCCACGTTATTTGTCAGCAATTTTAAGTAAAGCTGCCGGATCACAAGATATTTTCTAGTTTTAAAAAAATGTTTGTGTTTTCATTATGAAAATAAAACACCTCATTAAAGAAAATTTGGAAAATACATAAAAGTCCACTGAAGAAGAAGAAGAAGAAAAAAGTCCATCTATAACTCCCACCCCGCCAGCCAGACTGCGGGAACGGGGAGAGAAGTAAAAAGGGTTATTTCTTCCTACTCTTTCCATGCATTGGGCTCGGAAAAAAAGATTTAAACCCAGAGCTGTTTTTCAAACCCTGGGCTGTCTATAGAACCTTGAGTTCTGCTTTTTTAAAAAATGTAGCACCATTCATAAGTATTTTTCCATGTTTTTACATAGTCTTCTTAAATATTTTGAATGGCCACATAATATTCCATCAATCGGACAAACCATAATTTTCCTAACCATTCCTCCAGCGCAGGACGTGCCGGCTGCGCCCAATATTTTACTATCATAAATAACGCTGGGTGGAAAGCATTTTCTGTCTTTCTGGTTATTTCCCTAGGCCCCATTCCCAGAACTGGAATTAATGGGTCAAAGAGTATGAACGCTCTTAAGGCTTTTGACATCCCTGCCAAATGGCTTTCCGCGAGGGGCCTGCCAGCGCGGTCTCCGACGTGGACGTGAGCAGGGCCTGTGCCCCACACCGCTGCGCCCAGGGAGCGCTGATGGATGAGAAGGGGCCTCTCAGGGCTGCTTTCCCTGCATTCCTTTGATTACTGCAGGCAAAGCTCCCCTCTGTTTGTGAAACTGGTCCTCTTTCTTCCTTTGGAGAACTGGTGGCTGACGGCTCTGCCCATTTATCTGCGCAGGCAGCTCTCTGTTTTCTTAATCATCCGTCTGCATAAGGATATAAGTCTTCTCTGTATTTGCTGAAAATATTTTTCTAGTCTGGGCTGGGTTTTCTTTTCCCCCCTCTCCCATTTCTGCCTTTTTTCACATACATAAGTTTTTCATTTGAGTGGAGTCATCTGGCCACCTTTCCCTCAGCGGGACCTTCTGAGCTCAGAAAACCCTTTCCCGGTCCAGCAGTTTGATCGATATTCAGTTCCACTTTCTTCAACGGCTTGTTTTAAAAAATTGTTGTTGTCGTTTTAACTCTTTGCTCCATCTGGAATGCATTGGAGGAGGGGGAAGGGAGGCTTACGGCTGCCGGATTGGGGGGCGGGGGGCTCGCTTCTTCTCCAAACTGCTCTCTGCCCAGCCCCCTCCCTCCGGGTCCCCAGAAAGAAAGATGAAAGTGGGGCCACAGAAAGGCAAAGGTCACGGAGACTCGTGACCCCCACGGCGCCTGCGGTGACCACCCTGCCTCTGGCCTCACCTCCTGGCATTGGTTTATTTGTTTGAGGAAGAAACCAAGGGTGTCCCCCTGGACAGACAGGGGTGGAAGAGCCCTTGAGATGGACAGAATTTGGCCACCCAGAGGGACACTGAGAGGCTAAAACCTTTTCCAGGGGGTCGAGCCACCCCGGGGACAGGGGGTTATACATCTGTTAAGACGAAGGTCAGGGCCCGGCCGGCGAGGATCTGTTGGTTGAGGGTCATCTCCTGGACCAAAAGGTCACTGTTTGGATTCCCCGTCGGGGCCCGGGCCCGGGTTGCAGGCCTGATCCCCAGTGGGGGACATGCAGGAGGCAGCTGATCGATGTTTCTCTCCATCCATGTTTCTATCTCTCTCCCTCTTCCGTCCTCTCTCTCTAAAATCAATAAAAACATATTTTAAAAACGTTTTTTAAAAAAAGACAGAGGTCATGCAACGTGCCCCCAGCCAGGTGGCACGGTGAGAGGGTGGGAGAGCCAGGCCAGCTCTCCTGGGGGGCCCCCACTTGTCCCTGCTCATGAGCCTCCCTCTTTTCCAGACTCACTGCTCCTAAGATCCCGGAAGGGGAGAAAGTAGACTTCGATGTAAGTTTGTGGAACCTGGATCAACACGTCTCCATCCCCAACCCCAGGCCACAGGCCTGACAAGGTCATCTCTCAGTTATCCAGAGCCAGGGCTTCCTGACCCCAGGCTGGCCCTCCCTTTCATTCATTCCTGGGCCAGAGGGAACCTCTCCCTTCATGACATCTCTCTCCTCTGCTCTCCATCTGTCCTTCTGCCCATCACCCATCCACTCAGCTAGTCACCAATCCATGTACTCACCTACCCATCTATCCACCTACCCATCCATCTCTACCTACCCATCCATCCACCATCCATCCACCACTCATCAACCCATCCATCCACCCATCCATCCATCCACCCATCCATCCATCTATCCACCCACCCATCCACCCATCCACCACCCACCCATCCATCCATCCATCCATCCATCCATCCACCCACCCAACCACCCATCCACCCATCCACCATCCATCATCCATCCATCTATCCACTATCTATACATCCATCCACCCATTCACCCATCCACAATCTACCATCCATCCATCCACCATCCGTATGTCCCTCCAACAAATTATCTTGCTCACCAGTTTCCTCTCTGCCTGGCTCATGCCGGACATCTCAGAATGGGGACAGGGCCTTGTCAGAGCTAGTTCATCCCAGGGGTCCTGATGACTTCACAGCTGAGCAGGGCCTGGACTCATCCACGGGTGCG
>NW_006292566.1:292594-293113 GCF_000327345.1 Myotis davidii
CGGGGATCCCTTGCTGCGTTCAGCTTTCGTAGTAGCTGGAGGAGTCAGGGCTGCTCTGCTGGAGCACCGGGGGGCCGGCAGGACGGAGGTGCGAGGAGGGTGGGGCTGACGGCTGCTTCCCCCACAGGACATCCAGAAGAAGCGGCAGAACAAAGATCTCATGGAGCTGCAGGCCCTCATCGACAGCCACTTCGAGGCCCGCAAGAAGGAGGAAGAAGAGCTGATCGCGCTCAAGGAGAGAATCGTGCGTGGGCAGTCCGGGAGGAGGCGGGCGGCGGTCACTTCCCAAGGGGCCAGGGTCAGCGGGCTGGGCTGACCCACTCCTCCTGCCGCAGGAGAAGCGCCGTGCGGAGAGGGCCGAGCAGCAGAGGATTCGCGCCGAGAAGGAGAGGGAGCGCCAGAACAGGCTGGCGGTGAGGCCTGTGCCCTTCTTGCCCCCCAACCACAGGCCCACTGGCACGCCAGGGCCCTGCAGCACCCTTGGGAGCGGGCAGGCCCTGCCCAGGACTGGGAGCTGCT
>NW_006292566.1:293228-293489 GCF_000327345.1 Myotis davidii
AAGAGGAGAGCCGAGGACGACCTGAAGAAGAAGAAGGCCCTGTCCTCCATGGGCGCCAACTACAGCAGCTACCTGGCCAAGGTGAGCGCACGGAGCCGGCGGCCCCCGGCCTCCGGACCCCCGGCCTCCGGACCCGGGGCTGAGCCGCGCAGCGTCCCCCCCTCCTGAGTCCGGCCCCTCGCATGTCCCCCCAGGCTGACCAGAAGCGAGGCAAGAAGCAGACCGCCCGGGAGATGAAGAAGAAGGTGCTGGCCGAGAGAC
>NW_006292566.1:293643-294163 GCF_000327345.1 Myotis davidii
CAGGGCTCAGCTGCCCGACTTGGCCGCTTCCAGGGACAAAGCCAAGGAACTATGGGACACCCTGTACCAACTGGAGACGGACAAGTACGACTTCTCGGAGAAGCTGAAGCGCCAGAAATACGACGTGAGTGCGGGCGCCTGGGCGTCCAGGGCTCTCCCGCCAGCCGAGCGCCCACGTCCCCACGGGCCGGCCCCACGCGCGGACCTGAGTGATGCGCCTGCTTGAGGGTTGCCCCGGGGGCAGCGGGCAGAGGCCTCAGGCCAGTTTCTGAATCACGAGGTCCCCTGGCTCTGGGTGTCCTCCACACAAGGTCTTCTCTGCCAACCCAAGTCCCCGCCACCCGACCCCCAAATCTGCTTCCTCAGAGCCCCTGGGGACCCCGCCCAGAGCAGGCAGGGTGCCTGCGCCCCACCCTGCAGCTGGGGCCCGGGACTGGGACTGTGCTCCCTGGAGGTGGCCCCCGAGTCTCCTGTGAGGGGCTCGCCGTCCCTGTGCCGACCCCGGCCCTGGCCCGAGTTG
>NW_006292566.1:294215-295346 GCF_000327345.1 Myotis davidii
CAGCCTCACCAGCAGGCCTGGTGCCTGCCCCTCGCTCTCCTCGGGCCCCTGGGGAGACCAGTCCAGGCTGCCATCTCCACCAGCCACTGGCCAGAGGCTGTTGGGGGCCGGAACCACAACTGGGCGAATCCTGGCTCCTTCTCAGGAGCGCTGAGCCCTGGGCAAGTCACCGGTCCTTCGGGCCCCGGTTTCCTTGCCTCCAACAACAGAAGGATCACCCTGCCCTTCCTGCCTCCCACCCCCACCCCACCCCCAGAGCACACATTCCTGCAGGCCAGCAGGGCCGGGCCCAGGGCAGCGCAGCCCCCCTCCACGCTCCCCAGCGGGCTGCCTGCAGGAACGGGCTTCACGCTCCCAGAGCCAGACCAGCCCCTCCCTCAGTCATGCCGGGCACGGCCCTCGAGGGTCCCGGGGCGGGAAGAGGCATGAGGGTCCTGGCCCTGGGCCAGCCCAGTGCATGGCAGGGCCTAGGCCTCAGCCACCCACCCAGCCCGTAACCGTCTTGGTCTTTTCAGATCATGACTGCCCGGGCCAGAGTGGAGATGCTGGCCAAGTTGTAAGTAGCCGGGTCGCCCAGGCCCAGGCTCGTGGTATGTGGTGCACGGTGAGCCTCTCGCATGGCAAAACCTGGGTCAGAGAGGATGTTGGCAGCAGTGGGCATGGCGGTGACGGAGGCCTCCCCTCTCCTGCCCTGGCCTCTCCCTCTGCCTGCACTCTGCTCCCAGGCGAACCTGCCCTCTTTGTGGGCAGATGGGGATGGGCCTTGCCCTCCCCTCTGGGCAGTCAGGAGGAAGGAGCCACTGGGTCAGGGAGCGGAGGGTGGCTCTGAGCTCGGCGGCCACCAGAGGCGGGGGCTCCCTCTGCAAGCCTCCCTCCCGCCATGCCCGTGGCCCACATCCTGCCGAGGCAGGAAGGTAAGTGCCAGCTCCGGAGCTGCTGTGTGGCACGGCCCGGGTCTCAGTGCACCAGCGACAGTAAGTCAGAGCCCCAGGGCCATGGCACGGCCGGCGTCCTCCAGCCACAGGCACAGTAAGGGAGTGCGGCCCGTGTGGGCACTGAGGCCGCCGGAGAGGCCTGCGGTGCGGGCGGGCGGGCGGCCCGTGCCCGCGTGGCCACGTCCAGACTCGCCAC
>NW_006292566.1:295511-296598 GCF_000327345.1 Myotis davidii
CCGCAGCAGAGCAGGGGCAGGACCAACTGGCCGCTCGAGCTAGCATGTGGGGCCCACGCCCTGGACCCCAGCCTCCTGTGCACACGGCCCCCACCCAGGAGGACAGCATGGGGGAGGCCAGGGGCGAGCCTGGCAAGGCAGCCTGGGCTCCTGGACATCCAAGCAGCGTGTCCCTTCCAGGTGGCCTGGGACAGGAATGAGGAGGCCTGGGCCTTGTCACCAGGCCCTCTATGACCCTGGTTCCTCAGGACATGAGCCTCTGTCTGTAAGACTGCCCCCCAAGGTCCAGGGGACCCACGGCCACACTGCGGGGAAGCCCCCGAGAGCCAGTGCCCACCCTGGGCCCGGCGGCCACGGCTCTGGGCTCTGGACCCTGAGCAGCCACACTCCAGGGAGTGCAGGCGGCTTGGAGGTAGAGCGTTTAAGGCTGTTTTCTGCCCCCTCGCTGCTCCCTGGATGGGCCTCCCTCCCCAGCTCAGTCGTGTGGGGCAGGGGCTGATGCAGGCCCCCGGGAGCGGGCCACTCAGCAAGGTGTGCGTGTCTGTGTGTGCAGGTACATGTGTGTGCATGTGCATGGTGTGTATGCGGGTCATGCATGTAGGAGCTCCCAGGCTGCTTCCTGCAGGACATGGCAACGAGGGCGCGGCCTCTCCAGGCCAAGTAACTGAGACTCTGAAGTGAGACAGAGGCCTCCCAGGCCCTGAGTCCACAGCCCAGACCTGTCCATCAGCTGCCCCAGGAGCCAGGACGCAGGCGGCTTGTTCTTTCCAGAGCAAAGTCGCTGGGGAGCCTGCCACCCTCTGCAGAGAGCTCCGGGCGGGCCGGGGTCGGCCCCAAGTCAGGCCCCTGGGGCATGGAGGGAGTTGGCGGGGAGGGGTCCCCAGTGCTGTGTCAGCCCCTCTCCTAATACTAACCGCCTCGGCACGAAGGCGCCCAGGCCTGGCCCGGCCGGCACAGGTGAGTCGCTGCTTGGATGGCGCCAGGAGTGTGTGCCTGGGGCTTCGGGCCGAGCCAGGCCCTCGCCCTGACAGCAGCCTGGGTGGCAGAGCTGTGAAGGCCGGGGGCCGGCCGGACCCTGGGGAAGGGG
>NW_006292566.1:296697-296951 GCF_000327345.1 Myotis davidii
GGCCACGGGGCTGTGGCCACACTCTGCCGCGGGCGCGGGGCCAGGGAGCCCCCAGCTCTGCCAGCAGCTTCCATCCCCGGGAGCTCCTTCGTTCTGCCCTTGGAAGCCCCTCACATGCTCAGTGGGTCTGTGGGCCCCACAGGAAGCTCCTGGGCCCTGGGTCAGCTCTGAGGCCAGCTTGGGGGGCTCTGAGGTGGTTTGGGGGGCTCTGAGGCCAGTTTGGGGGGCTGTGAGGTGGTTTGGGGGCTCTGAGG
>NW_006292566.1:297515-298438 GCF_000327345.1 Myotis davidii
CTGAGGCAGTTTGGGGGCTCTGAGGCCGGTTTGGAGGGGGCTCTAAGGCCGTTTGGGGGGCTCTAAGGCCGGTTTGGAGGGCTCTGAGGCAGTTTGGGGGCTCTGAGGCCAGTTTGGGGGGATCTGAGGCTGGTTTGGGGGCTCTGAGGCCAGTTTGGGGACTCTCAGGCCGGTTTAGGGCAGCTCTATACCGGTTTGGGGCGGCTGTGTTGGCCGTTGGAGGGGTTCTGGGAGGAGGGGCCCGGGACACAGTGGGAGACTTTACAGAAATGCGGGGGCTGAGGGAGCTGGGGGCTGGGTGGGGGGCGCAGCCAGAGGAAAGCAGCGGAAAGGCACGTTTCGGGGAGAGCGGCCGGCAGACAGACGGCTCTTTCTGTGCTATAAGAGAACACAGTGCGCACTGTGTGATAAATTTGAAAATCCTGACCCAACGGAATTATGGAAAACATAAGTCAGAGAAATTGGATCAAGACGCACAGCCTCGCACAGCCAGGCATTCACGGAACGGCCTCCAGGAAGGCCCTGCGGGGGGCGGGGCAGGACCCCACCACCAAGGCGAACCCCGTGGAGCACCCCAACTCAGGCCCCCTCCCCACTCTGCCTCCTGTGTGTGGACACCCCCACACAACTCATACCCGTAGGCACACTCAGACCCCGTCCCCCACCCGGGCCCCCTCCCCACACACGGGGCTACGTGCCGCGGTGCAAATGCACTACGTGACCAGCACGCGTGGTCGCAGCGAGGTAGACACACGGCGCTGTGATACGTGACGGGCCCCCGGCCTGTGCCACCCCCAGGCCGTGCGCCCCGGCTTGTGTGACAAGGCAATTGAGCAGCACCGCGCTGACAGCAGGCAGACGCTGCCCCGGGGCACAGCAGCACCCAGGAGCGGAGGTGGCTGGCCAGGGCTCCGCAGGCTCAG
>NW_006292566.1:298520-300907 GCF_000327345.1 Myotis davidii
GCAGAGAGGGGGCTAAAGCCACCTGGGAGTCCCTGCGAGTCGGGAGGCCCCGGGCCACGGGGGCCTGACCGCAGACGCTGACCGAGGGCCGTGCCTGGGAGCGTGTGCCGTGGAGACGAGGACGCGGAGGAAGCTGGGTCTCTAACAGGCGGGCCCCAGCCACGGTCCCCCCTCCGCAGCCCGGGTGGAACCGGAGGACGCTCGTGGGGGGCAGATGCTCAGAGACGCAAAACCATGGCCCGGTAGTTCCAGGGTCAAAGACAGACTCGAACGCAAAGTAGGAAGCACTTTCGACCCCAAGGACCAGACACGCTGGGGCCGCACGGCTGGGTGGGCGGGAAACACGGGGGCCCGGGGCTCATGGCGGGAAAGGGGAAAAGGGCCCCCAGTTTTAACAAGTTCGGCATCGACTGCAAAACATCAGACAATGAACCCAACACCTCAAGTTTAAAAAAAAACAACAGCAGGCAAATGATAAGGACAAGGAGCTAAAACAAAACAAAAAAAACCGCACAAAACTCACGGGCAAGACCAACGAACGAGCTCACGCTGCAGCAACTAACCAGGAAGGGGAAGCACGAGCGTGAGCATGAAGAGGGGGCACCCAAGGCACTGCAGGGCGAAGGGGGAGTCCCAGGGCGCCACACGTGGCTCCTGGACAATCTCTGGCAAAACCAGATAAAATGGCCAGCTTCCCCGGGAAACGTGACCACGGCCCGACTCAGAGGGAAGGCGGAGAGAAGCCGGAACAGACTGGTTTCATTTTAAAGATGCTGAGCCAGCAGTTAAGTATCTCCCCGCCACAAAGCACTGAGAACTTTTTTAAAATCACGTCCTGACCGCGGGGTGCCTCTCGGACGCTGAGATAGCTTTGTATCAGCAAACGGACCCTGTGGCCATCCGTGTCAGACACCGTCTAAAGGCCGGGGGCCGGGGTGGGGGGCCGGGTGATAGGATAAAGCAGAACACAGCAAAGAAAATTCCCAGCCAAGCTCCTCGGCCTCAGGAAGGCAGCTCCCCAAAACCTACAGAAAACCTCTCAGGGGGGAAATGTTCAAAGATTCCCGTTGAAATCAGGAGTGAGGCAGGACTGCCCGCTTCCCAGTTCCCACCTCACGGTCACTGTCGGGGAGGAACTTTACCCGCCCAGGTTCTCGGGACGCTCTCACCATCGCATGGACACGGCTGCACGACCGGCCAGAGCGGTGGGAGGAGCATGAATCAGTGCCCACGGACAGGCAGGCACCTCTGAGCAACGCGCCGTGATGGCAGAGGCCACCCCGTGACCCGCCACGTGTCTGTCCCTGAAGATGAGAGGATATGGGGGGCAGTTCTGGGGCAGGACATGGGGTCCCCAGGTGTGTGTCCAGCCCTCTCCTGAGCTCAGCGGCTGTGCATTCGGGCATCAGCCCTCCCTGGGCCCCGAGGGGGACCCTCCCAGGGGAGGTTTTCCTCCCGGACGTCCGTGTCCGCTTACCAAGGCCAACTTCACTCGGGGCTCAGAGTCCTTTTTTGTACATATGTTTTTTTAAATACAGTTTTATTGATTTCAGAGAGGAAGGGAGAGATAGGAACATCCATGATGAGAGTCACCGATCAGCTGCCTCCTGCACGCCCCCGACTGGGGATCCAGCCTGCCACCCCAGGCCTGTGCCCTGTCCGGGAATCGAACCCTGACCTCCTGGTTCCTAGGTCGATGCTCAACCCCTGAGCCGCGCGGGCCGGGCGAGAGTCTCGCAGGACTGCTGTCCTTCAGACTCGCCCACTTCGAACAATCACTGCCCCCGAAGAGGCGCCTTCCCGAGTGGCCAGCTCTGCTCGCCTTCACCCGGTGCTGCAGCTGGAGCTGTGGCACAAGAAAAAAACGTAAAACAAAACCACTCGTAGGCAAGAAAAACACACTCTTCTCTGGGCCCCTAAGGTGGGGTCCCCAGGGACATGGGAACACCCCACAGATTCAGGGGGGGGGGGACCGCGCGCCTGCAGCAGAGATGGTGCTGGAGCAGCCGTGGGGTCAAGGATGAGAAAGTGAAGGCTCTGCCCCCGTCCACGCCCCCCGCCCGCTTGACCCCTGGCCATCTGAAGACCTACATCCATAAGGAGAGCGTGGGGCCTTCAGGAAAGAGATGGCAGGAGAACGCCCCAAGGCCCTGCTCACAGGGCCCCTCCCGGGACCAGACGCAGAGCCCCAGCCCGCAGAACGGAGAAGAACTGTCACCAGGAGAACGCGGTTAGGGACCGAGAGCTTCTCTGGGTCAGAAGGCCCCGCAGCCACGTGGTGGGGGCGTCCGCACGGCCCCCAGGAGGGTCGGCCCCCGCGCCCACAGGGGAAAGGTCAGGGGCCCATTAGGAAAAAGGCCACCGAGCGATATCCCTGCCCCAAACCC
>NW_006292566.1:300946-301202 GCF_000327345.1 Myotis davidii
GCAGGGGGCTGTGGGCTCCCAGCTGGGCCCACGTGGCTGCTGCCCCCACACAGGGACCCCCACACACGGTCCGAGCAGCTGCCACCCTCCTGCGTGCCGTGCTCCTCCCGGGGTCTGCAGGGTTAAAACAAGGACCCGCAGCTCCCGCAGCCTCTGCCAAAATCTTGAAAGCAGGGCCCCGGGTGGTGAGCGAGCTGCTGGGACAGGGGAGCGTGCTCTCCCTGACTCCCCATTTCTCAGCCTGACAGTGAGTTAT
>NW_006292566.1:301318-309599 GCF_000327345.1 Myotis davidii
TCGTAGGCCCGGGGCCCGGGGGCTGGGGGCTGGGGGTGCAGCAGTCCCTTCCTAGTCTTTTTTTTTTCCCCTCCCTATTCTCATCCTCCCTCCCAGAGCAGCTCGCCCGCTCACGGCAGTGAACCACCGGGAAAGGGCCTTTGCTGAGGGTCAGCCCTTGCTTCTGAGCACAAAACCTGCAGAAACGAGGGAAGGCGGTGGCCAGGCGCTTCCGCTCTCTGCCTGTGCGGCCGACCGGCCGGCGCATTCCAGGCCGAGACAGGAACCCAGCAAGGACGCCTGCTTTTACCATCAGGGCTCAGGCCGGGGCTGGAAACCAGAGACAATGCGGGCGACGTGAAACGGAAATCAGACGAATAGGCCTGGGAGGAGGGGGCCCGCAGCCCTTCCCGCCCCAGCGCCAGCGGAAGAGCTTTCAGAATGATGAGAGGCCGCAGGAAAGCCGCCAGACTCAGCACACATATTTCACGTCCATATCGCGGCCTGCCTTCCAGCCGGCCTGTGCGGAGATAAAGTGGGTAACACACACTTCACTCCCAAACAACAGCCGGCAGGGCCAGGCGCTGGGAGACACGGCACGGCCCTCCCCCTCCCAGGACCCGGGGCTGCAGGAGGGACAGGACACCCACTAATGAGAAACGTATAAACAAACGGGAGAGGAGGGAACGCACACATCCTGCTCTGGCAGGAAGTTTATGAGAATCGGCTCTTCCCGATCGATGTATAGAGCTGCCAGCTTCCCCAGCAGATTCTGATGAGATCTATCTGGGGCCAGGCTGGGGGGTGGGGGGCGGACGGATGAATGTCAGACGCCTGGGAAGAGAGAATAGGCAGGAAGCGCAAAGACCGAGGTGAAAACCAAGAGCGGGTTCAATGTGAAGGGAATGGAGAGTGGATTCAAAGGCAGGTGCTGGGTGCCCAGCACCAGGGTCAGGCCGAGCTTCTGTGCCTTTGCCCGAGGTGATGATGCCCTCACATCTGCATTTTCCAGGGGGGCCAACGGGGGCGCAAGTGTGTGCCACAGGGACACGGGGACACACAGCCAACAGGGGCGCAGAGTGTGTGCCACAGGGACACGGGGACACACAGCCAACGGGGGCGCAGAGTGGGTGCCACAGGGACACGGGGACACACAGCCAACGGGGGCGCAGAGTGTGTGCCACAGGGACACGGGGACACACAGCCAACGGGGGCGCAGAGTGGGTGCCACAGGGACCCACAGGGACACACAGCCAATGGGGGTGCTGAGTGGGTGCCACAGGGACACAGGGACACACAGCCAACGGGGGCGCAGAGTGGGTGCCACAGAGCCACACAGCCACTACCCCGTGGACACTGCTACCAGCCAGGACTCACAACCCCAACACCTCTACTTTTGGAAGCTGCACAGCTTCTCCCTGTGCCACAGTGTTCACCGGCGTGATCACCGGGTACACAAGAATCTGGGGTGTCTCCACCAAGGACGGGGTGGTGGCGGGCTGGTTACCAAAGGCGGCTGAGGGTACCACGTGTGTGTGGAGGACAAAGGCCAGGAGCGTGTCCCTCCCTCTGCAGCACATACCAGCACGTGCCGGGAGGGGAGAGAGTTCGACGTGGGAGGAAGCTGTCAGAAATGAAACCAGAGGAGAGAGGAGGCAGCAGATCGGCTTTCCGAGCTCACCGGCCGTGGAAGGCCACGGCGAGCTCCGTAAATTTCTCTGCTTAAAACGGTCCAGTTGCCGTACATCAAACAGTGTTCATCGCTGCTAGACGAGGTGGGGTCACGGGGGCACATTCATCCTCCGGCCGAAACACCCCACCGAGCAGCTAGCAAGACAAACCGGTGAAAACCACACAGACCATTAGGCAGTGAGCAGCGAGGTCGCCGGGAGGCGGAGAAGGGTCGGGACGCGTCCCACAGCTGCCCGGCTTGCTTCCTGGGGAGTGTTCAGGCCTGGGTGCAGGAAGGGGGCACGGAGGGGGAGCCCCACTGCACCCCTGAGCTGACGAGAGAGCACGGAGGTGTAGGGAGACCAGACAGGAAAGCTCATCAGATGGAGGATCTGCGAGGAGGGAGCCGTGGGGGTCCTCAGGGCAGCAGAGCCCGACTGACCGGCCTGTGTTCGGAGGAAACTGGCCACGGCTGGGAAGGGTCTAGCTGGCGCTTAGGGACACACTTTAAATGTGAAGACACAGCCTGGCCGGCTGGCAGGGCTCAAAGGGGGAGCGTGGACCTAGGAACCAGGAGGTCAGGGTTCGATTCCCGGTCAGGGCACAGGTCCGGGTTGCGGGCTCCATCCCCAGTGTGGGGCGCGCAGGAGGCAGCCGGTCCATGATTCTCTCTCCTCATGGATGTTTCCTTCTCTCATTCCCTCTCCTTTCCTCTCTGAAATCAATACAAATACATATATTTAAAGATTAAAAATAAATATGAAGACACACGGTCCCTTCAAATATACATGAAGCCGACAGGGGTGCTCTGAGAGGAGAGAGAAACGGGGCGCAGCTCCCGTGGGGCAGAGCCCCCCGCAATGGCTAACAGGACGTGCAGGCAGAAACCGAGCGAGGACAGAGGGGGCCTCGCAGCTGCCAGCCCGCCCGCCCACCGCCCGCCCGCGAGCCGATGGAACACTCCACCAAGCACATTCCTTCCCGTGCACACGGGACGCTCACGGATACAGACCGCGTTCTGGGCCATAAAACAAGACTTAATAAGTTGAGGAGGGTTCAAGTCCCACGGATTATGTTCTTGGACCATAAGGAATTAAATTATAAATCAATAACAGAAAGATCCTTGGGAAACGCTCAAGTATTTGGAATCGAAATAACACACTTCTAAATGATCCATGAGGGGAAGGAAAGCAGAGAGGGGCCTCAGGAAGAGCTCTCGCCAGAACGAGTGTGGGCGGGGGAGTGCCACGGAGGCAGTGCTGGGGCCAAGTCCACCCGCCAGCGCCAGCGGAGGGGGGGGAGAGGGGCCTCGGTCCCCGATCCCAGCTCCCTCCTTAAGGAACAGAGTGGGGAAATGCAAGTTAAAGCCTAAGAAAGCCCCAGAAAGACTATGATACAGATGAAGCGGGAAACATAAAAACAATAGAAAATTTAAAGAAAATAAAGCCAAGCCCGGCCAGCATAGCTCAGGGGTTGAGTGTTGACCTAGGAACCAGGAGGTCAGGGTTCGATTCCCGGTCGGGGCACATGCATGGGCTGCGGGCTCCATCCCCAGTGTGGGGCGTGCAGGAGGCAGCCGATCCATGATTCTCTCTCATCATGGATGTTTCTATCTTTCTCTCCTTCTCCCTTCCTCTCTGAAATTAAAGAAAAAAACAACATATTTAAAAAATAAATACATAAAAATAAAACCAAAGCTTCACACACTGACAGACACACACTGGCAACCCTCGAATCCATCTAATCAGAAGAGGGACAGAGAGAGAGAGAGCAGACAGCGCCAGCCTCAGGAGCGAGGGGGCCATCGACCCGGTGGGGCAGGCATTAAGGAGCCATGAGGGCAGAGTGTGAGCAGCCTTATTCCAGTCGGTTGGATGGGTGCGAAGGAATCGCCACATTGCGTAAAAAACACCACCTAAGAAAGCTCACTCAGAAAGCAAGGGAGAACCTGAGCGCACCCGTAGCTACCAAAGACTCGGTCATGCAGGGAAAAACTTCCCACGGAAAAAGCAGCAGCCCTGGCCGGTGCTCAGTGGTTAGCACGCCTGCCCGAGCACCGAAGGCTCTTGGGTTCGATTCCCGGTCAAGGGCACAGGCCTGGGTTGCAGGTTCGATGCCCAGCCCCAGCCGGGGCATGTGCAGGCGGCAACCAGTCCATGTGCCTCCCTTCACAGGAATGTTTCTCTCTCTCTCTCTCTCTCTCTCTCTCTCTCTCTCTCTCTCTCTCTCTTTCTCCCTCTCCCTCCCTTCTAATGGAAAAAATATCCTCAGATAAGGATTAAAAAACAAAAACAACAACAAAAGAAACTTCCCCACAAAGAAGACACCAGCATCGACGGCTTCACGGGTGGATCCTACCCACCATGTAAAGGAGGAGGAGGAGGAACAATGGTAGCAATCACAGACTCTTCCCAGCACCGGGGGCGAGGGACCCCCTTACAGCTCATTCTGTGGGGCCGGCATCACCCGGACTCCAGCACCAAGGGCAGGAGGAGAGAAGGGGGCTGCAGACCAGCCGCCCTCAGACGCCTGGGCGCACACACTCCAAACACAACGCTAGCTGAGGGGGCCCAGCGGTGGCTGAGCGGGAAGCCTGTTGGGACCAAGTGTGGCTTATCCCAGGGACGCAGGGCTGGTCTGACACTCAGACCATCCGAGCAATTCACCCCGTTCACAAACTGGAAAAGGAAAAATCCTGCATGATCAGCTCAAGAGGCGCAGAAAGAGCATTTGACAAAATGCAACACGCGTTCCTAAGTCACACACACACACACAAAGGCTCTCGGCGAATGAGGAGCTCCCTCACTCTAACACGCGCCCCCCCCCCCCAGGGAAAGCATGGAAGTGCTCTCGCTGCGAACAGGGCCAGGGCGAGGGAGTCCACCGGGCACCCACCGGAGGGGCTCGCTACCGCAACGAGACAAGGAAAAGATGGTGCAGGTGGAAGTGACGGACAACCCGCACAGCCAACATCACGGGGCCTCCAGGAAGAGCTGCGAGGACCAGAGTGAGCTCAGCGAGGTCTCTGCACACATGCTGGTCTCGGGGTGCTCCTACAAGACGGGCCTGAGCAATGGGGCGGTGACCTTTCAAAACAAAACCACTTCCCAACAGTGTCCCCCAAGAGGGATACCAGGCAAAAGGGTATAAGGAGCTGTGCTTGGATCCATATAAAACATTGGTGAGAGAGAGAAGGGGCGACAGGCTCGTGGATGGGGAGGGTCAGTCAGGACTGCGGGGACGTCGGCTGCCCCTCCCCTTAGTCTCTAGGTTCAATGCAACCCCAGTCGGCGTCCCAGCAGCTTCCCACGACCGAGCCCACCATTCCCGTGAATGTGCGGGCGACCCAGCGCCGTCCAAACAACCCTAAGAAAGAAGAACGAAGTTGAGCTGGCGTCCTGAGAATCAGCACAGGATGAGGGTAACCAAAAAGAGACTGGTCTCAGTGTCAAGCTATTCCAGGAGAGCCAGAGGATAAAATAAAGGGCCTGGAGATACGCTCCCACATCTGCAGGAATGACCCCTTGTCCCGGGCATCATGCGGGGACACGGGACGTCCACGGGCAACACTAGTGATAGCAACAATTTGGAATCAGTCCTCACCCTCTAGCCAAAGTTGAACTCAAAATGGATCACAGGCCCACATACGAGGCGAGGACCGGACACGCGGGAGACCGCCTTGGAGCACGTGCCGGGCCAAGATCACCCAGACGCCAGGCCGAAAGCACAGCCCCCCGGAAAAGCAAGCTGGTGCGTTACGAGGCCTCAAACATGTTTATCACTTGCTCTTTCAATGAAAATCTAAGAGAGTGGAAATCTAAGAGAATTTCATCAAGAGAATGGAAATCTAAGGCACTGGGTGGAAGGAAATCTTTGCCAAGCAAACATTTCACCAAGGCCTGACCCAGAAGATATAAAGTCCTCTCAAAAGGGGGAAACGAACAAGAATTGTACCAAAAAGCGCAGACACTTAATAATGAGAAAACAAACAACCGGGTTTTTTAAAAAATGGGCCAAAGAGTAGAAGTGATACCTCATTAACAAGATAAAGGAACGGCAAGTGGCCATGTGAAAACTGCAGGGTGGGGGGCCCTGGGTCATCGGACGCCCTGCTCTCAGGACCCCAGGGCTTGCAAGCCCAGCACACCAGGGTCCGCGGGGGGTGGGGGGCCCCACCTCGCGAGCAGAAATGTGAAACGAATCAGTTGGCAATGTCTCTTTTTCTTAAAACAGTTAAACATAAACCTCCCATGTGATCTAAGTCATTCTCCTTCTAAGCATTTACCCATGAGAAAAGGAAATGTTTGTCCTTGTAAAGACTTTCACATGAATGTAAATACCGCTTTGTTTTTCATCGTCGAGAACTGGAAACAGCCCAAATGTCCATCAACAGGGAATGGATAAACAAGCTGTGGTGTGTCCATACCATGGCAGCCAGAGGAATGCGGCCCTACGCACGCGAGGCACAAATGAGTCCCACAATAGCTATGCCGGGGAAAGCAGCCAAACAAGAGAGCGTATATACTGTACTTCCATTTATGGAAAACTCTATAGCGTGCAGGCTGACCAGGTCACGGGCGCTGGGGAATGGGGGGAGGAAGGGTGGGGAGGGAAGGGAGAAGGGGTGGCAGAGGCCCTGGGGCCCTTCAGGGGTGAGGGACGGACGTGCTCACCCTCAGGCTGTGGGGGAAAGGTGTGTGCGCCTGGGCTGTACGGCCAGGGGACAACACTAGAGCTGGTTTGAACAATTTTAAGGCAAAGGACCAACTGAGCAAATACGACCAGAGGGTCACATCACGAACACAGTGAATGCACGTGGAAACGCACAGGGAACTCGGACACCCGGATAGGTTTGCCAGGGCGGCCACAGCCAAATGCCAGGGCGGCGTCTTAAACCAGAGACACTGACCGTCGGGTCCTGGCGGCTGGGGTGGGAGACCCGGTGTCGCAGGGCTGGCTCCCGAGGCCTCTCCTGGGCGAGTGGCTGCGTCTCCATCCTGTGTCCCCACAGGGTCGTCCCCGTGTGTGTCTGTGTCCTCGTCTCCTCTTCGCAGAAGGACCCCAGACCTGTAAGATCAGGACCCACCGTGACCCCATTTCGGCTTAATCACTGCTTTAAAGATCCCAGCTCCACTACAGCCCCCTTCTGAGGTCCGGGGTTAGGACTTCAGCAATGAGCTTGGAGGACACCATTCAGCTCAGAGCATCTCATTAGAGGGAAAACATGAGCAAAACACACGAATAGACGAGTCACAGGTTCAGAAAAACAAAAAAGGGCCGACACTTGTGAGCACATACGTGTCACCGTGAAGGAGGTGCTGGGCTCACTTCCGGGTCTCCACAGGCCGTCACCGGGGAGGACCATCGGCCCTGGTGGGCCAGGCCCTCGGGGGCACCGTGCCTCGGGGAAGCCAGGCAGGTGTCTTCGGCCGGGTCTGGAGGGCCAGCAGGTCGCCGGGGCCTGGATCTGGGCAGGGATGGCACACACTCCTTCCGTCAGCATGGCCGCGACTTGGACCCATTGTACTTGCAGGTGACCCGGCTCTGGGGGCGTGGCCTGCTTGGAATGCCAAAGCCACTCTGGGGTGGTGCTGGGGAGGGGCGGCCCTGCCACCCTGGCCTGGGCTGCCCGGCCTTTGCCAGCCACACACAGGGTCACCTGACATTCACTGCACCTTCAGACCAGAAGGGGACCACCTCGCCCCAGAGGGAGGCACGGAGTCAAGACTGCCGCCCATGGCACAGGGTGGCAGGACCGGGCCCTGGGGCTGGCTTCCTGCCGGGGCTCCCTGGGGCCAGAAACCCCAAGTCTGGCGGCCATGAGCCCCACCGGTGTTTACCAGGCTTTGCAGGCAGCCGGGCGCCCGGCTTTCGGGGGAACCTCTCTCCTGGGGGAGCCGGCACGGAGGGGGCAGGAGGAAGTGAGGGCAGCTCCCCGGGGCGCCGCTGCCGCTGCCTCAGCGTGGGACCCAACTCTGTGCTCAGAAACGCCAGACCTTGGGGGGAGGCTCGGCTGACAGATCATCAGAGAGGCCAGGGCTGAGTGTTGAGGGGTCCACACCGCAGCAGAGCCCCCAAACCCAGCACCGTGTCTCCCACCGCCCCCGCCAGCCACCCACGACGCCGAACCCAATTTCCGGCCACATCTCCGCACGTAACATCTCACCTTCCAGCTGGAACAGGGCTCAGCCACACTTCGTAAACGGAGCACGGGCCTCCGGCCCTCCCCTCCCCCGGCCCCCAGAGTGGGTTTCCTTTGTTAATCCTCACCCGAGGACATTTTTCCATTGATTTTTAGGGAGAGGGAGGGAGGGAGGGGGAGGGAAAGGCCGGGAGCCAAACCTGCCACCCAGGCCTGTGCCCTTGACCCGGAAATGAACCTGGGACCCTTCCGTCCGCAGGCGGAGGCGCTACCCACTGAGCCGAGCCAGAGCTGGCCACGTGGCTTTTCTGACTGGGTCCCCCCAGGAGCCCTGCTGTCCCTGCAGGCAGGCAGGCTGGACCCAGTCCCCCAACCCTGCCCCTGGGCCGGTCCTCACTGGGCCTTCATCCTGGGGAGCCCACTCGAGCCATTCCCAGCAGCGCGCACCTAGGGGGAGGCCTGAGCCCTGCCCTGGGGTGTCGCCCCCAC
>NW_006292566.1:310602-311517 GCF_000327345.1 Myotis davidii
CGAGGTGCTTGCGAAACGGGGGGCAGGCAGGGGGCCCCCCGGGTGCTGGGCCTGCAGGAGGGTGGTCAGCGCAGGAGTTGCTCTGAGCTGGGGGGGGCCTCACCACCCCCAGCTCAGCGCCCCCCTCTGGACCCAGGCGGGCGTGGGGGTCTTGGAGAGAGTGGGAGGCCTGAGCCGAGGCCCCTGCAGTGCTGCCATTGGTCACCACGAGTGGCCCGGTGTCAGCCTGAGCTCCGGTGAGGATTCGGGGTACAACAAGCAGTCCCTGCACCCTCAGACCTGCTCCCTTCCCGCCCCCGCCGGTGCCCATTCCCTGCACAAAGGCCGACCTGGTCACACACACACCCCTGGCTGGTGGTACCAGCCGTTCAGTTCAGGTGTCCTGGCCTGAGCCCTGCCCTGGGGTGTCGCCCCCACTGCTCCTGCCTCAGCCAGGCCCCCCCTCAAGACACCCCACCAGGCCCTCTGACCCCCTGGCCTCCTCACGCCCCCAGACTTGGGAGCAAGAGCCAGCATGGAATTCGGCCCCACGGAGCCCCTTCCGGTGCTGGGTGCTGCAGATGGTCCCAGGGTGTGGGTGGAACCCTCAGGGAGACCCCCAGCACCCACCTTCCACCACGATCTGCCCCTGGGCTCCCAGCCCGCCCGTGTAGCCCGCAGCCCGGGTCCATTTAGTGATGGCAGTGGGTCTCTGCCCACCCTGGGGGATTTCGGGGTGGAGGAGGCAGGGCGGGGACTGAACACACCGTGTACCTCGAACCCTGCGTCTTCACTCTTATCCTGGAGGAGCTGGCGTTCTCCTCCCCAGGGGGTGTGCAAGGGACCCGTTCCCGCTGCGGGGTGAGCCTGTGCCCGTGAGCTGACTCCATCCCCCCTCACCCCAGCCCTGCCGCGGGGGCCCACCCCTGGGATGGC
>NW_006292566.1:311630-312568 GCF_000327345.1 Myotis davidii
TTTCCGCAGGTTGGCCTGAGGTGGGCAGGCCGTGTGCGGGAGTGAAGGGGGCCGTGGGGCAGTGGCCGGCAGAGAGCTGCCCCCGTGCTTCCCGCCCCCGTTGACCTGGGGGGCGTTCTGGGCACCCGGTCGACACGCATCTCCCCCTCACAGGTACCCCCTGTACCAGCTGGGCAACCCGCAGCTCCGTGTCTTCCGCACCAACTTCTTCATTCAGCTGGTGCGGCCCGGCACGGCCCAGCCCGAGGACACCGTGCAGTTCCGGATCCCCATGGAGTGAGTCCGCAGGGCCGGTCACATCTTAATAGTGCTCAAACATTCCTGACCAGTTGAAATGCCTCTTTTTTTTTTAACCTTTCATATAAACAAGTCGTAATCAGCTTTGTGGACCCTACCAGCTTTTTCAGATAATTACTCTGCTTTTGGGGGGGTTATTTATTTGTTGACGGAGGCCTGCTGTGTGCAAGCCGAGCCTGCCCGTCCCCCTGCACCCGGGGAATCTGGGGGCGAGCCCAGGGGGCTTCCCTCCCGCCGAATCGAGTCCCTGCTCTTCCCAGGAGGCTAGGCCTGGTCCCCAGAGCAGCCCCTCCAGTGGCTCCTCTGGGCCTCCTGTCGCCACAGCTGCAGGGTGCTGCTCGGAACGTCAGGGTGTGCCTGTCCCAGGGGTGGGCCCAGGCTTGGCTCGCGCTCCCATGGGAGCTGGCAAGGGCAGGAGAGGCTGGGCCCGAGTTTCGGACGCGCTCAAGGCGAAAGGGAACGGGCCTCACCCACCAAGGGCAGTCACTTTCTGCTAGAGCTGATCAGGACCTCGAGGTGGGGCGGGAGCTGCAGATGGGGAGGCCTCCCCAGGGCTGGACGCTGGGCCAGCTGGGCTCCCGGCAGCCAGGGGGCACCCGCAGACCGCCACTTCCCTCGGGAGCCTTCCCCTCAGCGAGGCC
>NW_006292566.1:312711-314500 GCF_000327345.1 Myotis davidii
CAGGGCCCTGGCTTCTCCCTGATGTGGCCGAGGAGGCTGGGCCCCGGCCTCCCCGCCACCCAGCGACTCTCACCCCAAAGCCGGGCTGCTGTTCGCCGGCCCAGCTCACACACCCCTGTCCTCCTCCTCCCCCAGGATGACCAGGGTGGACCTGAGGAACTACCTGGAGCGCATTTACAGCGTGCCCGTGGCCGCCGTGCGGACCAGGGTGCAGCATGGTGGGTGCCTGGCGGGGCTGCTCCCTGTCGCACGTATGGGATCACCCCCCGCCCCCCGTGCCACTGACCACCTCACCCTTGCGGCCACTCCGTGGGTCTAGCTCTCGGCACAGGGCACCGGGATGACCTCCAGGGTCGCACTTCTCACAGGCCCCTCAGAGCGCTGCTTCACCCCTTCGCCTGCCCGTTCCTCCCCGGGGACCTGAAGGCCTTCGGTCTGAGGCGAGGAGCCAGCGGGAGCCGCGGTGCTGACCAAGAAGCCCCGTGCTGGGGGTTTTAGCAGAGAGGGGCCTGGCTCGCGCCCCCGGCACGGCCCGCAGATTGCACGGCCGCCTTTGGGGTGTGCCCTGCCGGCACCCGTGCACCCCGTCTCTCCGGCCCGTCTCTTTAGAAAGTGGGCGCTGGATTAGTGGGACTTAGAGCTTCGTGTTGGCAGACAAGGGTTTCTCCCCCGACAGGTTCCAACAGGAAGAGGGACCACAGGAACCTCAGAGTGAAGAAGCCGGACTACAAGGTGGCCTACGTGCAGCTGGTGAGTGCGTGCCTGGCGGCGGCAGGGGCGCGGGGGCCGCTGTGACCGGCAGTGACCTCTCGGGGGGCGGGGGCCGGCCGTGTTTGTGCAGCAGCCACTGCCCGGGGCCCAGGAAGGCCTTGAGGGGCAGGATCTCAAGGTCCACTGCCCTTCGCTCTAATCCACAACAAGATCCGTGCGGAGCTGGGGTTCAAAGCACAGTTAAGCTGGTGGGAGGGGCGGGTCGGGGCACTTTGGAGCTTCTCGGGGGCCACCCTGTTGAGCCTTTGAACTTTGAACACGCTGTGGGCAGAGCAGGCCCCCCCAGGCTCAGGATCTGGGCTCTGACAGAAACCAGACCAGGATCAGAGCCGCGGTCCTGGGGCCCTGCACGGGGACGGCTCCCAGGCTGGAGGGAGCCTGCCACGGTGCCCGTCCTTGTGGGGGCCCCGGCCCAGAGCCCTCCCTGGCACGTCGGGTTGTGGGCGCCTGCACAGTTGGCACCCGGGTTCCCCCTGTGGCTCCTGCCTGGCCAGGGGGATCCGGCCACTCAAGCCTTCCTGACCGAGCCCAGGGCTGTGGACAGTCAAGCACTCACTCCCGCGTCCCTCTCCCGCTCTCAGAGGTGCTTTCCCCGGACCCCAAGGCTGCGAGGGCCCCCGGCAGGGTCTCCGCGGTCGCTGGGTCCGGGAGGTGCCCCCTCTGTTTGGGGGTGGGGGGGCCTCCAGTTTGCTGTTTCTGTGTCGGAGCTCGGCGTGGAGCCACGGCGCCGGCCGCTAGATGGCAGTAGCGTTGTGGTGAAGCCGGCCGCAGGCCTAGCTGCTCCGGGCGGAGGCCCTCGGTGAGGGGGCCCTGTCCGCGTGGCAGCTTTTCTGAAAAACAGTCACAGCTGTTGTCCTGAACGGCCCGTAATTATTTGGCCTAATATTTGCCGCGTAAAATCGGCCCGTGGGGGGGGGCTGGGCTCATAAAGACGCCTGTGTCCTGTGTCGGCTCGGCCGGCCGTCTTTGTCAGGCGGGTGGACGGCCATAAGCCCACACTCGCCTCGAGGCCCTTCAC
>NW_006292566.1:314786-315071 GCF_000327345.1 Myotis davidii
CCCTGAGCTCTGGGGGCTGCAGCTGCTGCTCCGACGCCTTTGTGAGCCCCAGGCAGTCACACAAGCCGCCCAACTGGGATCCCGGGGTCCCTGCCGGGCACAGCCCCTGGTGCTCCAAATTACATTTGTGCGGCCCCCAGCCCACCCCCAGGGCCTGCAGAGCTCGGGCAGCCTGCGACACTCGAGGGGGGGCCGTGCCCTCCGAAGGGGTTCCTCCTGGTCCAGTCCCCCGCGGTGGGGACCCCGGCCGCAGCCGCCCATCCTCACCGGCCTGTCCCTTTGGGC
>NW_006292566.1:315523-317487 GCF_000327345.1 Myotis davidii
GCTCCGGTGCCGCCCGGGCTGGTCCCCTCGCCTCATGGCCTCCCCCTGCTCTCCTGGACTTTCCGCAGTCCGGCCGCCCTCTCCTCTCTGCGGGCTGGGGGCCTGTGAAAGGGCCAGGGAATTCTCTGGAAAGGGGGCCGCTGTCAGCACCCACACGCCGTCGCTGGTGAGAAACAGGATTCCTTTCACCAAGCCCCTGTCCTCTCCCAAGCTGTTGCAAACGGCCATCTTTGTATTTATATTTAAAATGTCATTTTGGGTTTCCCCCACCTCAGAAAACCAGCAGAATCACCTCGATATATTAAACATACCCCCCTCCCCACTCTGAGCCGTCAGCCTTGCATGTAAACTATTGCCCTTTGGTATTTTATAAAAGGAAAAAAAAGGTTTTGAAACGTGTAAGATAATCCTCCCGCGGGCTGGCTACCACCGCGCCCCGCGCCACGTGACCCGAATGCATGAACCTCACGTTCTCGGGGGGCACAGGGGCCGGGTCAGCCTGTCCTTGGCCGCCGCCCACAGTCCAGATTTCTTTGCAAAACAAGGGTCTGCAAGAACCAAGCACACTTTGCTGATTTCACTCCTAGAATTTCCCAGATACGGTGCCCCCCACCCCACCCCCCACTCCCTACCTGTCTGGGGTGCCCTCTTCTCCTGCCCTCGACTAGGGACTTGGGGGCTGGCTCACCGGCACTGGGCCTGGGGGTCCGGGTGGCCTTGGGGCCGTGCGTGAGATGGGAGAGCTGGGCCGAGCCCATGCCGGCTGCTGCCCTGTGCTTCCCTTCGTGTGTGGCTTGCGTGGGGTCGCAGGGCTCTGCCGGGAGGGGTGTCCTCAGTGGGGTGAAGGCCGTTGGGGATTTTGGATGGAAAAGGTTTCAGGCAACACCGCACACGGTGGAGCCCTGTTCGCCTGAGCCTCCCTCCAGCCCCGCTCCCCCAGGCGGCCCGCAGACACCTAAAGAGACTGCAGTGGGGAGAGTCCCAGAGCCTCACTGTAGGTCAGACAGAAGCGGGAGCCCCGCTGACCCGGGTGGGCAGATGGGTGGGGAGGTGGGAAGGTGCTGTCTGCGTGGCCGGGACCCCCCGCCGCACAGGCCCCGGCCGGCTGCAGCCTCTCTCCCCCTCCGTAGGCACACGGGCAGACCTTCACGTTCCCAGATCTCTTCCCTGAGAAGCCGAGCCCCAAAGACGGCTCCACGGAGGACGAGCTCCAGGCGGTGATGGAGGAGCAGCGGCAGAGGCAGCGCCAGGACCCCCGGCGGGGCGGCATCCCCCAGTGGTTCGGCCTGTGACAGCGCAGGGCGCAGGGCCTGCCACCTGAGTAAATAAAAGTGCCTGTGCACCGAGCACCTGGCTGGTCCCTCTGTTCCACGGGGCCTCCTGCTGGGCCCGGGCACCCCACTCCCAGCCTGGCGCACAGCAGCCCACAGTCACACGGCTAGTTGGCCCCACGGCACCGGGGCGAGGCCTGGACCCCCACGCCATGTGGGAACGAGGTGCCCCTGGAAGAGCACCCAGAAACTAACTCTGAGCGTCTACACTGAGGAGCTGGCTTCTGGCCGGTGTGCGGAGGGGTTTCCTGCGGCAGGGGCAGGGGCTCCGGTTCGGCAGGGTGGGGCTTCCAGTGGGCAGGGGCTGCGAGGGGCCCGGTGTGTAGGAGACAACACCCAGAGCCGGGCCATGGAGCCGGCACAGTAGGCAGACACGGCACCGGGTCTGGGAAGGGTGCTTGGCCCAGCGCCCCAGAGAGGAAGGGAGCATGGTCAGGGGTGGCCCGTCCCTGGGGGGACGCGTGGGGAGGGGGGAGCCCTGCAGACCCGCAGCCCGTGGATGTGTGTCCAGGCTACCAGGGCCCCAGTGGCTCCTGCCCGGCTGCCTCGCTGCTGGTCTGTGAGCCTGAGCTCTGCCCGGAGCCCACGGGCAGCTGGCTGCCCCCTGCGCTGGCCACCTGGGAGCCAGGGCGG
>NW_006292566.1:317510-318213 GCF_000327345.1 Myotis davidii
GAGACAGAAGTGGGCAGCTGGCTTGGCCACCCCCCTCCACCAGTGGGGTCCCCCCCGCCTCTCCCCCACCCCCTACAACAAGCCTGCAGGGTGAAGGTCCGGGCAAACTCTGCCTTCAGTGTTGATTTAAAGTGATGGGAGGGTCCGGAAGTGAACCGGAGACCAGGCAACGGTGTTTTCCTTAGAGAAATAATTCATGGGGCCCAGGACCCCAACTCAAGGCTGGGAGGGAATCTCATTCCTCACTGCTGCCTTCCAGCCCAGCCGCCCCCACAGGCTCCTCCCTGAGCCTTGGCCTGCAGGCCCTCCCTGCTGCCTGGGGAGGAGGAGGCCCCCCACCCTCAGGGTCCTCTGGCGCCCCAGGCCAGCAGGGCCCCTGTGGGAATGCGGGGGCGGGGGTGTGAGGCAGGGAATCCAGGAAATGGGCCTTGAGCTGGGGGCCTGCAGGGCTGCACCCCAGGCAGGGAGCTGAAAGCTGCCCCCTCCGCACTCAGACGCTCCCTGCAGAGGCTGGGGAGGGAGGTCACCTCTGCCTGGAGACCGTGGGCCCCGCTTCTCTGTGACTCATTCTTCCCTTTTCTTTCGTAGCTGGCCTCCCCCCTGGGCCCCCTGCATGGGGATCAGAGGAACCTTCCCACCCGACCCCCATGTGGCCCACAGGCCCGCCTGCTCCTGCAGAGGGCCCAGTCCTGCTCGAAGTCCT
>NW_006292566.1:318271-318730 GCF_000327345.1 Myotis davidii
GGGCTGTGGGGACTGGGGCCAGCACCTCCCGCCCTGGGGGTGCCCTGGGCCCACTCCTCGCTCCTCAGTCTGTGATGACTGAGCTGCCGCAGGCCCGGCTCCAGGGTCACAGACGCATCCAGACCCCCACTGCCCCAGGCAGACCCAGTTGCCCAGGCCCCTCAGAGCAGGAACCCACTGGCCAGTGTCTCCTCAGCCTCTGGTTCTCCTTTCAAGGCCAGCAGAGTCCTCCTTGGGCCACTTCACGTTGTCACCCCAGCTCAGCTGAGCCCCTAAGTGACTCCCTGCAGGGGATGCCCCCACCCGCCCGGCCGGCCCCTCTGCGGAGAAGGAGCCTCAAGTCCCCTGTGAGGGTGTCCACCCGTCTTCTGGCCTCCGCTCCCCACTGCCCTCCTCCCTCAGGCCCAGCCTCAAGCAGGGACCTCGGTCAGCCACCCCCCCCCCCCTTCCGGGCCTCAC
>NW_006292566.1:318756-324129 GCF_000327345.1 Myotis davidii
AAGCTGGATAAATCTGGCCCCCTGGGAGTGAGCGTGTCTGGGCTCCCTTCCCCCTCCCACCGTCCAATGCGATTGGCGATTGTCATGAGTGAGTGGAGGGCGAATGGTCACCAGGGCAGCTCCCACCAGCAGAGGTGGGGTTGGGAGTGGGGTCTGGCCTGGGCGGGAGGTCCGGACAGACAGGCAGCGAGGTGCTGGGTGGTGCTGGCACCTCTGCCACCGTCACCGTCATCACCCTCGCGAGCTGGGGGCCGGCTCCTGCCTGGCTGGTGCGAGGCTGTGGCCGCCGTCACGCCCAGCATGGGCAGGAAGGGTAGGTGTGGGCATTCGTGTGTCTTTTTTTTAATGTTCTTATTGACTTCAGAGAGGGAGGGAGAGGGAGGGAGAGAGAATCACCCACTGGCTGCCTCTGCATGCCCCACACGGGATCACGCCCACAACCCGGGCATGTGCCCTGACTGGGAATCAAAACCTGACCTCCTGGTTCACAGGTCGATGCTCAACCACTGAGCCACGCTGGCCGGGCTGTTTGCGTCTATTTTCAATGGCTTTATTGAGAGAGAGCCGCCAGAGCCTGCAGTCCCCGCGCCTTCGATCGATGGATGCCTGAGTCAGGTGACTGTCCCCTTGATCCATTTCAGAACATTCCCGCGCTGCCCCGGCAACAACCCTGCTCCTGCCCCCTGCCCAACCCACCCGGCCCCGTTGCGACCTCTGCCACCGTGTGGATTCAGGAGGTTCTGAGAACACGGATCACACGTGTGGCCTTGGGTGACCGGCTTCTCTCACTGCGCGGTGCCCTCCGGGCCCATCGCTTGGGGCTGAGTGATTTTCTGTGGGGTGTGCACACGTTCGAGGGCCGTGTCCGCATGGGTGTGGATCACTTCCACCCCACAGGCCACGTCCCCCGAAAGGTCCCACCGGGGCTGGATCCGCCTGCCCTCCGTGGAAGGGTCTTTCCAATCCCCCAAGTCCCCGAAGGATGCGGGGAGGTGGGGTACGTCCTCGACAGTCCCCACTCCCGAGGGTGTCCCGAAGGGCCCATGTCCACACCGGGTCCCTGAGCGCCCACATGGGTCAGGATTGGAGGGGGGCCTGTGCGGCTGCCCTGCGTTCCCCCTACTCCCCGGTGCCCCTCTAAGTCCTGCCCCCCAGGTCCTGCTCCCCTCAGAGGACACTCAGCTCTCACCCTCAGAAATCCTCCAGTGCCCGAGTGGGGTGGCCGGGCTCCTGCCACCAACTCGGGGTCCCTTTGGAGCAGAGAACCCCCCTCTGAGCTGCGCTGGGGCTCCCTCCATGCCAAACAGTGTGCTCTGCCCCTCTGCCGTGTATGGGGGTGACCCACTGCGGGCACACCCCTCCATTCCTGCCAGCTCAGCTCTCTGCTTCCCCCGGGCTCTGGGACGCCTCTGCTTCCCGGGCAAAAGGGGCAGGAGCCTGGTCTCCATCCCAGGACCTCTCTGATTTGCGCTGGCTCAGCCGGAGGCGCTGCACCCCACAGGGCTCAGCAGGATGCCTGTGGGGACAGGAGGGCCCCTGGCCTTGGAGGCGGCCGGCCCAGGACCCTCCCCTTGGGGTCCAGCAGCGACCTGCTCAGCATCTGCGTTCACTCCTCCCGGCTGAGATCACCCGCGGCCCCCAGCCCCCCAAATCACTTCATTATTTCTTTGTAAATAGGGCTTTTCCTAGTCAAAATAATCAGCATTTTTGTGTTGCTCCCACATCTGGCTTTGATTGGCCCCAGCCTCCTGGGGTGGATGCTGCAGCCCTGACGTTATGATGAGGGGAGAGGGGCGCCTGCCTTCCTTCCCGCACAGGCGGCGTGGGGGTGGCGGCCCTGCTCTCCCCTCACAGCTGCGCTCTGCCCGCCCCACTCTGCAGGGCCCTGCTTCTGCCTCTGCAGAGTTGGGGGCTGGGGACTCCCCTTCCACAGAGCTCCCAGGAATGCACGTGGGTTCTGTGCCCTGAAGGGACTTAGGGTCGGTTGCAAAGGTAGGATGGGCGCCCACACACCCTCAACTGGGGGTCAGCCCAAGGCCCCCGACATGTGGTAAACATCCCAGCTCCTGCGCCTCTTGCCCTCTGGGAGCTTGGCCGTCCGCTCTCATCAAGAGCTGTCCCCGAGGAGGACGCCCTAAGTCCCCCCACCCTTCTGCGTGGAGTCTGTGTCCCCTGCAGGGAGCAGGGCCTGGAGGTCAGAGGTCAGGGAGGCTGGAGGCTGGAGACGGCTGTTCTGTCAGTTCCAACAGGAACTCCCGTCCTCCTTTCCTTCCCACATGGGCTCCTGCACGTTGGTGCAACTCCATGGGCCCCCGAGAGGGTCCCTAAGGCAGCTCCCTGCTCTGCTTAGCTTGGGGTGCCCAGTGGACGGCCATGGGGGTGGAGCACAGACCCTCTTCTCTGACCCCCTTTGCCAGCCATTGGTCCCTTCAGCCCTGCAGGCCCGACCCCATGTCCCCATCCCTCCTCCAACCCTGTGACAATCCATGTGCTGCCAGGTTCGGGGGGTGGCATGAGGAGAGCCCCGAGCTGCCACCTGGAGTGGCTGCTGTGGCCCCTGTGAATGCCAGGGCACAGTCCCTGGGCACAGTTTCTGGGAGGCAGGCCTAGGCAGGTGTCCGGAGCTGCCCACTGCCCGCCTGGCGGGGGAAGCTTGAAGAGACTCCTGCCTGGACGGCCGTTATGGCTCAGTGGTTTAGTGTCAACCTATGAACCAGGAGGTCATGGTTCGATTCCCTATCAGGGCACAGGCCCAGGTTGCAGGCTTGACCCCCAGTGTGGGGCGTGCAGGAGGCAGCCAATGGGTGATTCGCTCTCATCATTGATGCTTCTCTCCCTCCCTCTCCCTTCCTCTCTGAAATCAATAAAAGTAAAATTTAAAATATTGAAAACAAACAAAAAAAGAGACTCAGAAAGTGTGATGGCCACTGAGAGGGTCTGGGTGGCGCTTCCGGAGTGGCGGCAGGCGCTGTGGGGGCCCCTGCTCCCCTCCCCTCCCCTCACAGCTGCAGGCAGCCCCCACCCCCCGCGGCAGCCCAGGGCAGGGGTGAAGCACCCCTAAACAGAACAAGGTGCGGGCCTCAGACTCTGCTTTACGAAGTGTTTGGAACTCCGACGGCCGACCAGCTGGATGCTCCCCGCCGGGCTCTCGCGGGACTATGCGGCGGCCGGGCCCTCGGTAACTTTTATAAAACCCGCGTTGGCCCCGCACTGTGCGGGTCTGATTTGTAGCCGTCACAACCCATGCCTGCTGCCCGGGCAGGGGCGGCGGGAGCCAGCGCTGGTGCGTGTGCACGTGTGTGCATACCTGTGTGCATGTCTGTGTGCGTGCGCACATGTGGGGGAGGGAGAGAAGGGCTCCTGCAGCTCCATGCCCGCCCTGAGCCCCGAAGCTGTCCCCTCCACTCACACCCCACTTGGTGCCGGTCACTGAGCTGTGGCCGGACATCCTTGCAAGACAGAGGCCTGCCGGAGGGTGTACCCTCCCCACTGGGCAATCCTGGGAAGTGGACGGAGGCTGCGGACGGGCGCTGCTGCCCAGCATGACTGCCCGGCACTGGTGCTCAGAGCGCCAGGGTGATGGAGGAGGAAGCGTCCAACTGCCCCTGACAGGCCAAGGGCGGGGGCAGGCTGCGCGGCCCTCCCAGCGGGGCCACCGCGTGCGCACCCCTGAGCTGGTCCCAGTAACAGAACTGTGGGGGCTGCTTTTCTCCTGCCGCTTCCCCCAACATCGGGCCTGGGAGGAGGCGGGTGACCCCAGACACTGGGGAGCAGGAGCCCCTGGAACAGCCACGTCACAGCTGGCCTGGCCACGTCCTGCCGGGAACACGACCAGGAATGTCCTCTTGGGCCCCAATTGGGACGAGAGCCCCCCAGGACCCAGCTCGGGCTGCCCGCTCTGTGTGGTGTCTGGATCATGCTCCCCTGCGTGGGCCGGGGGCCTGGGGTGACGGTGTCGGCTCCTGTAGGGGCTGGTGATTAAAGGCTAGATCAGATCAAAGGGCCCTGGAAACAGGTCATTAGGGAGGCCCAGCTGGGGCCGGCAGACGGGCACGGGGGGCTCTGCTGGGAAGCCAGCCCCGCCCCGGGACTCCCATGCTTCGGTCGAAGTCGCCCGCGGGGCCGGGCCTTGGTGGGTTCCTGCCACTGTGGCCATCCAAGGCCAGACTGTGGTTTCGCAGCCGGAACACGGACCTCCAGCGGGCCAGCGGGACCTGGGGGTGAGGCCCTGGCTCCAGGTTAGGGTGACGGAGGCCGTCCCGGAGTCGGGGCATCTGCTGCTGGCCTTGCAACTGTGAGGCCGTGGGCTACAGCCTTGACTGTGTTTGTTGTCTAAAGTGCAGGCATGATAAAGGCGGTCGGGGCGTGACAGGTGGGGGAGGGCGCCGAGCTCTCTGCGGCCACCCCCAGGGTCCCAGTGCCAGATGCCCGCCCTCCTTGCCACCCAGATGTGTCCCAGTGCTGGGCAGGGCCTGGGGGCTCCTGTCCATCACCATGCCCCGCCCCTGGGTGGCCTGTCACATCCCGTGGCCCTGCTGGGTGTGGCGCCCAGCCCGGGGCCTGGGCCAGCCTCCTGCCCGGCCGCGGTGTGGCAGCGTGCGAGGCAGGGCCTCCAGATGTCGGTCCAGGGGCCCAGCGTCCACCCACATGTGACTGTCCAGGCTCAGCAGGTGGTGCTGGGTTGGACCCCACACACCCTGGAGCCACCCCCATGGTCGCTGCCCCATGTGGCACCCAGTCAGGCCACGTCCACAGAGGTGCCGTGGAGCCTGCTGGTCTGGGCGGGAACCCTCCCTCCCCGAACCCTGAGGGGACAGCAGTGAGGTCAGGAGGTGGCGAGGTGGACCCGCCGTCACTGAGGCTCTCGTCCCCCCTGAGCCAGCCTGTGGTATGGCTCCTCCAGGGGCTCCCTGCTCCCCAGTGTCGGCTCAGCTCAGACTCCCCCTTCAAGAGCGCCCAGCATTCTGCAGGTGGCCCCGGGGTGCTCCTGGGCCCAGGAGAGATGTGTGCAGGCAGGGGTGGCCAGCGTCTCGCCCCTCCGGCCAGGCTCAGTCCTGAGGGGCGGGGCTGGAGGGTCACCCTGGCCCCTGCTACGGGGAGGTGTGGCCGAGTGTGTGGGGAAACACACTGTGAACTCCAGCACCCCGGTTCCAGGACCAGGCCTGGGGACCCTCCCCTAGCGGAGGTCTCCCCGGACCCTGGGACCACCTGGCACATGGCCATGCTGAGCTTGTCCCTGTGCCCCTGGGAGGAGGAGTGCCCGTTTGAGAAGGTGCCTCCTGCGGGCAGGTCCTGAGGGGTCCGTGGGGTGAGAAGCAGCTGGGGTTCCCGTCCTGGCCTGCCCTCACCTCCCAGGGTCCTCCCAGCCAGGCC
>NW_006292566.1:324373-324832 GCF_000327345.1 Myotis davidii
AATAAAAGTATATTTAAAAAAAAGAAAGAAAACTAGCAACTATAGAAACTGTCTGGGCTAACCCATAAAAGGAGCTATTCCACAAACAGTAAGGACAGAATATAAAAGCCACTGCAAATGTGTTCTATATGCCCTGACCTCCTGGGTCAGGGAGGCTGCAGGGCCCCCCACAGCCCCGGACGGGAGGGTCACTCAAAGGCCTGCCGGCTGCCCGGCCTCAGTTCCGCACGTCTGCCCGCTCCCCCAGTCTCCTCCCGCCTGAGCCCCCTCCGCAGACTGGGGTCCAGGCGTGTGTGCTGGGCAGCAGACTGGGGCTATGGGGGTGGAGGCCAGTTTGGTTTCGGGGACCACACGGAAAGCAGGGGGACTTGGGAAGCCTCTGCGACCAGGAAGCCCCAGGAAAGGACCCCAGGATGGCCAGGGTGGCCTCATGGGCGGGCAACTCCGGAGGGCGGGGAG
>NW_006292566.1:324925-326094 GCF_000327345.1 Myotis davidii
GGAACATTCTTGCTGGGGGCCGGGGGAGAGGGGCCAGGGGCCAGGGGCCAAGGTGGGAGCCTGGGAGGGAGCCGGTTGCTGTATGGGAGGGGGCAGAGCACACTGAGTCACCTCAGAGGTATGGCCCCCCCTGCACCCAGGTCGTCACCACAGCAACCTGGGAGGGACCTGCGAACAGCCCCGAGCGGACCCTGGGCGGGGGCAGCCTGTTTGGGAGCAGCAGCTCACCTTTGGCCTGGCTCCAGCTCAGCGCTCCACAAGGGCATGTGCGTGGGGAGGGGCAGGGCAGGGTCCCCAGGGCTTGGCTGCTGGCAAGCCGGGGTTCAGGGCTCAGGGCCCAGTCTAGGGGACCCCCATCTCTGTCCATTAACATAGGGGCTCAGTGACCCTGCTACAACCCCTCCCTTCTGCAGGGTGTGAGTCCCAGACCACTGGGAGCAGGGCTGGGCGCGTCACCCGGCCAAAGGCAGGTGGTGGCCGCCTGACGGGGGCAGTCGCATCCCGTGGTGCAGCCGCGGGCCCCAGGCCAGGCCAGTGCTCTGACCCAGGCGCCTTCCCAGCACCCCCTCTCCCAGAACGCTGTCCTGGACATCGGGGTCCGGCCTGGTCGAAGGGCACCCCACCCACCTTCCTGGGGTGCTGAGCAGGGACCCCAGGCAGGGACAGCCTGGGCTGGGGGTCCGGAGGCCCAGGCTTGTTCCAGGGGAGGGCTCTGGGGGGCCCACTAGAGAAGTTCCGTCTGTGTCGCCACAGGGAAACCGAGGCAAGCACTGACGGGCCTTTGGTGCACCTGTCCACACCTATGGGGTGTCGGGGCCAACCAGGGCAGTTCTGCTCCACAGCCAGTCTCGGTGTCGGGGCCTGACAACGGGTGTGGACCCAGGGCCAGGGCCTTGGGCAGGGGACGGTGTGCCCCGAGGACGTGGGCCTGACTGCGTGGGGCACGTCCGCTGGCAGGAGGGCGCCCGGCGCTGCTCGGGGAGGGCACGGGCTGTGGGGGCCAGACTGTCCCTCTTCTGCTCAGCTGCTGATCACCTGACCCTCTGGCTGGCCAGGAGCCGCGAGGCCCAAATTAGGGTCGGCCTCATGGGGACACTGAACCTCAGGGCAGCAGAAGGCCCATCCCAACCCCAGGGACAGGCCAGGCCAGAGACTAGCTGTGGCTTGCC
>NW_006292566.1:326825-327441 GCF_000327345.1 Myotis davidii
TGGGAGGGTAGGGGTTGTGGGGGCGGGCGAGGGCTGCTGGCTCTGCTCACTATCCCACCCGAACACCGGTCTAGGCTGGCCCTCGCGCTGGGCCCTCACACCCCAGGTTCTGCTGGCTCAGTGTCCCCCTCACTCTCTGAGCCCAGGTCGTCCGGCAACACGCTCTACAGCCACCCTCCCCCGCTTGCCTCCCAAATACTGTGGGTGAGAAGCAGACTCCAGCAGGCCCAGCACACCTCTCCTCCCTCCCCGCCACTGCACCAGCCCCGCGGGGCCCACTCTCAGGGGCCCCCTCCCTCCCCTAGGCCCCCGCCCTGCTTTCCGGCTCCACGTCGGCAGTCAGGCGAGGGGGTGGGCTGCCCCTCCTCCGGGCTGCTTCTTATCTCTGGGAAAGAGATTACGGGTTCTGACATTAAATTCCAGGCTGAAGTTCCAGCCTGCACTTTGAAAGGAATTCTTTTCCAGCGAACACCTGGCGGGGAGGGGCGAGCGGGTGTTGGGCCTGTTCACATAAGACTTTGAACTTGGGTGCAGGAGGGACCCCTCCCCACTCCCCTCCTCCGAGTGAGTTATTGATTCCGGCCTCTCTCCAGTCCTGCTGCTGCCGGCCTCGGCT
>NW_006292566.1:327653-327893 GCF_000327345.1 Myotis davidii
CACATGGGGAGCACTAATCCTGGGCCGGGCCGTGTGCCTCTGGGTCATTGAAGCGGGGCCCTTGGGAAAGGCAGTCTTGAGCCTGCCTGTCGGGTCGTTTTGATTTGGGGATTTTCAAACGTTGGGCCCCCGGGGGTCATCCTGCTGACCCGGCCTGCCTCGTTATGTCACAGCCAGATTGCTGTGGCTCCTGATGGAAGCCAGACGGCCCCTGAGTGGGCCGGCCGGGGGTGGGGGGCC
>NW_006292566.1:328237-329058 GCF_000327345.1 Myotis davidii
CCTATCTCTGAGCCAGGCCCCCCATCTCCGCAAGACCAGGCCAGCTCCCAACAGGCCCCCGCCCCGCCTGCCCTGTGAGGCTTCCTTGCAGCCCAGGTCCTCGGCTCGGCTGTCTGGTTCCACCCCCTTCCTCAGACCATTGTGCACTCAGCCCCAGACCCTTCCCCTGTGACCTCCAAGGGCCCCGCATGGGCCGGGCACACGGACATCCCCCGGGGTCTCCCCTTCCCCACACTGGTCTCCAAACCCCCCAGCAGCCTCTGGCTCCCCTCCAATCTGCCTCCTTTTCTCTTGGGCTCCCTCCCTGTCAGGCCCCTGAGCCGGCCGGCCTGGCCTCGTGGCTGGGCCTTCCTCATCTCCCTCCCTGGCATTGCAACCCCCAGAGAGCGACCGGCTGTGGCCACGGAGGGCTGTGGGGGGCGGTGGGGGCATGTCCAGGTTTTCCCTGCTGCCCACCCATCCTCCCTCCCTCCCAGGCAGACCCTTGAGATGGGGTTGCTCTCCCAGCTCCTCAGACACCCCTTTGTGCGCGTTGGGCCACCGAGTGCTGCCTCATGTGGCCTATGGTCGTCCCTAATGTCCAGCCTTCCTCCACGGGGACAGGGGGTGCAGAGCAGGCAGCGGGTAGAGGGGCTTTCCAGCTCCCGAGAGAGAGGTGGCTCAGGAGGGGAGGGGAAGAGCAGGGAGGGGACCCACACCAGGGCATGGGCGAGGGGCAGACGTTCCACCCTCCTCCCCGCGAGGCCGGCAGCCCAGCCTGAGCGTCCCGGCGAGCCCGTCCCGGGCACAGAGCCGGCAGATTTGGTGGCTCCGGCACCCTG
>NW_006292566.1:329668-331338 GCF_000327345.1 Myotis davidii
CTAAAATTTACTTCAAATGAATAATCTAAAAAAGGAATGAATTAGACTCATTTTTATGTTGCCATGGTTAAATCACAAAAAATATAATGTCAAGTGGAAAAAAATATAGTTACAGAATCTCTATAATGTATAGAGTGTGAAAGTATAGTTTATACAAAAACCAAAGCATGCCTGTCATTGAAGTACAAAGTGAACATGTGTCAACGCGGCAGAGAGGTGGCCCGCGGCCCATGGGCAGCCGTCCCAGCCAGGCTGGCCTCCCTGGCTGATGGTTGAGTTGTTGCCGCACACCAGTCTGTGCACATCTCCCTGGGCCCAGGTGAGGCCTGGTGGGGCTCCAGGGGGTCTGAGGACCACAGTGGGGACCCGTGGCCACATGGGAAGGTCCAGCGGCTCCCACGCACCATGGCCAACTCCAAGCCAAGGCTGGGCACCGCCTGCCGCAGCCCCTGGCGCTCCGGCTCGGTGTCAGGCGCGCAGCTCGGGCACCGGCAAGGAAGCCCCGGCCGGACAGGGCCCCGCCACGGCCACCCGCACGTCCACTTCCTCGCACCTCCTGGGGAGGCGGCCAGCAGCACCCCAGGCCCGATGTGCGAGCCGCCCCAGCCCGCATCCCCCTTGCCCTCGTGGAGACTGGACCGGGGAGGAGGCCGGAGGCTCTGGGAGGCGGAGCACGGGGAGAGGGCGCAGGTGAGGGGTTTGGGGGGCGGGGCACCTCATGGCCACAAAGTGGACGTTGAGAGGAAGAGGCCCGGTGCTGGGGAGAGAACAAGGAGGGAGGACAGGCTGGGCCTCAGGCGGGAGAGGGTGCAGGGTCTGGAGCCTTGCCCACAGGGGCCATGGCCAGAGTGGGGGCCAAGGAGGGCAGAGGGAGCCATGGAAGCCAGGCGGGGGCTGGACAGAGGGGCGCAGGGTCCCCTGGCCAAGTAGCAGAGCCCTTCTTCCCTGCCGAGGGGATGGGGGGCCGTTTTGTGCACCCGCTGTGCCCAGGCCCTCAGCCCCCCAGGCTGCGCTGGGCAGGGGGCAGGCGGACAGCAAAGCTAGAGCAGACACCTGTCTGCATTTCAAGGTCTGGGGTGGGCGGGTGGCCAGTGTCTGAGGTGTGTGGAGGGGCTGGGGTGCGGGCCAGGTGTCCCCGTGGCTGCCGCCCCCCAGGCTGGGTGTCTTCAGGCAACACGGGGAGCGGGGAGGGCAGCGTTCTTAGCAGCGGCTGAGCGCCCCCCTTGCTGGGCTGGGAGCAGGGTCCTGGGGATTGGGGTCCATGCTCCCCCCATGGCCCAAGTGAGGGGACCTCATCCCACGGGGCCCTGGCATCGCATTACCCCATCAGAAGAACCTTCTAGAACCCAGGGCTGTTCGCGCACCCCTCTTTCCTTCCCGGGACCACCAGCCCCCCGGGTGAGGAGGTCCGGACCCCATCTGGTCTGGCGTGGACCCCTATCTGTCTGGGCTTCTGTCCTGTTTGCTGGGTGACAGCCCTGCACCCCCTCTCTGTAGGGCTGGGGCCGCAGGACACCCCAGAAGATGCCAAGCATCACTGAGTCCAAAGCTCCCAGCCCAATGGGCCGGGCCAGGGGCAGATGAGAGACACGGGCTCTGTCCCCATGGGGTCCGCTTACCCCACAGGCCAGCCAGGCAGGGAGCGGGCCGGGCAGCAGCTCCTCGTCCCG
>NW_006292566.1:332060-332514 GCF_000327345.1 Myotis davidii
TGGGGGCAGCTCAGGGTGGAGCCCTGTCTCAGCCTGCGCTCCTCCTTCCCTCCCGGCCGCGACCGCACGCCGGTCCCCATCCCAGGTCCATCTCACCGAGACTCGGGGACCCACAGTGGCTGCTCCCCCACCGGCCGGCTGGGAAAAGGCCCAGGTGCAGGGCGCACGCCAGGGCGGCCGGGGATTGGTCGCTGCCTGAGTGCCCCGGACGGATGCCCGCGCGCCCTTGGGCAGCCTTCCCCTCTGAGAGGCTGTCCAGGCCGGGGAACCCTCAGCCAAAGGGATTAAGAAGAAGGGACAGAGTCGGCCCTTGCTGGGCGGTGCTCGTTGGTGCTTCGTGTGGTGTGTATTTGCTCAGGGGGCAGAAGCCGGAGGTGAGGATGCCAAGGGCCGGCCGCGCTCCCATCACTCTGGGCTGCGCTGGAGGCGCCCCACACCCACCCCCACACCCACC
>NW_006292566.1:332756-335979 GCF_000327345.1 Myotis davidii
CCAGGCGGGGAAGCTGGGGAGCCAGCAGGGTCCTTCCCAGAGGGGGCTGGTGAGAAAGACCCCCAAACACCCCCTGTCGGAACCAGGGCATCCCTGGGGCCTTGACTGCACCCCCAGTGCACCTTCCAGAAGGACAGAGGGACCCCAGGAGCCAGGGTGGGACCAGGGTCTCACCGCCTGCCTCGTCCTTCGGGTCCCCCTCCTGCTGGGCTGAGCGTCGACAGAAGCCCCTTCTGGGCTCTGGGGGTCCCCGTCCAGCCCGCTCTATAGAGCCCCAGAGTGCTGGCTGGGAGGGTGGGGGTGGGGTGGGCAGTTCTTCTCCCTCCCCCAACACTCTCAGACCCGACCACTTAGGAATAATGAGGTCCAGGTGGCCCCTCGCGAGCATGGACCCTCGCTGGCTGCAGAGCCCGCCTCCCGCCCCCCGCCCGGCAGCAGCTAATGACAAACAGAGGCTGGGAGGTGAAGCCCCCATAGCTGTCAAGGCCGTGGGGCGACCCTCCGGCCAGCAGGTGGGCAGCAGGGCTGGGTCCTGGTGCAGCCGATGGGCGGTTCACGACCTCCCTGGGGCACACAGCCTCTCCCCCACATCCCCGGTCTGTCCACCCAGTGCCCGGTCTGTCCACCCACTGCCCGGCTGTCCACCCACTGCCCGGTCTGTCCACCCACTGCCTGGTCTGTCCATCCAGTGCCAGGTCTGTCCACCCAGTGCCCAGCTGTCCACCCAGTGCCCGATCTGTCCACCACATCCCCAGTCTGTCCACCCAGTGCCTGGTCTGTCCACCCAGTGCCCAGTCTGTCCACCACATCCCCGGTCTGTCCACCCACTGCCCGGTCTGTCCACCCAGTGCCCGGTCTGTCCACCCAGTGCCCGGCTGCCACGTGCTTCCCACGGGGCCTTGAAGGGACCCGTGGACGTTGGTCCCCGCCGGCTGCTTTGTGACACAGAGCTGCTCCCTGGCCGTCTGCCCTCAGGAGCAGAGGCCGAGAAGGACGGGCAGGTGCCAGGAGCTCCCGTGCGGGAGGGCGAGTGTTGGCGCCGCGTGACGGCGGCAGGGACCACACAGTGTGGATGAGCGGCCGCCCTTCGCCTCCCCCGCAGACACCATGATGGCGCTTCTCTGTCCCACGTTTAAACCTCAATGAAATGCACAGGCTGACTCAGGGGTGCCTGCAGCCGCCATCCCACCGCCGGGTCCTGTCCCGGGGCGAGACCCACACAGGGAGGTGGCATCCCACGGGCCTGGCTCCGGGAACCCGCCTGCCCACCTGGCCCCCCACCGGGAGGCCGTCCCCTCGCCTGCCTCCTGCCACCATCCCTCACTGTCCAGCCCACCGCGCCTGGCTCTCCTGCCCCTGCCCCTGTGCCTTGCGGTAGAGCCCTGACGAGGCACATGTGGCCGCCCGTGGCCGCGAGGGGCCACCTGCAAGGTGGGGACGCGCGGGCCAGGAAGGCACCAGGCTCCAAGCTGTGGGCACGCGCCCGGGAAACACCGAAGGCAGCCCAGAGCAGGAGCAGGGCCGGCGGGGCCTGGGGTTGGACGATGGAAGGCACGGGGTGAGCGTAGACACACGCGGTTCAGAAAGCCCGTCACACGAGGCTCAGCCACGGGCCAGGACCCTGAGACGTGAGCTCTCCAGTGGCCGAGCCCAGGGGAGCGGCTGGGGACTGGCCGTGGTCCACCCGCTGGACGCTCTGGGCCGTGTGGCCTTGGGGTGCCGTCTCCCCAGGCAGGAGAGAGAACTCTCTGGTTTTTATTAGGAAGAGGGGGCGGGAGGAAGGACGGAGGAAATGGCTGCTGAGGAGCGGCCTTTGAGCTGCACGGAGAGAGGAGTGGGTCTGGGCCGCCAGCCTGGGAGGGCCCGGCCACAACGGGGAGCCCTGAGCGTGGGTGCAGCCCCCACCTCCAGCTGCCATCAGAAAGGGCCGGCTGTGCCATCTGGACAGAGGGAGACCCACGGTCTGTGACCAGCAGGGCAGCGGCCCTTCGTCGCAGGGCGGTCCCTCTGTCCCTCTGTCCCTCTGTCCCCTGAGCTACCTGGGCCTGTGCACACCTGGCTGGGCTGCCCCTGGCCTCCAGCAGCCCGCACTCCGGCCCCTCCAGGAGCGGGCCATGGACAGCTTGGCTGCTGCCGGTGGAGCCGGCCGGTTGATGTGTGGGCTTGGCTGGGCCCTGCCCTCTATGCCCGTGAGTAGGCCTCTGGCCGGGGCCCCGTCCTAGAGCTCCAAGGGCCGCACGGCCCCAGCAGATGGACGCTCCTGGCAGAGCCCATGGCCAGCGGGTCACAGTGGTCTCCTTGGAGAACCCCATCTGCCTCCTTTCAGAGCCACTCAGAGACCAGAGACCCTGAGAGGGAGCGGCCGGGCTGTGGGCAGGAGGCCTCTGGGGAGCATTCCCTCACAGCTTTCCCATGACGCCCCCATAATCCGGGCTCTTCTCCTTGGCACCCCCACACCTCACAGCTGCAGGGACCAGCCAGCTGCTCCTGCCCCGGCCCGGCGCAGGACAGAGCATGTGTCCGGGCGGCAGCAGCCTTTCCCAGGGTGGGGATGGGCGGCGGGGGGCGAGGAATTTCAAGAGGAAGCAGCAGCAGCCTGAGAATTTGGAAAATGTGTCCGATGCCTGGAGCAGTGGGAAGAAGTGGGGGGTTAGGGGTAGGAGAAGGGAGGTGGGCACACGGCCCTGGGTGGCCGCGATGGGTGGGCAGGGGCTCCCTGGCCGGGCGGGAGAGTCCCCATCTGTCAGCCCCTCCTTTCTTCCAATGGCTCATGGAAGACCTCTGACCCTGGGCTGGTGAGGGTGCCAGCTCTTGGCCCTGCATGGCACCCCCAGCCTGCACGGGGACCAGAGACAGAACTGTGGGGTTCAGGATGTGATGAGCAGATGGGGTGGGGGTTCCTGGGAAGCCAGAGGCTGGGACCCCCGCCCCCCTTCCTGCTACCACTTGCATGGGCTTCAGCCCCTCTGGCCCTCGGCCTTCTGGGACCTGGTCCCTCCAGTTTGGGTCCTCGCTGGGCACCGCTCGGGGGAGGGGCGAGCTTGCTGCCTGGTGGGTCTGGTCCCTGGGAACTCTCTGGAGTCGCAGCTGTCCCAGCCCCCGGCTAAGCCTCCATGACTGATGGAGGTGGTTACTCACACCAGGGAAAAAGCCGGATCAGGCAGCAGCTGCAGGAGGGGCGAGGGGCCCTGTGTCTCCTCCCGCCCTCCCCTCCCCTCGCCGC
>NW_006292566.1:336706-341443 GCF_000327345.1 Myotis davidii
TAGAAGAGGGAGAAGGTGGGGCCGGCGACGCTGGGGCTCCCTCGGCCCCTCCGCCCCTCCGCCCCTACCTGTCTCCCACCCAGTAGGACTCTCGAGGGGCCGAGAGCCCAGGGGGACGGAAGCCCCTGGCTCCTGTCAGTCTGTTTGTCTGCCCGGGGGAACCCCAGGCGTGAAGGTTGGGCACACTGGAGGCTGGTGCCTCAGGCTGGTCGCTGCTCAAGGCCACCCGGCCCCAGAGCACTGGCCTGGCAAATATGGAGGGTGCCCACCGGGAGGCAGAGGGGGCCGAGGACGCGGGCGGCCCTCACCCCGATCCTGGCCCTTAGCCCACTCTCTTTGAGCTCCAAGTAGATTCCCCTTGAGGGGCTTGTCCGTACTGTTCCTCAAGGGGTAAGGAGGGGGGACATTTGGGGGGGAGCGCCCTCTCAGGCTGCCTCCCCACCGCCAGCCTCGCCCCAGCCTCCTGAGCAGGGGCGGGTCCGTGTGGAAATGCAAGCCACATGCCTCTGACCATTTACACTTAATTCAGCACAAGGCGCTTCCTGGGCCTTTGATGTCCAACCGCGGCCTTTAGTGCTTTGTGAGCTGCAAACAGGAAGCCGGGGGCTGGGGGCTGCCAGGGACCCCGGCCTGGCCTCTGCGGGACATGAAGGCCATTGCCGGGGGCAGGAGTTGGGTGGGCTCCCCCCTCTGCCAGTGGGCACCCCACCGAGCTGAAGTGTCTGGCTGACCGGCCTCCAGGCTGCGGTCTGTTCTGCAGAGTCACTGGCTGGCACAGGGCAGGGGTCACCGAGCCAGCTGCCCCCATGATCCTCTCCAAGGGGATCCACTGACCCAGCCTCTGCCTGAGGGCCCGTGGCAAGAGGCAGGGAACCCTGGCTGTGGGTGAGATAGGCACGGGGGCTGCCAGCTGCCCGCCAAGAGCAGACCCTGCTGAGCTCCCCTGGAGGGCTTCCTGGAGGAGGGGGCTCCACAGAGGATGAGAGGGTTGGGGCCAGCTGTCGGCCGAGGGGGACAAGCTGGGAGCCCAGCAGGAGCAGAAGGTCGGGGCTGCCCCGGAGTGTGGCGCGTGCTGCTGGGAGCCAATGTCCCAGAACTCCAGGCCCCGGTGAGGGGGCCCCAGCCAAGATAAGCCGTCCCTGCAGGGGCCGGGGAGGGGGTGTCAGCATCCTGCTGGGGACACAGCGAGACTGGGAACAGAGCCCAGAGCCGGGTTCCACGCTCTGACCACGTACAGCCCGTGTCCCCCAGGAGGCCCCGCCAGCTCCGACCCCCAATCAGGGCTGTGCAGGGTCCGGGGAGCGGACAGCTGTTTGCCTCCCTGCATTCCAGACGCAAGGTCAAGCATTTGGGGGAAGCTGTTTTTCTTAAAAATGTCACTTGAAAATAAACACTTTTGCTGGCGCTTCTCTGACGGCCCTGGATCCCCAGAGAGCGAGGGGGGCAGCGCAGGGTCCCCCGGCCAGGGCTGCCTGGACGCTGAGGGGACCCCTGCGCCCTGGCCAGAGGCTCCTGAGGCTGGACACCCCATGCCACCCAGAGCTGGGGACGCAGCGTGAGCCTGAGCGGCCATCTTCCCTCCTCGGGTGACTGTTCCAGGCCAGGCCACCGGGGTATCCCGGCTCCAACACAGCACGGGGTGGCGAGGGGGATCCCCGTCCTCCCTCCCGGCCACCCGCTCTTTGCTTTGCTCCCAAGCCTCAAGCCCACGGCCTTGGGACTGAAGGCCCAGGCGCTCCCACCTCCGCAGGCCCTTCCTCCTCTCAGAACAGATCCCAGTGGCCCCCTGAGCCCAGGCCTCTGGGGGCCACATCAGGGGGAAGCTCTCTCGCACCGGCCGGCTGCCCCTGCCCACAGGCCCCATGCACCCCGGAATCCTGAAGGCAGCCTGAGGGCCGGAAGCTCTCACAGTGCCCCAGCCCACCACGCACCCCTTCTCTTCCCGGGCATGGTGGGGCGGGTGGGAGGAAGGGAGAGCTGGCTTTGGGGCACATCCCCCTCAGAGCTGCTGGGCGCATCCTCCTGGGGCCTCCGGGGCCCAGTGCTACGTGGACATGGGGCACCCCGTGCTGTGCCCACCTCGGAGCCCCCGGAACTCCAGGCCGGGCTGACATTCTGCCCCCACCCAGCCCGGCCTGTGCACAGGGGCTGGGAGTCTGGGTGCCAAGCGCCACCCTGCCCAGAGCGACCCTGCAGACATTTGGGGGGCAGTTGTGAGGGGGGCAGGCGTGCAGTGCGTTCCTGGAATGCCCTGAGGGCTGGGGGGCCGACCACTGTCTCCACACAGAGAGGCTCAGGCAGCAGGAGGCCCGCCCGGAGACCACCCTCAGGCGGAGGGCAGCTCACCATCGAGGGGCTCCCGCTGGCCCCGCCGGCGCCTTACCCTTACCCCACTCAGGGAGCGCGGCCTCCGCCCCCCGGGGGGCCCAGCGGCCTTGCTGCAGCGCCAGGCCAGTACCTGGACTTTGCCCGGGGTGGGTGTTCCCAGAGCCCACGCGGCTGCACCCCTCCATCCTACCCAGCCGGGGAGTGGGCGGTGGGGGTGGGATTACAGGCACCTGCCTCCTTTGCAAGCCTTTGACCTTCCAGAAAGTTCTTCCTGTGTCTGGGGCAATCTCGCTGATGAGCGTCCCCCCGGGCTGTTCTCCCTGGGGGGCCCCGTCACTGCCCACCAAGCAGACACAAAGCCGAGGGTGGTGAGGACGTGTGGGCTGAATGGCCACCTGGGCCCACCGTCCGGGAGGTTCCTGGGGCTGCGGGAGCTCAGGGACCCCTCCGCCCCTCAGTGCTCGGTTTCCTCGTCTGCAGAACGGGCGTCACTGCTAACGCCGGTGCTGCCGGTGCTGCCGGAGCCACGAGCTCACACGGACCCAGTGGCCAGTGGTTCTCACTCGGACGCCTGTGACGGCGCGTCTCCCCGACTCCCACCCTCGTCACGAAGGAAATGCGGTTCTGGTGCAGGGGACCCCAAGCTCAGAGTGCACCCACTTCTTGGTGCTGGAGGCCAGGGAACCCCACGTGTAGGGCCTCCCGGCCTTCTCCTAGGGAGCTCCCTGAGGCCACCCCCGAGTGGACAGGGGCTGGGGCAAGAGGGACCGAGGGCTCGGGCCAGGCCAGTGGCCACTCCTGCGGGACTGGCTGTGGGCTTCTGTGTGGAGGTCGGACGCCCAGACCTGGCTGTGTGCTCCTCCCTCCAGACAGCGGTCAGCTCCAGGGTCAAAGTACAACAACAGGGGGCATGTGTGTGTGATGGACAGAGGGGTGGACCCCCGCGGAACTGAGGAAAAGGACACAACAGATGGACAGACGGGCAGTGTTGGCCGGCAGGCAGGCAACCTCCACCCAGCAGGAGCCAGGCTGAGGGAGGAGAGCCGTCGGGAGGGAGGCCACCCTTCCAGCAAAGCCCCTCTTCCCAACTCCCTAAGACCATCCTGCCACCTCCCCCACAGCCTTCCTCATCCGCAGGCTTCGTTTCCCAAGAGGCCTGGGGGGCAGGGGGGCGCCACCTTCGGGACCACCTGTGCCTCCCGCAGCTGCCCAGCTCCCCGTGCTTGGCCTGGCCTTCGGGGGGCAGAACCCACAGGTCTTCTTAAGAGGGGACCAAAGCCCTGGCTGGTGTGGCTCAATGGATAGAGCATCGGCCTGCGGACCAAAGGGTCCCGGGTTCAACTCCCGTCAAAGGCAAGTACCTCGGTTCCAGGCTCCTGCCTGCTGGGCCCCGGTCGGGGTGCGTGCAAGAGGCAACCAATCAATGTGTTTCTCTCACATCAACGTTTCTCTCTGTCTTTTCCTCTCTCTTCCCCTCTCCCCAGAAAAAGATCGATGGGGCCCTAGCCAGTTTGGCTCAGTGGATAGAGCGTCAGCCAGCAGATGGAAGGGCCGATTCCGGTCAAGGGCATATGCCCGGCCCGCGGGCTCAGTCCCAGGTGTGGGGCCTGCAGGGGGCCCTGATCAGCGATTCTCTCTCATCTGTGATGTTTCTGTCTCTCTCTCACTTCCTCTCAGAAGTCAATAAAAATATTAAACAGAAAGAAAGAAAAAAGATCAACGGAAAAATGTCCTCGGGTGAGGATTCACAACACAACCAAACAAAACAAAAAGCAGGGCCCAGGCCCTCTCTCGGACCCGCGCTGCCTTGAACATGATCAGCCATTTGCCGCTGGCCAGGCGGGTGGCCTGCCTCCTCCTCACCCCAGGACAGCTGGCCGACTGCATCTAGGGGACACCCCGTTTCTGAGGCACCCCGTGAGCACCCCTGGGGCTCCCAGAGCTGACTTAGGTGCACACCACTGTGTCCCCCTAGGACCAGGGGCAGCGGGGATGGGGATCATGGGAATGGAGGGGTGCACGAGGGGAGCCGGCAGGGGCCTCAGCCAGAGGGAGTGCAGGTCTGGAGCACATTCCTGGGTGACAGCTCTGTGATGGATGGCAGGGAGCGGAGATGCTGGGGCCGCCCCGACCCACGACCCACGGGCTCCCCTGTGCTGGGCAGCCTCAGCCTCCGCCTCCCCAGCCAGCTTCACCCTCCCCGGCCCCAGGCTCCCCGGACAGGGCTGAGCAAGGCGTCCCGCCTGCCTGCCTGGGCCCGACACCCAGCTGGGAATGGGGGGCCTGGGTGGCTTCTCAGCACCCCTTGTGCTACCCACGGGGCCTGGGGGGCAGGGTGGGGTCCGTTCCCAGCTCGGGCCTCTTTGCTGCTCTGAGCTCCCAGGCCCGCAGAGCCCCCACCAGGCATCT